>NC_090697.1:58325619-58633453 GCF_040954835.1 Lepisosteus oculatus | reverse complement strand
GTTACTCCTCCTTATTTACCTCAAGAGTTTTGACTCTGACATAGCCTGTCTGCAAATATCACAAAAATAGGTGGGAAAAAACTCAATGATGTAGAAACAGAAAAAGGACAAAAAAAAACATGATAAAATTGTTAAGACTGGATAGTCTTGGCAGATTACATTTAATTTACACTTGCGCAAAGTGTAACATGCAAGTAGTAAGTAGTAAAGTATGTGCATGTTGTTCATCAGATTAAAGGGAACTGAATGTAAGGAAGCTGGCTCTGAATGGGATTTCGAAGTTGGTATTGACTCCACTGTGGGGAAGTGATAAAAAGGCCAGCACATTGCTATAGTGCAGACAGTGAAATGTGTAGACTTGAAATCAAAGGAAGTTATTTTAAGGGTATACAATGCACTATTTAGAGCTCACTTGGAATGATCTGTATAAGATATTCTTTCATTCCAAAAGGGTTGTGTCTGCTACAGAAAGAGCAGAAAAAGGAGTGTCAACAATAACGCGACTCGACTTGATTCCTCTTTGCAATGTCCCGAAACAGACCAACGTAACAAACCCAATGGTTTGCTTAATGCTCAGGAATGATACAAACAATGCAGAGGCACAGAAAAACAAAGAAAGTAAAACAAAGTATGAGCTTGTAGAAAACAAATATCAATGTTTATAAATGTAAATATACAAATATAAATACATATAAAAGAACTAGGCTGTAGTCCCTTAAAACACAACAAGTGATCTTGTCCATATGTACAGTTAGTATGTTGCTGCCCTTTTCAATTGCATGAGATGTCCTTTTAAAGTATATACAGTGGCCCACAAAAGCATTTAGGCTTATTTGCTTATTTAGGCTACATCATACGACAAATACCAACTACACAGTTCTCCCCATATCAAATTATTAAACTGCAAGATCTCTAAGCAAATTAATTAGAAAACTGGTATAATTGTTACCAACAGGACTTTTTGCAATATACAAAATGATCTAATGTTCATGGACAATAATGTGAATGACATTAGGGCCCAAACACTACTCTCTGTTATCATTAGTTGTTGTATACCGCTATATATGTTATATATCACTCTTTACACTGTAAACTCTTAGAAATTGATACAGGACAATAAATTGAACCTACACATGAAAACACATACAACCTACACACATGAAATACATAAATTCACATCATATACACATTTCTTTAGGCTGGCCAAGGTCTGACTCTAGTTAATGTCTGGAGCAGAGGTAAATGACAGGTTGCACAAAGGAGTAGAAAATGTTGGTCAGTCAGATAGAATAAATATCTCTTCTTTAGTCATGGAGATATGACAATGAAACCGGACATCACTAGAATGAGAAAGCAAAGGGGATTATTGGACCACTGAAATTTGAACTGACAGTTGATAATGAATAAAACTCACTGTTGCAACCCACATATCACTGTGTAATGGATAAGTGTTAGGTATTATTTCCCAAACCTGCCCTGTTACATGCAGAGGTTTTTCCCAGGAAAGGGTCAATAAACTTATTCAAGAAGACACTGAAAATGGTTCCAACTGGAATTGTATCATTACTCAGAAGAGCACACCTGGACTCGAAGGCAATTGGCATACATCTATGTCAGACTGTCTGTGCTAGTAAAATAGTGGCTGCTTTCAGGATTTCATGATCTGTAAACATAGTACACTTACGTTGTGCCTTCAGAAATCAGAACAAACAGTAGTGTCAGGTCTGGATTGTAGGGGGAGCATTCCAACTGATTGAAGTCATCTTTGTGGATGGTATCATGAGCAACTCATACTTGGACACTGAAGCATCAGTACATCTTTGGTCAACACCTGCTTCCTCTTCTGTTTAGCGGCTTGTGAAAATGTTGGCTTGTTAATTGTTTCAGCATTGTTCTGGAATTTGAAAACATGAATCACATCCACTTGCAATCTATTCTCTTCAAGACCAAAGCAACTCCATTCCTTTGATGTGTATATACTGTATATACTGTATGACTTGTTTTCAAGGCCATGAAATAATTTGATCACTTTTTAAATCATAGCAGCACAGCATATACATTTAGTTTTTTTGTCACTTGCAGAATGTATAGTTTTACTGCTGTTACTGTACATTTCATTTGTATCTATGTATCTGTTTAATTAAGTTTCTTGTGTATTATGTCTAGATTTTCAAGAACTGCAACCTAAAGAAATACCTTTAAGACTATAAAGTTTTATAGCAAAGTGCTCAACCCTGAATCCTGGAGAACCCATATCTAGGTTTTGTAAGTCATGATATTAAATCACCAATTTCTAAAAATTGACAAAATTCCATTGTAGTCAATAAACTGTGTATTAAGTAAAAATAGATCATTTAGGACTAAATCTAAGTACTCTTCAGCCCTCAATGATCAGAATTTCCTTAATTGAACTGATTACTTGCTTGATTAATACAGTATCTTACACATATGGTAAACATTTAAAAACAGGTGATCTGCTGTATAAGATGGATAGAGGCTTTCTGTAACCAGGGCTGTAGACCCCTGAATTATAATGAAATTAAACAACAATTAACACAATTATAGAGAGGTACAGCTGTGCAGTGGTTAGCACTGCTGCCTCGCAGTGCCGGGGCACTGGGTTCAGTTCCTGGGGTGCTATCTGTATGGAATTTGAATGTTGTCCCCTTGTTTGCATAGGTTTCATTGGGATTCTCCAGTTTCCACCCACCATCCAAAGATATACTGGTAAGTTAATTGGTTTCTGGGAAAATAGTTCCTTATTTGAGTGTGTGTGTTCGTGTCTTTGTCTTTGTCATCGCCCTGCGATGAACTGGCATCCCATCCAGGTTGTACCCTGTCTTGCACCTGTTGGGATAGGGTCTAGCTCACCCATGAGTCTGTTTTGGATAAAGTATGGATAAATAAAACACCTTTATTGAAGGCTGGAAATAAATTACAAGGGAACAAGCATGTTTACCTTAAGGTATCCACATCTGTTAGCTCCATGGTTGCAGAAGATTAAGAATCACACCTGACGAAAGCTCCACGGCAGAAACATTGTGTTTTCAGCATGGAATAAACCTATTACTTGTTCCTTCAAAGATTAAGAATGGCAATGTTATGCCAAAACAAAAATCACTGGAATTGTAATAATTATTTCAGAACAGCACATTTAATAAGTTTTTAAGCACAGCATCCTGTTGGGAATAAATGAAAAACCAGCTAGTGCAGAGATATGGATGCAGGTTTAGTAACACATAAGTCATGAAGCACAAGTACGAAACAAAGCAGACAAGATATATTGCAAATTGGCTGTTTTATAAGCCTAATCATATTTTATTTGGTGCTTTTACACAAATCATCCAAATTAATAATAATTAAAGAAAATTACAAAGTCTTTTTGTATTCTTTTTATGAGAGGATACAGTAAATGTAGAAAATAAGTACAAAAATATACTGTACAGAAGGAACTCTGGTATTAATCTGGTACAGTATGTGTTAAAATGTTTTGAGTTACTCTCTCATAAAATCCAAAAGCAGCACTGTGTAACTGTGTACGAGGTGCTTTCAGAGCTTCAGAGCTGGTGCTGACAGAAGCCAGAGCCTGAATGTATGAAATGCTAGCAAAGGTGGCCAAGTCAATGTGATTGTCTGCAGTATCCCAGTAGGAAAGGGAGCTCCTGTCAGGACCACCTATTTTTCCCTAGCTATGGACTATAAATGCCACAATCATAATTTCTGGCAGGCTATATATGACGGGATAGCTAAACTGTGATGACAATGGTGAACGTGACAGGGTTTCATCTAGATTAGGGAATGTGCCAAAAATAAGAATATGAAGGCATTTACAAAACGGAAAATTCCATTTATGAAACAGGAACATTTGGGGGGGGAGTCTGTCATCCGCAGTAAAACACCAACCCTTTTTTTACATTTCTTTCTCTTGAAGTCAAAGTTTAATCAGAATGCAGCCTAACTGTTCCAGAGGTTCAAGCATTCTATAAAACCTGAGCAATTTCATTGACGTCTGGAAGAAGACTATTTTCATTTTGTTTTATATCCCACTGAGATAGCTACTCAGTCATCTTTGTGTTGAGTCAGTATGTTATGGGTTTTCATCCCACCTGAAAACATATGAATAATTTCACTTAATTTGATTACTGATATAATGATGTTTTGCAAATCTTTAGACACTGAGGAATTTTATTTTGTATTAGGGTACAGTGACTCTCCAAGACCAGCCTGAGTACAAGCTTTTTTGTCAGTGCTGCATTAAATTGCCCCCCAGGCCAGTAGATGGCGCGGCCTGAAAGAAAACCCTCTATTGAAACAGAGAGGCACTGTGAAATATAGAACGCTGTGATTGGTCAGGTCGAAATCCGACCAATGCCGAAAGAGCTTTTATATGGACTTCTACCATCTTTTTCTAGCTTGTAGTGCTGATGTGTGTTTAAAATTTTGTTTTTAGAGGGTATAAGCTATCTTTTTTTGTGTTTATTCTTTATTCGGTTGTTTTCCAGTATGCCTTATTATCAGACCTGGGAAGAATTTTCGAGAGCTGCAGAGAAGCTGTATTTGACAGATCCAATGAAGGTAAGACATTCCCAAGAATTTAATAATGGGCAGTAATTTGCCCAGCTGTGGTCAATGCCGTACACTGTTTGCTTTCAATGTTTAGGCCTGTATGATCTTTCTCGAGATAAGCTTTTCAGTAACGACCATCAATGTACACATAAAACGCAAACGACGCCTGGAATGATTATGAACAATTTTATTGTAATCGCTGCAGGTCAACAGATCCATGCTAAACACAATCTGAGTAGATCTGTTGTGTAGGAGAGTTAAAAAGAATTTATACATATGAGGGAGAAGTGCCCTTTTGTCTCTGTGGAACCCTCGATTGTTTCTGAGACCCCCTTTCCTCCGTGTAGAAAATCCCTGTTGGACACTCCTACGATTCCTCACACAGTATGTTTGTCTTCTATGCTTTTCATTGAGAGTTAAGTATTTGAAAAGGTAAGAACCTAGTGATTACATTACTTTAGTTATGAGGCCGATTCTGTCTTAGTCGCTTCTCTTTGTGCAAAATATCGGCTAATTCCCTTATTAGTGTTACATGTAGTAACAAAACACCCAACTGCAGTGAATAGCTACAGCTTTTCTATGCATTTTAAACTGGAACCCGTAATCAGAGGCTTAATTTTATTAAGTATCTTATATTTCCTTCCTTTATTTATGAGAAAAATATAATGCTGTTATTATGTATTTCAAAGATATTGTGAAATCACTTTCAGGGTTTTGTAGTCCTACTTGGTGAACATTAATTGGAAAGAAAAAAAATACATGAGTACAGAGGCGAGATGTTGGTAATTTCCTAACACTATGGATAGTAGAACAAGATCACTTTATTGGCCATACATTCTTGCATTAGGAATTTGACTTTTCGCATAACCCAGCTTGCTCTCCATGAGACGCAGGTGGGGAGAGAGAAGCTTGGGGTCAGAGTGCAGGGTTAGCCATTTATACGCTGCCCGTGAAGCAGCTGGGGTTCAGGGCCTTGCTCAGGGGCCCAACAGAGTAGGATTCCTCTGCCGGCTGTGGGATTTGAACCAGCAGCCTTCTAGCCATGGGTGCAGATCCTTAGCCACAGAGCTACTGCACTGCACAGGATGTATGCCTGGAAGTTGTTTGTGGTGCTGTCCTGTGCCTTATGCAAGATGGCAGTGATGATCTCATCTTACAAGATCCTGAAACAGAATCCTAAGGAAACCTAGAGTATTGGGTTTATTTACTTCTGCATAGTTCATCCTAAAAATGTCTTCATAGGCTCCTTGTGTTTGGTGACTGGTCAGTAGCGAGAGTGACTTCACTTGATCTGTCATTTCATTTGCATTTCATTTCCATCTCTAAATCATGGCTATCAAGGAATGTTTATCTAATGTTCTGGTCAAAAATGGCCTTTAATCTGCCTCAGCTGAGACTACCAGGGAAAGTAACAATGTTAGTAATGTATCGAAAACTAATTATGTGAGCAAGTGAGCTGGCCATACTGAAATCTGGTGTTCTTGACATCCCCATATGGAAAGTCAAGCTTGTCTAAGGTTAATTTCTAGTTAGGACCTTCAGGGTTGTTAGAGGCATTTAGAGCATTGTTTGACAGGTTTTAGATCAGTGTGATGCGGTTACCTTTTTTTTCTCTTTTATGGTTTAATACATGATCATGTTCTTTTGGACACTAACCCAGCCTGTTGTGTTTTAGGTTCGAGTGGTTCTCAAATATCGACATTGTGATGGCAATCTGTGTATGAAAGTGACAGATGATGCAGTGGTAAGTATGTGCACAACCCTCAGAAATCATGAATACAAGATGATCTGATTCCACAAGTGTACTGAGAACCAGAATTCTGTAGTTAAATGTATAGCCATGCTTAAGGCCTGTGACTGTTACAGTGTGTCACAGAGCACTGATGGCAGTGGTGGGCTGCTGTGCAGGAAGCCCAGTTGCAGAGTTATGCAGTAATTGAGCAGTACAGTCATAATATGGAGAATAAATAAAGTAATCCAGTTTGAGTGAATACTGATGCATATTGACTGGACAGAAATGTGCTGACTAAGGAGTTTGCACAAAGCTTGTCTTGGAACTTTTCACCTGTACATCATGAGAGATGGACAGTCAATCATCTGAAACTTCACAACAAGCCTTGAAGAACGGTCATTGAATGAATAATTCCTACTACCCATGTTGTCAGTTATAAACCCAGTGATGTTAAAATCCTTCTAGAATGTATATGTAGATGTTTTGCTTCCGATATAGAAATAGCCTCCCTCGTCCACTTTTTGTAGTAAATCCTAAACGATAATTTTCTGTTGCAGTTTTTCAGTGGGTACATCAATTACATCATGGCTGTTATGTACTGATACACGGGATATACAAGTCAACACAGGAAATGAAATCTGAACTTGGCAGTGACCTGCCAAATTCATTTCTACACTGCTGATATGACTAAAATATAAAAGCTGATTATAAGATTGGAATATGAAGGATGAATAAATTAAAGCTCAACTAAGCAGATCTTGAAAAGATTTTTGGTGGGTTTACAGCTTAATATAATGTTAAATGAGGTTGGTGGGTTTACAGCTTAATATAATGTTAAATGGGATGTAACCACTGCAGACATTTCTATTTTTTCCAATTAAAATTGACAGTTTAGCATGGTTTGTTGTCCTAAAACAAGGTGCTTGTTGGTCAGGATTTTCCTTTTATGAAAGGAGAGAATCAGTTTAGGTAGGTGTACAGTCAGTGAATAAAGATGATGGTATATATTTGAGGAAAATAAGGAAACTGGCTTCTAAATAGGAATAATTTATGGATATTTTCTTTAGTTAATTTTCTAATCCTTTATTCCCCTCGTGATGTACTTTGTATTGTTTTCTTTTTTGCCTTCTGTTAATGGGTGTTGTGCCTTGTTGTTTCAGTGTCTGCAGTACAAGACTGACCAGGCTCAAGACGTCAAGAAGATTGAAAAATTGCACGGAAAACTGATGAGATTTATGGTGTCTAAGGAATCCCGCAGTGTTTCCATGGAAACGGACTGAGTGCTTAGCTCTGTATTGAAGCCAAAATATGGGTGTTTTTTGTGACTTCACAAAAAAATGACAGAACAAGGGAGCAAAAGACTTTTTGAGGAAGTTTCTGTATGGGGATGGGGGGGACGGGGAGAGGAACTGGGTAAGAAAAAAGGAATGCCTGTTTTGGGGAGGGGGACCTCTGGCTCTTTGGTAGAATCTTGGAAGAAGTCTGTCAAAGCTCCCAATAGACAGCCAGTATTTATTTTTTGTTTAAAGCAGGACAAAACATTGTAAAATGATTAACTGTTCACTTATTGATAAATGTTTAGATTTGACTTTCATTTTGGAAGTCTCTTTGTGAAGAAATATTTGCCTTCAAAAAAACAGTTCCAGAAGAAGCGGACATCGTGATCTCCTGCTCAGAACAATATAGAGACATGGCCTTTAGTTATAATTTACTCAGCCACCCTCTTATCTGAATGTGCATGTTTTTTTTCTTTGCACATAATAAATGTTAGTGTACTAACTTGTTTTAATAATTCCACAAATTCAAATCCATTTTCTCTCTTCCTCCGGCATTTCTTTTTACATGATGTAGTTGCATTATCTTATGTTTTATCCCATGCCACCTATGTCAGCAATTAATGGTACTTTAAATAACTTCAGTATGACTGTAATCTGCATATTCCAAGGTCCTGAGACTGTTTAGTATAAAGTGCAGTACACATCCAGACTTTTTCTGAGGTGCAAGATTTAAAATAAACTTTTGAAAAGAAATGATGTGCAAACTTATGTACTCCAAAAATTTACTTTCACATTGCACATCTAAAATGCTGTCAGATTTTTGATCCAAATAGAAGTGAATTTATAAAGATTAAAAGCTGTCCATCAGGATCGATAGTACAGGTAACTGCTATTTAAGCTTATTCAAAGGGGAACTACAGTCCCAATTTCTCAGACCATTTATTAAATCACAGTAAAAAAATAATCATTTTTATATAGGGAAATATTATTCCAATTAAGCACAAAATTGTTAACTTTGTAAAAGTACTGTAAGTTGCCATGTTGTCACAAACCCCTTCGCAGGCAAGAGTAAGAATTCCCATGAATTGTGACGTGAAACAGCCCTTCTGCTCACTAATCACTGTAATAACTAATGTAATGTGATCTAAGAGTGAATTAAGTACAAGTTGTGCAGCAGATATTTCACTGCAGAAAGTTTCCAGTGTGATCTGCATGCAGAGTTAAGTAAAGTGTTTATTGGCAAAACTGTCTTAAAGATGAGAGCAATATTTCTATTGGATTAAAAGAGATGAATTCACAAGACTGCTTCTTCACAGTGTAATGGGATTGCTTCATATCACCAGACGTTTTATTGCCTTGCTCTGCTGCGCATACCAGGAAAGTGTTTTGTGATGTTATTTGGAGGTTTTACAAGTTACTGTGTGCATTTTACTTTTCTTGTGGTTTGAAATGCACTCATCAATGCTAATTCTTTCAAACCCCAAAATATAAAAATAGTGTTGCAATTCTTTTAAAAACTATGCATTAAATACAGGTGAAGGTCATGTACATTAATGGTCAGAAAATCCAAAGACGTGTCAATTACAGTAGATTCACAGCATGAATATTAAATGCGATCTGTTCCCTGTTTAATTTTTTTCAATACTTGTGTCCAGTAGACCCATTGATACTGTCTTGTCATTCATCTATATTTAATCAGTCCTTTGAACAAAATAGAGAATGTGTGCAGCTAAATACATTTTGCTCAGTCTGTTTAGATCGTTGATGTTAGAAATAATTCACTGCATCACTATGAAAATCGGTTAACATTTAAGCCTTTAGCACCCAACCAAAATTTGCTCAATTGTTTCATGAATATGTTGGAAATGCAAAACTAAGGTATAGTGGAAGAATGTGTTTTCTGTTTAAACTTTAAGAAATTCTCTTAGGATTTTGCATGGAGAGTAGAAACGTGGTTATAACACACTGAAGCAAAACTTTTAAATTTATCATAGAAATGTCAAGAAAAGCTATCTAATGTGACAAGTGTGCTATTCAGGTCAGTGTGAATCTTCCAACTGTTTAAGGTAGGGGAAAGAAACTGGTCAGTGGAGACATCAATGCAAAACCCTGACACCCTCCGGTTTATTGCTGCAACTTTTAAATGCTTAATTCGTTGACTCTTGATTCATGACCATTTAGCATATTTTTTCTTTAATTGAGTTTAATAGACTGATTTCTGTAAAGAAAATGAAAATTTCAGGTTTGTGTATTGCAGGATAGACAAAATATACTTTTAAGATCCTTTATCCAAACAGAATAGTGTTATTGAAGCCAATATTTTACATCTTCTATAGGAAATGGGGAAAAGTGATCATTTTCTTCAGGCTTGTTTCTTTAGAGTATTTTGTTCTAAGTTAAACCATATTGGTTCATCTCCTTATTTAATATAGTCTCTGTATCTTTGAAGTACCTGTATTGTCTACCTTTAAAGTTTTTTTCCAACTTTCATACATTGAGAGCCCTTTTTTAGCTTTGGCTCAGTGTAAAACTGTAGTAGCAAATCACTAAGCACCTTGCTCCTTTGTTGAACGATAATTTTGTTACCAGAAAAGATTAAACATCTTGTAGCCAAAAATATAACCCTTAAATCTAGATGTGGTTCTGATGTTTTTAGAAATAATAAATGTGATAGGTACTAATATCCAGGCAAGGATATACAACATGCTTTACATGAATAAAGAGTTCTGCTGTTTTTCATCTGCTCAGTTAAGCAGCATGCAATCCATGAATGGCTGGAATCTGAGTTTCTGTGTTTTTTTTTACATCCCGTTTACACAGAAAATGACTTTGAGAATAGCAGCTATACCTGCAGGCTTATGTGGTGCACATACTATAGACCTGCCCTCAAATGATTCATCTAAAGTGTGTAAATATTTAATTTAATTTGATTTGATCATGACAGTGTGTGTACAGTACTTGCTGTACTTACAGTAACTTGTCCTGTTGGACCCCTAGTTGGGGATGGGAAGTGATGATCTTGTGCTTACCCGAGTGTTTTCAATAGATTAAATCTCTCTTGAAGGCTGCAGCCATATTTGGACTGAACAGGACTGAAAATTGTAGTGATTCCCTTAGTAGTCTGTAAGATCTATTATGTAGCTAACTGTGACAAGCGGCCGGTTCTCTTTCTGTGTTCTTGTTCTGCAAGTTGACTAGAAAACTCATTCAGATAAAATGTTGCTGCAACAGAAAACTAGCTGAATGAAGATTTCCTGGGGAAACAAAGTGCCAGACATTTATGTCTCATTATGCTTATGCAGATATTCAGCAATCAAAGTGAGGGTTGTGAAAACCTGCTTGGGAAACTACTAGCATGAGCTTAGTTGCCACAACCAAGAATCGGCAGAGCCACAAAACATCAACAGCTTTCTAACTTGCGTTTCTTGTTAGTGCAGTAGGTGATGTCCTTCTGACAGTGCATGAGTTGGATCCCACAATCATCTCTGCAGCTTTGACTTCTGTGTAAAACACAAGAGATTCAAATTTACAGTAGAAATTAGTCCCGGTGAGCCACTATACAATGAAATTAGTGAACAAAATACAACAATTTAGTATTTTAGTGGATACCTCTGTCACCAAAGATTGGGAAACCAAATGAGATTAAAAGTGAAATATAACAAAACTTGGTACAATAGATATTTTAAGGTTAGGGTTGGGAGGGCTCTGATGAGCAGTTGTTGGCAGTCATTGTCTGTTTTGCTGTTGGCTCTTAGTTTGCCTACAGTGTCAGTGAGAGGGTTCTGGCTGAGTCTGCATAGTGCTTTGCTGAGGTCAGCTTTCACTGCAGTTTAATGTATTCGTAGCTGGATGTCTTTCCTTTGAATGCACGCCACTGTGGGACTTTCATTTTATTTCAGTTATCCTGCTTTGATGAAAGAGTGCAAAGAGTCTGCCTGTTACATAATGGGATGAGAGAACTACAAATGCAGCTGAAGGTGGTGCTGGTGGATAAAAAGGTGATACTCTTCCCTCCAGATCAGAAATTATAAACCAGTACCCCAGCATGGACAGGGGGCACCATACTGTAGAAGGTACCATCCTTCAGATGAAGTTTTAAAACAAGGTCCTGACTACTTGGTCATTTCAGATCCAATGGCAGCTTTAGAAAGTGCACTTTTTCCTTTTACTGTTTGTCCTTGCTAATTTCCTCTCTGCCCAAGCACAGTCTATGGTAGCATGGTGATCCAGTGGGTGGCATTGTTTCCTCACAGCACTGTGGCCCTGGCTGTGATTTCCCAGGGAATTTTCTGGGGTGCTATGTGTGTGGCGTTTGCATGTCCTCACCCTTTTTTTTGTGTGGGTTTCCTTCGAGTGTCCAAAACATACGGGTAGGTTAATGATATCCTGGAAAAACTGGCTCTGGTGTGAGTATGTTCACATCTCTGTATGTATTGCCCTGTGATGGACTAGCTACTAATTCAGGGTCTAACCTTCCTTGCCCCCTTTCCTTGCCAGGATAGACTCTGGGTCTCCTGTGACCCAGTATTACATTACCCCCACCCAAGTGTTCCCTTTAATTAAATTGTTCTCACTTCTCTACCTGATCTGTTGTGTAGTGGGACTATATCTGGCCTAATATTGCTCCCACACATCATCCATATGGTTCTTACACTTCAGTGCTAGATGATGTGGATCTTCTCCTATACTGTATGTGAAATGCTTTCTGAGCCTTTGCAAAGACATATATAAAGGCAAGAAACTATTGTAATGATTATTCATGTGCATCATTCTGAACTACAATGAATTGAGGCCTGGGAAAGAACCGAATATGACATTGCCAAACCTTTTTGGTTTCCTATTATTTTGATAGATGTAATTTATGTCATGCTTTTGATGATATGGCTGAAATGATATGAGGATAACTGAAAAGTTGATGCATACTTGAAAAGACTCAGCATTTCTTTTAGAGTTAAAAGAATTGTGCAATGAGATAAGGTCACATACAATTTCTTGTATTAGGAATTTGTCTTTTCAAATACCCCAACTTGCTCTCCATGCAACACAGACAGGGAGAGAAGCTTGGGGTCAGTGGGAAGGGTCAGCCATTAATACAAAAAACCCTGGAGCAGGTGGGGTTAAGGGCCTTGCTCAGGGGCCCTAAGGAGTAGGATTCCTCTGCCAGCCACAGGATATGAACCAGAAGCCTTTCGGCCACAAGCCACAGAGCCTTAGCCACAGGGCCACTCCACTGGCCTATGAATAGGTTTTTTATGTTCAAATTATATACTGCTGACGTCTTATTTGGTCACATTCTATAATTATGGACTTTGGGGAAAACATTCAACAGCCAGCAGGTACGCTATAGTAAGTATAGTTTATAATACTTAGACTCACATTTAGACAAGTATGCAACCACAAAGTATGCATTTTAAGGAGCTGTAAATGGATGCTTTTTGTTCCTTTGCTTCATGTATCTTAAACTTTTAATCTCCTTGTGATTTACTAGGAGTTTAGTGCAAGGATTGTCAATATGTATTTGGGAATTGTGAAATACATTTTTCCACAGTGCTGCTGATCTGTAAGAGTAAATGACACAAAGTACATTTTGCTCTTTGTGTTGCTGTAAAAATAACTTAAGAAATGTTTCAACACCAATTCATATCGTCTAACATTGTGTTGGTTAAATCTCATCAGGAATGATAAGGAATTCATTTTACATTCATAAAATCATTTTTAGAGTGAAACATTTTTGACATTCTGTAGAGCAGTGTATTCTGTTAACCCCTGATGCAATATTCACTAAGGCTACATTCAGTGTGAAAAAATCAGAACTTCTGCTCCTTGCTCTCACAGAACATCAAAACGTGCCGAGCCGCTGAATTAAAGATGAGGTGAGCCTGGAAGCCTTTTCTATAATTTAAATGTCCAATGTGTCTCTGAGGGCTTTAAAAAATCTTTGAATTTCTGTCATCTGCTTTCATACTTAATGCGTATTTCTTGCAGGCTGTTTTGAATCTTGCATACCAGGGTATGTAACATGGTTTCCGTTGCTAAGAGTCTTGGTAAAATAGCAGTGCTACTTCATGTCATTAATGTGTTTAGTGATGGTCCTATTCCATTACTCTCTTACTGATGAAAAGATAAAGTAATAAAAATAATGTATTATTTTATGTTTCTCCGTGTGGGGTGAAATATTTTCAATTAATTTTGTTATCTGATAACAGACCAAATAATTTGTAAGACAAATGATTTTTTTAAATTAGTTTTAATATTTTTTACTATACTGCGAAAAATAACGTCACAAGACTGACTAGATGGAGTTATTACGATTCGGAAAGAAATGAACTGCAACTTTAATAATGCACCATGTTTTTTAAGTGTGTGATGATTTATTTTACATTATTCTCATTGTGTGCAATTGACTGAATCTCATTTACAAAATCTTATGATAAAAAAGTATTCATCCGCCAAAGTCAAAGTAATCGAACTGTGTTCAGAATCATCACAGGATAAGTCAGGACAGTGATTTTAACCTTCTGACCTCGACTGTATTTCTGCCTGTTTTCACTTTGGATCCTAATCAGAAAACTAAGAAAAGTTGTTCTTGTTGTTGTAACTTAGATGCTGGGAATGACCACGTGACATTTAGTTCCAACATAAAAGATCATGATTCTTTTTTTTCGAGAACCAACTCGCACCAGTTCTCGTTGATTTTAGTGCTTCTACGGAACAATGTAGAAGAACTATACTCTACTGCTCTCTAGTGACACCAACATTAAATCTAGTGTACTACAAGTGTCTTTCTTGGTAAGCGTTATACTGTAGTGTACTGTATACTCTTATAAGCTATCAAAAATCGGACCACAATTTCAGTCTTTACTGACAGTGGAGCCTGTCTATCGGGTCTGACATTTGGCGTGAGCTATGCTTTTAGCCCTTCAAGCTCCGCATTGATCATTTAACATCACTAGTTGCGAATGCACACTAATGTAATGACTGTACAACCTGCTGATATAGTATAGTTTTCTATACATTTTAAAGTATTGCCTGCTGACCAATTGCTTGCTTTCGATTTCTTCACATACTCTACAGAAGGATCAAACAACTGTGAAATCTAACCATATCAAGAAATGAAAATACTCTGCGAGATCTGCTAGAAAGAAGTGAAGCACCTTTTGCTGATTAACCCAGGTCATCTGGACCTGTTCAAAGTGTGTCT
Source organism: Lepisosteus oculatus (assembly GCF_040954835.1). Taxonomy (NCBI): domain Eukaryota; kingdom Metazoa; phylum Chordata; class Actinopteri; order Semionotiformes; family Lepisosteidae; genus Lepisosteus; species Lepisosteus oculatus. Next base: position 58,618,677 of record NC_090697.1, on the reverse strand, counting down.
AAGTGGGACTTTTTGGGTAGAATGTTGTAACATTTGTGTTTTAATTTTTTTTGGATCTATTTTAACTTTATTCTTTCAAACTCCCACCAAACCACAAAATTGTACAGAATTTGTAGGACTGCTTATTATTACTTCTGTATATGGTATATGGTGCCCTCTCATGGCTTCTTAGCATATTACTCAAGTAAAATCCAACCACATTTACATTAAGTTTAAAATTCAAAAGAGTAAAGAGATTGTGAATTTGATTCTATAATCTAAACAAACTGGCTATTTGTCACACTATAGTATTTTGTTTTTCAAATTGAATTTTATGTGCTTAAAAGGATTTTAAACCCATTTGTATATCTTTAGAGGGCCCTTTCTGAATATGAGAAATTCGATGATGGACTTTCCATACAGAACATAAATGAATTCCTTTTTTTGTTACTGGATAATAAAAAGCTAAAGGTTTCCAACAGTATTTAAAGAAGAATATCTCTAGAAATGTTTTTTCTGAAATACAATTAGAATCTGTCAGCTTTTATTGTCTGTCTAGATAGAACAGTCTTTAATGGGCTACTATAAATGGGTTGAAGGGCATCTTCTAAAAAATACAAAAGCCTTAGTCTAAGTTCATGCAGTGAAGGGATAATTTTTATGTTTATGGACCCATGGTTCATGGTTCCATGAATGTTTATGCCACTGATTTTCTTGTTCATTTAAATTGATTTTTCCTTTTTTATTCCAGACAATACATTTAAAAACTTGAAAATGATTTCATGTTATATTCCCTGGATTGTCTTTGTTTTTGGAATATGGATTGTATATGGAAAATAAAAGTAATGAGATAAAACAAAATGGCCTGAAAGGTAGAGAAATGGGTCAGTTACAGATCTGTGATCTGTAATTACGATTTTGCTCAAGTACAGTACAGTATATACCGTTCTTACCAATCTAATGTATTGAATAAAAATGCACATTACAGTTACCAAACTGTATCTCAGGAATATCAGTAAAAAAAGATCATAGTACATGGACATGTAAGCAAAAAAACAAAGCAGAACTTTAAAATATTAGTGAATACACAACCAAATCCCGGTTGACAGAAAAGATGGAAGAGGATGAGCAGTACCACACATTAAAAGTGTATTCAGAACAGTGACTTAACACAGAGGAGCCAAGGGACTGAGAATCAACAGGTCATATTTACAAAAAACAAAGGGTATAGCATTAGCAATATCCTACAGGTCAACATATTCATCTATAAATCATGATGCCGTTTGCGATATGACAAAATCAGGAATGTACATTTAAAGGAAGAAGTGGTTTTCATGGGAGATTGTAATTTTTTCCAAATAGATTAGATTACTGTAGATTACTGTAGGAAAAAACAGTAGGAAGGTCAGCAAATGCAACTGAAATGGTACACAGACCTAACAATGGCTTTCATATTCAGTTTATCACAGCACATGCTACAGGGAATGCCTTCAGTTATTACTAGTATTGATCCAGTCTTTTTAAATAATCAAGATGGAGTAAGGAAAATAGAAATAAAAAAAACGTCACAGAACTGTGAACATTATATGTAGGTTGTGAAGTGTACTTTGAAACTGTACAGGTAGAGACAGGAACAAAGATGGAGAATTTCAGGAAATCCAATCAAGAGAAATGGAATGATACAGCATACATATGGAATCAGTAGAGTCACAACAGTTGAGAGATGTTCCGCTTAAAGCACAAAATTAATCCATCCCTTATCTTACGGCACGTTAGATATTTTTATCCCACAAGTAATTAAATTAGACAGCAAAGCAGTGGCCCAAATCTATTAAGTAGTTAAAGTTAAAGAAATAGGTTAACAAAAAAGAGAATCCAGTTAACAAGGCAGTATAATGAACTCCACACACATGTTAAAACCACATTAGAAAGGCCAAGACATTAATAGAAAGGAATATTACAATGGAGGATAAAATCTGTAAAGTTTTTTTTCAGTATTACAAAAGCAAACGAACAGCAAACTATGATTTAAACTGTCTCAGAGATAGGGGGAATGACAAGTATTAAATTAAGTAACCCTACAGCAGAATAAACTGTAATGTGAATTTGTAAGGAAGAAAATAGATTAATAAGCAAAACTTAAGAAAAACACAGTGATTCTTCAGTTTAATAGATATAATGAACTGGTAAAGAATACATAAGGACTACCAAAACATGACAGATTTTTAGTCATTATTTATTAATAAAAGACTAACCATTATGGACAATTAAATATTGATTATTAATAAACATATGCAGAAATATTTGGATCCATTTTCCAACTACTTCATCCAGTTCAGGGTTCCAAGAGTCTATCCCAGCAAGCAACAGACATAAGGCTGGATACACCCTGAATGAGACACCAGTCCATCACAGGTCACCCACACTCACACCCGGGCCAAATATTCCCTTCAAGCCTAGCAGTTTGTCTTTGGACTGTGGGAGGAAATCCACACAAACACAGTAAGAACACACAAACTCCACACAGATAACACCCCAGCACCGCAAGGGCACAATGTCAACCAGCATACCACCATGCCAGCTTGCAGAAATATAGTCCTTATTAATCATAAGAAATAAAAAAAAATTCTCATATCTCTGCTACATGTTTTTGTTAGGAGACATAAAATGAATAATTCACTCAGGTGTTTGGGAAAGATGAAATACACCTTGCCTCAGGCTGAGCAGCAACAAAGTCCTATATTAAGGGATATTAACAATGAAGATAAAACATACTATTCTTGCAATTGTAAAGAAACAAGAGAGGTGTTTAAAAGTTTCTAACTGGAAAATTGCTGATTTAAAGTGAAGGTCATCCATTAAGTCTAAATGGATTTAGAAATTAAAAAGTCTAAATGGATTTAAAAAGAATAAGTCTTGGTTAGCTAACTTATGAAGATTTATACAAACAGTGTATATGACACTTCTTATTTATTCAGGAAGTTGTTAATTAAATTATTCATAAAAACACAAATTTTCAGTTTGCAGGTGTAGACATTTAATCTGTGTGCTTGGCTTCAGAATTGATTAATGGGAAAAATAGTACAGATAAGGGGTGAATGCTTAAATGTAGGCAATGTTATTAGGAGAATACCATAATAAACAAGTTCAAGATCACTGGTCTTCCTGATTTATATCAAATATCTAAATCACACCTATTGAACTTGTTTCCCCTACAATCTGCTCCAGTAAACAATTTTTTAATAATCAGCTCCAATCAAAACTAGTTTTGCTATAACCTGTTAATGATTACACGGATAATCAGAAAGATCAATATAGCAATAAAGGAGCTGGTTACATCAAAGTACAGGAATAGAGAGGATTGGGTGGGGTGAGATGACTAGCCCTGATCTAGATTCTGGTTGGCAAAATAGGTACGTTCAGAGATGATACCAAACTAGGAGGACTAGTAAACTGTAGAACCTGCAAAACATATTGAAAAATATGACTAGGTAAAAACCCGGCAGTTGACAATTACATGGCCAGTAGTCATATCACCCTGCAACTCACAACTGGCAACCCACTGAAGCTAAGCAGGTGTGAGCCTGGTCAGTACCTGAATGGGAGACCTCCTGGGAAAAACTAAGGCTGCTGCTGGAAGAGGTGTTAGTGGGGCCAGCAGGGGGTGCTCACCCTGTGGTCCATGTGGGTCCTAATGTCCTAGTATGGTGATGGGGACACTATACTGTAAACAGGCGCTGTCCTTCGGATGAGATATAAAACCAAGGTCCTGACTTTCTGTGGTCGTTAAAAATCCCAGGGTGTTTCTCGAAAAGAGTAGGTAAGGGCCAATTTCATCATGACCTCCTTATAATCCTCCTCTATGAATAGGCTATATTACTCTGCTCTCCTCCCCAGAGTGTTCTGGTGCACTATGGCTGGATCACAGTAACAGTTGACCATTAATCAACTGTTGGTTTTAATGGTCACCTTTAAATTATGAATTTCTAAATCCTCAGAACAGAACTTGCTCAGATCATGGAAGAGGAGGAGCTCAATTAAGCAGTTTAGATACTGAGCATCCACCTTCCATTCCCTAACCACTTCTTCCAATTCAGAGTCGAGGGGGAGTGGGAGCCTATCTCAACAAGCAACGGGCGCAAGGCCAAGTATACACTTGACATGATATCAGTCCATTGCAGGGCACAGTTTAAATAGCATTTAAAATCCAAATTACAACACCCTGTAGCTCTCACGGATAACATTCCTGATTAAATTGAACACATTAACCAGCTAATTACTGATTTAAGAGGGATCTAAAACCTGCTGGATTGTGGCTTTCCAGAATGAAGATTACTGTAGCTATTCCTGTTCTAGAAACTGTGGGGAAGAATAAAAAAGGCAAAAAGGATGTTAACATATATCTGTGTTAATATACAAAGTATATTGAAATTGCAGCATGTATATCAAGGGAGGTTATATTAAAATTGTACAATGCCCTGTGTTCAGTTTTGGTCATGGAAATACCAATGACAAACATATTGACGCTCTAGAATCCATTAAAAAAACAGTAACCAGATATATTTCCAGGCTTAAAAGGAATGTCCAATGCTGTCAAACACTAAAGAGCTGAATATTTTTCATCTTGATCTGAAAAAACCTGATTCAAGTGTTCAAAATCTTGCAAGGCAAAGACAAAGTTAACCCAATTGACTTCTTCAAAATCATCACTGAAACATGACCTCAAATGAATTTTTTAGAACAGCTTAGGTAAATGTCTCCTGGAGCTTTTCTGTAAGGATACGCAACACAGTCATGTTTACATTTAAGGCTTGTGCTTGCAAATAAGCTTTAATCATTGCTGAATTTCAAATGCTTTACATGTACTCTGGTTGTGAATGTTCATTTTTTGGAAATAAACTAAAGCGTTGCTATTTTTTCAAATTCCTGCATTTTCAATTGTCGGAATAAAGAATTCTCCTGCGTTTTATTGCTTTTTCAGCACTGGAATTTGGTTAAGGGCCCAATACGTCTGCTGCAATTTTATTATTATTATTTTGTCGATTATTATAAGGCCTTGAATACTTATTGAATATTGAAACTGTCTAATGTTTATGCTTTTTTTCGCAATAAGTCAATACGTAACCAGATAAGAAGCACTACACGAAACCCTTATATTTGTAAACTTCTAATACATTTACTAAAAGTCTTTATTTCAATCAAATTGACGCCGTTGGGTGCAGAGTTTAAAAACCACATTTCCCAGAAACCATTACACTAAGCTTCTATGCATTTGTATTAGGCAAGTCTGGGAGCGGAAGAATCAGTGCAACTGTCGTGTTGTCAGGTAGGGATAAGTTTTTCACTCCAGTGTTTGCTTTTTGTATCCGAATTTCCCCAAAATCTAAATTTAAGGAAAAAAACAACAGTGTTATTTGTATCTGCTTTAAGCGTTAAAAAAACTAATAGAATGTTACTTAGTATAATCCTTGCTATGAATAACGACTGACGAAGAACTTGTTTAATATTTTGCTGAATTCTTTAAATACTGTAGGATTGGTCAGAAAAGGCTAAATCGGGCCTGCGGCTGATAAGTGTTTTTTAAATGGCAACGTTTTGCATTCCCTTACGGTCATTACTCGCGATCTTTGGTTTCTCGAAAATAAAAACAAGCAATGAGTCCTTACTGATGAGAAAATATCGAGTAAACAATTCAATAAAGCTATCAAAGATAGAGTTATTTTTTAACCCTGTCGTACAGTGTGCAAACAAATTGTGTTGATTGTTCGGCTTTTAAATGTTACAAACTCAGTAATTATGTTGTGCACCGTACTACTTTTTGAAATAAACAGCTTAGGAGAGATCTGAAACATTAAAACTATTTTTATAAACAATTCAATAAAGTTTGTGCAAACAAATTGTGTTGATTGTTCGGCTTTTAAATGTTACAAATTCAGTAATTATGTTGTGCAAATATTGTGAAATAAACTCTTTAGGAGGGATCGGAAACATTAAACCTATTTTTTAACGCTGTCCAACAAGCACATAGTTCAATTAAAAAGCGCTGTGTTAGTAATTATGTAATTAAGTACTTAATTGCAGTAAAACGGGTCCCCTAGAATGAGAGTATAGAAATTCTATGTTCCTCAGGTTATCCTGACTCTGAAGCCACAGTACTGAACATACTGTACTTAGAAATGGCGTAAAATGTTTTATACTTTGACTAGCGAGTAGCATACCATATTTCCCTGCTTGCTTTCATCAGGTGGTTTTTGACTAGTCTGACCCAACCCTTTTGAATAATTTCGCAAGTGATAACGTTGCCCTGTTGCCTGCCTTCACAGTCAATGGGTAAGTGGGTCAGTTCATGTAAAACTGACCTGAATTTGGAATGACCATCTCAACCTTTCTTGAAATTCACCACATTTGGTCTATGAGTAATGGATTGGACGGAACATTTCACTTTTATCTCAAATATGTTTTTGAAATATGGTCATTTAAAAAAGGCCATTATGGGGTGTTTTTGTAATTATCCAGGTTTGTCAACTGGTAACACAGAGGTTAATGAAAAGCTTGTGAGGGGGAAGGGGATTAAATTGTGATTTATACCCCATATGTATTTTGGGAAGTGCAACTTGAGTTCCTAGGGTCTCATCTGAGAGGGATTTGAAACAGGGAAAGGGGGAACAATTTTGGCTGAAGGGGATCCAAGTAAGGAGATGCTATAGAAAGGAAGCTCTCTTTGCCACCCTCCTCAACTATTTTGTGCAATGCTGTGCCTACAGCTGTCCTGTACTTTAGTTAATGTTCTGAAAGGTGAAATAAGTTACTGAAGAATGTGCAGTGATTACTTACCGAAAGTGTTTTGGTAAATATCGAGTATAGCACAGTCAGAGGGAGGCATATGTATGTTCAAAATACAAAATAAAATGTGTGTTTCACTGTGTTACTCTCCAGAATAAACATTTGAGTTGAAAATCAGTTTTCTATGATCAGATATTCATCAATGGCCATTTTCATTGCTGGATCCCCCACCACAGTTCTCTATCTGGTATACCAATTTTTCCTTCAATTCTGAAAGTAGAGTTTTTTGTCAGAATTGACTGCCAATCTTTAAAATGTAATGAGCAATTATGCTTTGGAAGAGACAAAAGAGACAAAAAATCTAAATTCTAAATTAAATATAAAGAAGGGGCTCTACAGAAATTTAAGCATGCCTTTTGCAGAAAGTAGTTCAGATGACAACCAGTACTTTTGAGTTTATTAGTCCAACTTGACCCCCATTTCAGTTGCTGCAATAGTAATCTTTTCCTTTTTTCCAAGGATCATCAGATTACTGCAAATGGCCCTCAGCCTTTATCTTGTGTGTAAACAACATTTAGGTTAAGGGTCATGAGAGCAAATGTCTGTTTTCCTTTCATTTCTTTTCCCAGTTCATGAGAACTGCTACTTTTCATTTTCATAACAATGTGGATGCAAAAATTGTTCCAGACTTTGTTTACTTTTAGCACAGTTTTGCAATTCTCGTTTTCCTGTTCACTGCTTTAGTTCAACTTCAACTTTTTCAGGAGAGATTTTGCCAGGCCTGTTTTCACTGGCAGCCATCTTTCTTGATTACTTAGCAACCTGTGAGCAGCTGTGCGGCTCTTTTTATTTTGTTATAATGTATTTTGTTTGGAATGTTTTAATTCCATTTAATCTATAGACATCCATACGATCTGTAGGCAAGAGCATGATCAGATATAATGCAAATCATAAAAAGCCAAAATATATTAAATTTTTGAACATGTCAAGAAAACGTTAGTTTTTATATAATTGTTTTTGAAATTTCAACATTTCAATTTTCAATTTCAATTTTGTATTTTGAAAAGTGAAAGTTTACTGTAGCTGTAACAACATTGTTGCTGTAAATTTAAGGTTAGGACTGTTGGTCAATACACAGAAATCCACTTTGAAATTGCTTTATGTCTTTATTTAATTGTGTTGTGTTACGATAAACAGAGATGTATTTAAACAGCATGCCAATGACTTCATAAATGCTGTAGGTTAAATCTCCTTGGATTGTTAGAAAACAGTTGAGACAAATAAGATATTGTTTTTATTCTTGACTACAGCAAAGCAGATCCTCAGGAAGTGATTTGCATTTCCTTGTGATATACACTTAAAGTGAGTAAAGGAACAAGTAATGGGTTTATTCCTGAGCTTCACACCTGAAGAAGGCTCCATGGCCTCAACGTTTTGTTTTCTTCTATTTTCAGCATGGAATAAACATATTACTTGTTCCCGTGAGTATAAAATTGTGTGTGGGCACCTGAAGAAGGCTCCAGAGCCAAAACATTGTATCTCTTTTCCTTTCAGCATGGAATAAACCTTTTCCTGTTCCTTTGTTTCTAATGTTATTATGCATTTCTTATTCACATTTTATTTTTCTTGCAATTCTCCAGGGGGAACTCTTTCACTCCACTCTCTGAAGGCCAGGTCAGTAAAAGCTGCAGGGAGTGGCTATCTGTGGGGGAGAATGTTTACAGAACGTTTTGTAATGGAAAGTACAGGTACTTGCCAAAATAAAGGAAACCCCAACATAAGAGTGTCTTCATAAGGCACTGGGGCATCAAGCCTCATACAGCTTGGAGGTGCCTTGGCATAGATTCTACAAATGTCTGGAACTCCACTGGAGGAATGTGACACCACGAGATCTTCCATAGGAAGATCTTCCATCTTTAGAGATTTGGTGACTGGGATGGCCAGGACATATAGCTTCCACCGTTTTCATGCTCACACAACCATTCAGTACCCACACGTGCCCTGTCAATAGGGGGGGCATTGTCATCTATGATTCCACTCCCATCAGGAAAAAAATGCTTCACTGTAGGATAATTGTGATGACTCAGCATGGCGTTTTATACTGTATATTGACATTTACCTTGCCCTCTAACGAGTGGAGTGGACCTAAACCATTCCTGGAAAATGGACCCTACAGCAGAACAGAGCCAGCAGACCCCTTCTACTGTGGGAAACAGGCACATGAGCCTTTAAACCTTTTTGGCACATGTACACGTGTGCTCATCCACTTGTTGAGAACAGGGTGAAGAATGACTCATCTGACCACGTGACTTTTAGACCACTGGACGCACCACCTTTTCCGCAAGAGATCTTTTTTAGGCCCAATAAGGGTGTTCATGCACTGTAACCAAACCATAGTATCTCTCTCTGTGAAGTCTGACGGACTGTGACTTGATGAAGCTGCCTGCTTGCGCCGTAGATTAATACTTGCAGTCAACGGTACTCATCTGGACATCACTGCCAAGGAGTATGTGCTTTCATCCACAGTTGCCCCTAGCTGATGATGGGTTTCCCTCAGACTTCCATGTCAATATCACCTTAGCCACTCTTCCTTGTGAAACATCGGCATGTTGAGCTGATTTCGCCATTGAAGCTCCTGGCAAATGTGCCCCAACTATCGCCCCTCTCTAAGAATTACTTAGATCTCTTCTTCTAGCCATGGTATCAAGAATATTAGGAAACTGGGCCTATTCACCATTTTTATACGTGATCCTTAGCATGATGGGATGTTATCTGCTTAATTAATTCAAGAACCACACCTTTGTGGAAGCACCTGCTTTGAATATATTTTGTATCCCTCATTTACTTGAGTGTTTTCTTTATTTTGGCAGTTACCTGCCAGCAGTCTACTGTACTTTCAGAGTCTTTTAAATATACTTTCAGATACAGTGCATACCAATGGATGTTTTTTGTCATTCAGTGTGCCATGTAGAAGTAAAAGGGTGAGACTTAGATTAAAGCGTTAATTTGAAAGAAGATAAATTCATTGTCTTGAGGGAGCTCAAGGGCTCTGCTAATTCATACGCTAATCCCTTTTGCTGTTCATGGAAGTTGTTGTTTAACTTTAATAGGCCTTCACAGTGTTTGTAACAAGCCAGTCAGGCTTTCATTCTGAATTACAGAATAGCACAGATTTGACCACTTTCTGCATTTTGCAGATTATAAGTTTATCTAAAACGCTATTAAACATACAATATTAAAATATTCTCTATTTTGGGGAATAGCCACCTGTCTTTTCAGTTCCACTCGTATCGTGAGTTTTCACACTTTCAAAATAAAGTTACAGGTCTTTGTGCAAGAAAGTATACAGTAATACCCCCTGTATTCACATACATTTGCACACAAGGGGTGGCCAATTTAAGTGGGGATGGATGGATGGATGCAGGTAGGGTGTTAAAGTTATGAGGTGGTCAGGGGAAGAATGGGGTTGTTTTAGTCCGATTACTGATTTACTGTTTTTTTTCCCCCAAAGGGTTTTGTCTGCAAAAATGAAGAATATTATAAAATCTATTAAAAAAATACACACCCAGTGTGTTCAGTCTACCCATGCTCGGTGCTCAAGAAAATGGATGACTCTCTGCTTTCTATGTCTGTAGCATTGGGCACCATGCTTTTGGAGGTGGCAGCAGCTGTGGCCCTGGGAGTAGTGGTCTGTCTGCTGGTGTTCAGAAAGAAGAAGGTGGAGGAGACACTGGAGGCTGAGGATGGCTGGTGGGGAGCAGGCCAGCGGCCTGAGTCTGCGGAGGACGAGACCATTCGTCCTTTCAGAGTGCAGACGTCCACTGAGGAGATTCAGGTGGGGTCATGAGGATGCGAGAAGTTTGTTTCAGGACAGATGAAGGGAAGTGATCTGCCCTTGAGGGTTCTTTTTGTAGCACTCTCGTATAATTGTATAAGCTGTGCATAGAAAATTGCAGCTTATGAGGGTGATTGCTCACATCTGTAAAAGAACCAAAAGATTTCATTCTGTGTTTCAGGATTTATACAGACGCATTGATCAGACACGACCTGTTCCCTCTCTGGAGGAAAGCCGGTTCCATTATGGATTTAACTCCACATACTTGCAAAAAGTGGTGTCCTACTGGAGGAACGAGTTTGACTGGGAAAAGCAAGTCGCAAAACTAAATAAATATCCACATTTTAAAACCAAAATTGACGGTGAGGTTCAGTTTTTTATTTGGAATCCTTATTTTGAAAGTTATTTTTATTATACTCGCCCGATCTGGGATACCCAGTTATGTTTTTTTCTTGGGTATCAGCGACGATACCCATGACGGCACACGGGAGAGTATGGAAGTGCCTGCACACATTCTGACCTTTAAGCCACATTTTGCAGGGAAAACAGCCCTGTTTTGGAGGTTGAGCCCTCACTGAAAGGCTATCAGCACCACAAACCTAGGGAGATCTGCGCAAGCACTGACTGACTGACCCCATCTCATGTGTACTGCTTCATGGGCAATCTCATTCAGAGATCTAGCAACATGAAACACACTACACCCGTGATCATAGAGGTCACCCTATGCTTGGGCAAGCACCTTTGCTGATTTAGCCATTTGGGAGGTCCCAGTATTTTTTAATGACCTTCAACTTATTTTCCTAAAACGGGCCTGTTTGAGGATGGTTCTCAGTACTTCTTTATATTGGCAGTCTCTTAAAGTGAACTTTAAAGGAGTCATTTTCAAACTTTAATCTATTTTTTTCCAGAACACACATTACAACATTCCAAATATTTGCCAGAACAAATTTGCCAATGAAAATTATTTTAAGAGATGTTAGGCAAATTTGACCTGGATTAGCGTCACCTTTGTTTTTATGCTTTGGATCAGACTGGTATTTAAAGACACTTTTTTAAAAGCCAGGATTTGGAATCCAAACAATATTAAAAGAAAGATCAGTAAGCAATAAATGTTTCTGCATTTGTATGTTCTCAGTTCTGGTGCAGCGTTTAAATACAGTTGCAGTTCTAACAGTGCGTGTCTGTGCATTCAGGGCTTGACATTCACTTTATCCATGTGCGTCCTCCTCACCTCCCTGAGGGAAAAACTGCCATTCCTCTGCTCATGGTACATGGCTGGCCTAGCTCCTTCTTTGAATTCTACGGAATCCTGCCTCTCCTGACCGAGCCCGCCAACCCTGATGACATTGTATTCCAAGTCATCTGTCCCTCCATTCCAGGTTATGGTTTCTCTGAGGCACCTCATAAACAAGGTAAGGTAATGGAGTGAGCTGAGGAGAAGGGTCACTGTATTTACATGTAATGGGGACTCCCCTCAAATACTACCAATGTGCAATGATGCAACGGCAGCCATAGTGCGCTAGAACCACACATCAGCTATTAGTGGGGAGAAGAACAGAGTGATGAAGCCATGATTGGTAAGGGCCAATGGGGAAATTTAGCCAGGACACTGGGGTTACACCCCTACTCTTTTTGAGAAACGCCTTGGGATTTTTAATGACCACAGAGAGTCAGGGCCTCGGTTTTACATCTCATCCTAAGGATGGCGCCTGTTTACAGAATAGTATCCCCGTCACTATACTGGGGCATTAGGACCCACAAAGACTGCAGGGTGAGTGCCCACTACTGGCCCCACTAACACCTCTTCCAGCAGCAACCTTAGTTTTTCCCTGGAGGTCTCCCATCCAGGTACTTACCAGGCTCACACCTGCTTAGCCAGTTGTGAGTTGCAAGGTGATATGGCTGCTGGCGATTTAAAGACATTCAAGTGATCGAGACAGTGCATAGTCATTAAATGCTTGTGTCTGTCACTGTTTATTTGTTAAAGGGTGCTGTTGCAGCTCACAATGCAGTGTTATAAAGTAGGCTGTACTGTACCACCCTGCTGATGTTCCTTTTAGGTATGAAGTATATCAGGGCCTGTTTTGCTTTCTTCTGTTAAAGTAGAGCCTTTTGCCGCCGGAGCTCTGAGGTGATGGTGTCAATGCTGTTTGTCTTTTGGCAAAGCTCATGCAAACGTTTTGTGGTACCATTGGGGGAAAAACTCCAGCCATTCTTCAGCCATGTGAAAAAAAACACATCTTTGCACAGGAAACTTATTCATTTCGACACAGCTACTGCCATTTTGTAATTCAGTTTTACTCATGAGAAAGGAAAAATGTATTGGTTTAATTCATTCTGGTAATAATGTACAGTTTGAGCTTTAACTTCAGGTTCTGCTGCAGGTGATGAGATTCCTCAACAGTTAGCTATTTCAATTTCAGTTTTGGACCTGGGGTGTTCGCCAAATGGAGCTTGTATGTGTTCCCTGTGTTCCCATGGGTTTCTTCAAGGTGCTCCAGTTGCTTCCCACAGTCCAAAAATGCCCTGTTAATTTAAGTGGCTTCTTGGAATATTTTGCATGCGTGCGTGATTTTGTGTCTGTGTCTGCCCTGCTATAGACTAGCTTCCTGTCCAGGGTTTACCCTGCCATGCTCCTGCTGCCTGCTGGGATAGGCTCCGGCTCCCTCTGTGACTCTGAATGAGAATAAGTGGGTAGAAAACGGATGGGTGGTTTTGAAGGGTGGCTGTGTGTACAAATACATGAAGCTGTGATCAATGTCCCTGGCAGGCTTTGACTCAGTGTGTGCTGCTCACATATTCTACAAGCTCATGAAGAGACTTGGCTTCAACGAGTTCTATGCTCAAGGAGGTGACTGGGGATGTCTCATCTGTACGAATATAGCCCAGCTGCAGCCCAGGTAAAAGATCAAAAATGGGGGTGGGGGGGTGGGTTAATTCCTGCCTTTGTTCAATTCTGTGCTATTAAAATGAATTGCACTAAATTGGAATTCAGGGTAACTGGAGGATTTTTCAATCTATTTGAATGGTTGATATGTTTTTTGCTGAACAGACCTTTAAAGGTTACTGAAAGTTTGGAACTGAGAAATGTAAAAATATCCATACATTCAAATGTTTATTTTATAAGAATGGTGGATGTATGCATTAGAAACACAAAAACCAACAGTTGTAATAAACTTTAAAGTCATTACAGTCATCAGGTACAGTATGATATATTTTAGCTGTACCATGTACAGTAGTCTAAGACTAATGAATCATAGGGTTTATGGCTGGAACCAGAGACCGCCCATTTAATTAACTTTGTGTGCTTAAAACAGGTAACAGTGATTACAGCTGTGATTTCTTTACAGTTCAAGGGAGACTGGCAGTGAGGTTGCTTTTCACATAACCTCTCAAGTCTATTAAAGGATACAGGCATACAAAACTTTTAATTGACTGATCTGTGCTAAATTTATTAAATTATTATTTGTTAAAGTAAATATGCCTTTTACTTTCACCTATGAGGGTTCACCTTTCCTCTTTTACAAGGTGAACCACATGGCTTCCTGTCCTTTGTATAACCATATTCTTGTGTCCCTTACTTTAGTCGTGTTAAAGGCCTGCACCTCAGCTTTTTGTCGGTGGCCAATCCTGGCTTGATTGCGGGGCTGTCTCTACTTTTTGGGCAGCGTTTTCCCGGGCTATTTGAGCTCAAGGATCACGACGTCAAGCGTCTCTTTCCCTTCATGAAGAAGGTGGTCGTGGAATTGCTGAAGGAGTCGGGGTACATGCACATTCAGGCCACCAAGCCTGACACTGCAGGTGAGTTAGGCAGCCAAGGCTAGGTTAGGGGCTGTTAATGTCATCAGGGATTGAATTACCTTTTCAGTTTGAAACGTCAGCCGATGTTAGCTTTGGTGTGAACACTCAGCCTTAATGCAGTTTTTATTAGTTGTTATCACTGCCCTATATTGTGATATCAGTGCCTTTATTTCTGTGTTATGATGCTATATTAATGATAGTGATGTACTTCACACAAAGCTTTGATTTGATTCCTGTTATCTGTTTCCCATTTTTATGGTTGTAGAAAATATGTGATTGAACATTCAGTATTTCTTGCACGAGTAAACAAAAGCATGGAAATGGTAAGACTTCCTGTACTGGAGTTTGCAACAAAAACAGTTTCACATCATAGTAAGCAGTATTTTGTTGGTCTTCCTTTAGATGGGATAATACAGAGAAGGTACTTCCTGTAGCCTTTTAATACGTTCATTCACATTTCAGTAGGGATTTTGGCTCATTTTGTATGGAATTTTTAATCCTTCTAGTCCTTTAGTACTGTACTTCTCCAGCTCCTTCAGATTGTACTTGTAAAGTATTTTCATTAGTTCATACCATAGATGTTCTGTTGAATTGAGGTCTGGAGATTGTGATGGGCAGCTGAGCACCTTAATTTTATGCTACTTTAACCATGTGGTAGTAAATCTGGAGATGGGCTTCAAGTTCAAATTAATATTTGTTGGAATCCATCTAACCCTCACTTCTAACAAGGACTCCAGAACCAGAGGTTATGAAATGGAGCCATTTCTGTACTTCATAGAAAATATCCAGTTTTTGTCCCTAGTATAAATTATCCTCTCAAACTACATTATGAAATGGAGCCATTTCTGTACTTCATAGAAAATATCCAGTTTTTGTCCCTAGTATAAATTATCCTCTCAAACTACATTTCTGACTGCACATCAGGGTAAAACTTTGAACACAAAAATTATTTTGTGTTCTCTTCCTGTTGGGGTAGCAATTATTACATTCACCTAGAATATGTGAATGGTGAAAATCAGTCAACTCTGGGATGTCTTATGGTTATTTTAAAGTCATCATTAGAGATACTGAGGTCCAAGATCTTTCACCTCATATCTTTGGACAATTATTTTGACTGGCCCCATGATGAAGTGGTTCTGAGTATTAAGCTTCTGTGTAAGACCTTATCGATTACCTGGTGGCTTTGTAATAATTGACTCATTGAGGCTTCTGAGGCTTTGTGAAATCAGATGATGATAAACAACAGCAAATTTACTTTTCAAAGTTTATTTTTGCCATTAACAGAGTGGGAATGAATGTGAACATTGCATGTTTAGACAAATGTGGTTATCTTGTACTTAATGTGGAAAGATGCTTTTACAAAATCCATTACTGTCTTACAGTAATGTCTTTGCGTTTTTGGAATTTAGAGCCAACTGTGCCGATTCTAATAAAAATAATTTATTCTCACTGCATAATCTATGATTTGCAATAACAATCACATAACTTTTTTTTCTACCAGTTTTTTTTTTTTAATCCTATAACATATCTAGGATAGATACCGTGTGTTATACATGTAGTTGCCTCTTTTTTGACTGAAGTTTCTTTATAATTGAAGGTTTAAGCTAAGTCTGCCTTTTCTTTACTTTTGTGTTGCTTTTATGTGAATATTTTAAACATCCCTATACATGTATGTTTTCAGTGGGAGGGCATTAGTAAAGATATTTTTTCAAGCAAGTATATGAAAGGGATTTATACCTTATCTCTTCAGAATATTCTCTCCTAAAGTTTATGGATATCTTGTTGTTTTTCCTGGCTTGGGCTCTCCAGAGAATCTCAGGTCTTATCGTATTATGAGTTATTAGTAGGCATCTCATTTCTTGTTTCAAAAGATCTGAAGTTAATATTCCTGAAGACAACAACTAAGAGGTCTTTGTCATTGGCAAAGTATATTTGTTTAGACATTTCTAAAGTCATTGTTTTCTCACATTCACCGCCCAAGTGGACAGTTCCTCATTCATATCTGCCAATAATAGAACTGGAGCACCAAGCCAAAGTATACAGTGTTAACACTGTTATTTTAAGCATGTGTGCTTTCCTCAATTTAAGATCAACAGTGTACCCTCCACATAAAGGATGCTTTAAAAAGGATAAGTCCATATCTCTGTGGAGGGCAAAAAAGCAAAAAGTACCCCAATGCCAGTGATGCACTTTATTTTCCTTGAGATCCCAAACATTTATACAGGCAGTTTGATATGTACTGTATATTGTGTTTGCATTCTGCAGGTCGTGCACTGAATGACTCTCCTGTTGGCCTGGCTGTGTACATCTTGGAGAAGTTTTCCACATGGACTGATCCAGAGTTCAGGAACCTGGAAGATGGAGGATTGGAGAGGTATCTGCTGTCTTTTTTTCCTGAATGTCTTTTTATCAAAGAGATTTAATCCTTTATTTAAATTCTTTAAAATTATTTTAATACTTTGGTAGCCATTTGAAAGAGAATATTGTCCTTGGGCGATCAAAGTTTTAAATTCCTAAAAACTAAGTAAATTATAAATGATTTTATAATTTCATTATAAAATGAAATTATAAAATCAAGTGACATATAAGAACAAGTGACATTGCAAAACTTCTAGAGTGGCACTGCACAGTGAAGTGAAAATTTACAGTAGACATGCATATGATCATAGTTCATCAGGCAGAATTGTACACATGTATAAAACCTTATTGACTGCACAAATGTTTGTAAAGGCAGTACAGAGCAACACCCTTAGAAACTGTTGTGTTAGAAACTGTTGTGACATTCATATTTAGACGACACAGTTTGACTTTACAATCCAGCATTTTGTGTACAGTATGTGATCATTAATATAATGTAAATGACAAATCCAATATATAATATACATTTTATATTTGGGTAATTCATGAATAGCTTTAATCATAATAAAAATAAGCTTTGTGTTGAACTCACTGGTTGTTATTGCCTTAAGGGGATATGCAACCAAATACTAACTTTTACACTCTGTAATTCACTTAAAGTGAATTTGTCCCAATTCTTATGATAACTTAAAGTAATTGGGTTGAACACAGAGTATTTTTTTATGATATGATCAAATGTATATTTGGAATGACTCAAAAATAAAATAGATTATATGATAGTTAATATGAATAATAACCACAGTGTCACAAAAACAAATAACTTGACTGCAGAGAATTTCAAAATTGTTTTTGCTGTCACAATACTTTTGGAGGGCACTACATGGGGACATGTACTTTATTTCCATATGCTGTGGTTTTCAAGCCATTTAAAGCCGTGTGTGGGTCACAAAACTTGTTACAAAAAACAGCCATTTTTATTGTCGCACACCTTGAAGAAGAAATTTAAAGCTGTTCAGTTTGTTTGTTAATAGTTCATTATAACTTAACTTATTTACCTGATTGCTGTCACCTTATTTATAATTTGTGGTTTCACTTGGACACTCTTTTCAATCCCTAACTTGTTCAATTTTCAGGAAATATTCCATAGATGACCTCCTGACTAACGTGATGATTTACTGGGTGACGGGTTCTATTATTTCCTCAATGCGCCTCTACAAGGAAATCTTAGGGAGAGGAGTCGGCACTCAAAAACATGACAAGTGAGTTTGTAAAGATGTAGGAACCTTAAGAGCAGAATTCCAGTTTTGGTAAGCCCACTCTACTAACTATAACATTTCACTTGGCAGAGGAAAAAATTGATTCGATTTCAGGGAAACTTCTTTGAAGTTTTTTTCTTTCTATTAATGAATTGAACAAAAAGCAAAAAAATTCAGACTTTGTATTCTGTGATATTATGGGAGAATCAATACTAAAACATACAGGCCAGAGGCTCCCCACTGTTCTGACAGTTACCTTCTCTCTTACCTTCTCTCTGGTCTTCCAGAGTACCTGTGCGAGTTCCCACTGCCGTTGCCTGCTTTCCCAATGAGCTGGTGCACTTGCCGAAAATCTGGGCGAAGCAGAAGTACCCGAACGTGGTGTCTTTCAACTATTTGCCCCGTGGGGGACACTTTGGGGCTTTCGAGGAGCCAGAGCTGCTGGCGGCAGACATCCAGAGCTTTGTTAAAAAAGTGAGCAAGTAAGCTACAGGCCCATGCTCCTTCACTGAGCACTTAGGCACTTAGCCACCTTTTTTTTAAAATGCCAGATCAGAAGCGATAGTGATTGGCATTATAAGATCAGCCTCTTTAAGATGAATTCATTATCTTTCAGCTTGTTGTTCTGACTGACGCAGCAGAATTTTGCCTTTGAGCATCAATGCCTTTTTGACAGTTAGTTGTACAGAGGTGGCATGCGTTGAGCTTGTTAAAATAATTCTCTAAGCGAGTCAAGGGAAATGGAAGGATTTCCTATTCTTCCTGACTGAATAGGATGCGCAAGGTTTCAGTCCACGTTTTAAGAGGTAGATGTTTTCAGTGAACTGTTAAGACCAGGAAATGAACAGAGCAACACTCAGAAGACAAAAAATAATGTAATGTTATGAAAGCTTAGTTGAAAAGCATAAAAAACAGTCACAACACGCAAATAATTAAGTATACATTAATTACCAAGATGCTTAATTTAGGTGATTACTTAATACTGATAATTACCAGGAATCGTGAATCAAATGGCTTTAAATTACATTCATCAGCTATTGTGTGGTGAAAAGCAAAAACGAGTATCTCACATTAATGATGCATTAATGTCTTACACATTATAGAAATAAGGATACCTGAATATTAACTTCTGAGTGTGTAAATGGGAAAGAATTAAGGCATGAAGGGATGGAGTTACAAATACACAGTAACAATAACACTTTAGAGTTAGAATTCAAAAATGGGATTATTTTATGAATATCTGAACAAGAGTTGTCTTACTTTTCTGTTCTGAGAATTAGTTAAAAAACTTACCACAACTCTTGCATTGTTAGTGAAACACTCTTATTTGTATTCATAAGATGTGCATTGCAAACCATTAATCAATAACAGTATGATAGTTAATCACCAGTGTTAGTATGTCACCAAGTGCACAGCAGTTTATTATCAAGTTTGTAACCAGCAACATATTTGTAATATGTATTAGAATTAAAATGTTGTTGATACTGTATGTATTATGCAGTGTTATGACTGCAGTTTAGAGTTCATTATGGCATTGTCTTTGCTCACATTTTCTTGAACATGGTAAAAACAGTTGATTATTTGGTTTGGTCTAAGAAGAATGTAAGCTTCATTCCAAATTATATTTGATTATATTTAGCTTTTACAATTACACAGGTATTGCAGTATTATTGGACCAATTAGAAAATCATAGAGGTTTATTTCCAATGTTTATAAATGTCACAAGCCATTAGTGGATGCAATTGGAGAGTATGGTCTTGACTGCTGAACTTTTGAAGACTATAAGCATAAACGGTAAAAAGCATTTGTTATCCAGATTGTGGTCAAAGATAATCAGATTGAATGTGTTATGATCTCCTACAGTACTAGTGGGGGACAGTAGAGAATAATCACTACGTTCTTTTCAAAGTGTTAACCAATAACAGTGATGTCTGTTTGGCCTTGAAGTACCATAGTTCTAAGTTTTTTAGGTCTCTTCTCCAAATCCTCAATGATGTCTGAAGAACTAGAATTGACTTTGATTGTTACACATTGTACTTTTTTTTGCCTTGTGTTTCTTTTCTGGATCTTGATTGGTGTTCTACACTACACTTCCAAATAAAAAAACACTTTGTAATTCACAAAAATGTTTGTTTTTTATAACTGCTTAAAATGTGATGGTAACTAGGCACTGCTTAAGAATTGTAAAAACTGGGCTGTTCTACTGTTTTTTCTTTTTGCTCACAAAGAAATAGCATACTCACCAATCCCTCACACATTGGTAACACATGCATCACCTGCATTTTCCTCATGTTGGTGTGTAAAGAAATTCTTCAGTCACATTCTCCACAGAACTAGCTTCATTCTGTATTTAGTTCCAACACGGGTACAAACTCTGGGAAGAGCTATGACCAACCCAGGACATATGCATTTCCGAACTTAATTTATAAATTGTTTGAATTAATGCTTCCAGAACCAAGAACTTTCTGCCAGCAGGTAGGACCATGGTATTATTTTCTCGCAATTGTGCAGCTGTTGAGGAACCCAGAGTTGTGCATCACTTAGTGTGATAAACCTTTAACTAACCTATATGTCACATGCCATCACATTTCAGGAATGTCCAAGATAGAAGAAGAGATCACCCCACAGAAGCATCATAATTTGGTATTAACTACCTTTCACTAAATCTTGGGTTTTGTTATTATTAGTATGTTTGAATCTGGAGAAAATATTTTGTAAAAGCATATTGTATAAAACAGTAGACACAATCTATCTAGGATCAGTGTGAGGTGAAATCAACTTGCAGGAAAGGACAAACCACTTTGTTTGCAAGAAAGGCATTCCTCAACATTTTAGGAATTAAATTGAAATTCATGGTCATTTTTCTGAGAGTAAGATGTTAAAGTGATGGAGTAGCTTTTACTAAACTGGTATCACTTGAAACAATTGTCTGTCAAGTTACATTCTGATCACAAACCTTAAAAAAATCAAAGAAGTATTTCTCACATGATGCTAAAGCGATAAATCACGATAAAAGCACTATAATGAGAACTGGGTCTCCTACATGATTGGTCAAGCCCAAATCACCTGTTAAATATCACATGCACAGAAGGAGAAGGGGGAGACTCTTGGTTTATAAGTGCATTTAAATTATGTGAGTATGCAAGATAATGGAAAAGAGAGGTTGGGTGTCCAGTTAACGCTTATTGTCCTTTTTGCTATTAAAGCTGAAAAGGCTGTGATCACCGTTAAAATAAATGTCAACGAGTGGTAAGAGGCTCCAGCTGCTGGTCCCGTCAGCCTCCTGTTTTTCCCAAGCTCCATATCCTGCCTCTGGATGGTCCGCAATTCCCTCGAGGCAGCTCCCTTGGCAGAGAGAGCCCGGGGGAGGGAGAGAGGGGGTGGCTCAGGAGATAAGGGTTGCTTGAAGATCCCCTCATTACCTCACCAGATAAGGCAAGGGAGGGAAAGGAACGGCTCACACAGCATCACGAGCAGTGGAATGAAGCTGTTTCGTTAGGGAGGGGTCCCAGGCTTTGCTGTGCGCCGTGGTTGTGATCTGTTTTTATTCGGCCTTGCTGGCCTGAAGTCTTGGAGGTTCAAGAGGTACCTATGGCTGAGAGGCTGAGTGGTATGACCCAGACAGCTTGGAAAGAGCTGGGCACAGACGAGCTGCCCGGTAACAAGGGACTGCAGCACAGACACAGACTTCCTCAAAGGTACCCAGCAAAATGGGTGAGTTAACTCCTGGCAAATCAGGATCTTGGCTGCACTGAGAGGTTTCAGCCGGAAAAATTTAAGGCAGTTGGATTATGTGGTGAGAGGTGGGAGACTGTAAGGATGCCTAGACGATAGGTTTCAGTTAAAAGGATGGGAAAAGTGGATGAGAGAAGTTACAGTTCAAATGATACCAGAAGCACAATCTGTTACTTATGTCTTACCTTCTATTCCTGGCATGCTCTTTTGAAGCAGGTGTAACCTGTTTTATTCATTCATATATTTACATTCAAAGATTTTGTGGGTATCTCGGGACACTTTCATAACCTGGAGAGTAGTTTCATTATATATGGAGAACTAATCCTTCTTCTTTTATATTAGTTTACATCACAATTGAGCAAAGATGCTGTGCAATTAAAAGGTAGCTTTTTTCAATCTTTGTTCTGTCATACATTTTTAATTTTATGCATTAGTTAAACCATTGTGCACTTTTTTTTACTATTATTCTGTTGTTGTTTCAGCAGAGTTTCATTTCAGTAAAATGTCACTTTTCTATTGTGTGTCCTTTATTTATTCATTTTATACTCATTTATAATGTTTTTCAAGTGCCTGCAGTTCTTATCAGGTATGCATCCTTTGCCAAAATGAGAACACAATAACTTTTTGATATTATTTTTTCCATCTGATTTGTCCTCAAGGATGATAATTTCTTACATTTAACATTCCTTACTGTTCCTTGTGGTCCACCTGTCCACTCTGAATGTGGATCAGTTTCTTTGCCGTGTAATTGGAAGGGTGAGGATAATACAGTATCTCATGAAAAGAAGTCTGTCCACTATACTGTACTGTATGTCTTCCACAGCTGCTGAGAAGGACTGACTGTAGATCCTGGTATCTCAATGGGCATACCCCTGATTATATCTTTGAAAAGCTATACACGATGGAAAATAAGTATTTGCCACAACTGTTTCTTAGGTTTTAAATGATATTTACTGACAGCCTCAGGTTGCTATGGACTCTGTAGCTGTGGATGACAGGGAAGCTTATGTCCATATTCTTCTGAGGTATCTTCAGATAACATAGAGCAGGAATAGAATTGCAGAATTTTCTGCAGTTGTGTGTTGCAAATGTGAAAGTAAATGTGCTGTTGTGTCACACAACAGGGTCCTGTATAAGGGTGTCATCTCTTAGTTAATCAGAACATGGGAAAGACTTTAGTACTGACTGCCTCTGGAAATGTGCATACACTGTATAGACCCACAGTGGAAGAGAAATATTACTCAGGCAGTGTGTGCAAGCGCAAACTGCCTCTTGTACTCTGCCTAAATAGCAGCATTACAGATTCTTCCGCCTGACACTATTAAACCAGACCATGGTAAACTGGTTCTCTATTTTCTTTTGAAATGGAGAATGAATTTTAACATACTCAGCAAAAGACTTATCACTTATACTGTACCTTCCTCAGATTCACAGTTATTATCAAATTGTTTTGAACAGACATAACATAAGTAAAATTCATTATGATTATTAAGTGGTTGATCAACAGGGAGTCTACTATGAAAGTCACCAGCAGGTTGAAGGCTCAACTGCTGGCAAGCTAACCTCAGGTATCTTAGTTAAGCCTCAAGAAGGAACAAATATGTCTGTATATATGCTTCACCAATGATGACATTCTAATATCCTGAATGTGAAAAAATTCAGGATGACTGATCATTCATCTGCACATTAAATGAAAAATGTTTATTCCTGGTAAGGGCGGAGCGGTGGCTCTGTGGCTAAGGATCTGCGCCTGTGACTGGAAGGTTGCCAGTTCAAATCCCGCGGCCGGCAGAGGAATCCTACTCCATTGGGCCCCTGAGCAAGGCCCTTAACCCTAACTGCTCCAGGGGCGCCGTACAATGGCAGACCCTGCGCTCTGACCCCAAGCTTCTCTCCCTGTCTCTGTGTCTGTCTCCATGGAGAAAAGCTGGGGTATGCGAAAAGACGCATTCCTAATGCAAGAAATTGTATAGGGCTAATAAAGAAACATTATCATTATTATTATTATCAATGATGATCATGATAATTCGATCGTTTTGTCATAAAATAGAGTCAAACCTCTTTTTTTCAAGGTCTGTTATTTCTGCAGGTTCAGCATAGGTTTGAGCCCCAGGAAAAACTGAGCAGGCCTCAGCACTCTCCTGAGAATGCTGCTCGGGAGAGAAGCAGGGTGCGAAACCTTCGCCAGGCCTTTCACAGCCTGCAGGCCGCCCTGCCTGCCGTCCCGCCCGACACCAAACTCTCTAAACTGGACATCCTGGTTTTGGCCACTAACTACATTGCCCATTTGACTCAGACTCTGGATCAGGGAAGAATTCCTACAGAGCAGCATCTACCCCCAAGAGCACAAGGATATCTTCATCCAGTCAAGGTCAGTCAAAGCTTGAGTGTATACGAACTATGAGTTTCTAGATGACCTCAAGAGAAGTTTTATTGGCTTCCCAGTTGAGTATCTGCACACTTGTTTGGCTTTCTCACCATTTTCAAATCAATTCAAGCAAATAATAAAATAAAAGATGACAATGAAATAATGAAATGAAATGATAATGAAATTATTGTACATTTAATAGTGAAATTGCAGAGGGGATAATACACCAGAACAGATGTAGACAATACTACAACAAATAGAAGTAGTGCCAATTCAAAGTGGAGGGGGTGTGACACCCCCATAATAGTGCTGGTCTTCTTTAGAAACCCCTGAGAATACATTTGGCTTGATCTGATTGGCCTCAATGATTTTGTTTCTTATGTCATATATACACTATTTTTCTCAACCAGACCCAAATTTTCTTAACTACTGTACATTAATATTTTTCCACATGTGACATTTCTATCTTATTCAACCTTTGTGCGGAATGTGAGTAGTGTGAAGTAGTGAGTGTTTAAGTTTCCAACTATATCTTCAGAAACTTTAGTTGTTCAGATGTTTCTCTCATTTTCATGCAGGCATGTGGTCACCTGGATTTTAGTTTTATTTGGAGTATATTGCCGTGCTCATAACATTACACTCGGGGAAAGTCTCTTAACTTCTTCTTTGCTGTTCTGTTAGCTGAATACAGCATGAAACCAATCTGTTTTTTGCTAAAGACTTATTTCATGTTCATGTAAAGAAATTATCATCTGGTGCTTTTCGCTTTGCAGAAGTGGCCCATGAGGTCTCTCCTGTACTGTGGGAGCATGGAAGAATTATTGACGGTGGTCCAAACAAGTCAGAAGGAGTGCTCTGGAGAAGAAGATGTTTGCTTACAACCCCCTGACCCTGGGTCACATCCTATACCATAAGCAATCTTTTTGACTATCTGGCTTTGATGAAGAAATCTTCATATTATAATCACAGTATTTATACCCGCTTTATTTTTTGGAATTATTCAGAAAGACTGTGCCGAGGTAGTAACAGCATTTGGTGCATTTTTTGTCAGCTGCTTCTTTTTAATTTCTGAAACAAATATTTCTCCTCACATTTTTATAAACAAGAATATAAAAAGGTTATAAACAGGAGCCTATCAGTCATGAACCTTCGTGCTGGTGATTTATTGACCTAAGGATCTCATCCAGTCATTAACTGACAGTTCAGCCTTATATATGTTTCAGTCTTATATATACTCTTCCTCCACGGTGTATTTAAACCAAACCAATGGGTTATTTTATGGTCAGCAGTGAACACAAGGGCACAATTAGAAGTTAGTTAATGTAGAGTAATCCATTGGATTAAGTTTGTGAATACCATTCAAGATTTAAAATACTTTTATCACATTCCTCCCTAATTTCAGCACAAGAATGAAGAGATTATGTTCTTTTTGCCTGTTTGTGAGATTTCTGTTACTTCCAGAATGATGACACAAAGGATAGGTCACTACAAATTTGAGAAGTGTATGAGTTGCCATGTAAATAAGTGTGGAGTCATATGTAATACGGGGCTGGAGTATTAATACCTACTTAGTAAGGATTTTAGAAAAGGTATTCATGCTGTTCTAAGCACACTTGGCACCGAATAATCTATTTACAATGCTTTTTTTAGTTTGCAAAAACAATCTTTAGTTTGCAAAAAACAATCTTAGCTAATCCTTTTGAATAGCTTCAAGTACCCAGCTGTAATCGACATGAATTAACAATGCAGATTAATGGCTTAATTAAAATTAGCTGACCAGACATTGAAGTCATAACTAAAGTGGTGTGTCTCCTGATTCCATGTTCTTGTCACCCTTTGTGCTCCAGACGGATTGCAATGGGAGGCGCAGGGGTGGGGCATGTCACTCTGCTGCCTTGTAAATCCTGGAGCTGAGGTTTGATTCCAGACTAGGCCATTTGCATGCTCTCACATGGGCTCTCTCCAGGTCCTCATGCTTCCTCCCCACAAGAAATGCAGATTAGGTTCATTTGAAATTGGCCTGGTAATTTCAATGGATGTTGTCCCACTCATAGTTTGGGACTGGTTACACTTTTGGGTCCAGTACCTCCTGGATAAATTCCAGATATAAGCTGTTCACCTTGCCAGGAAGAAGCAGGTTTCCGATGATGGATAGATGGTAATGATTAATGCAGTAATCGGTTCTTTGATTGGGATTCCTTTCTTTGCCCTCTATAGAGAACTCTTTTAGATCCTGCTCTTCCCTAGACCCAGGTGGGCAGAAGTCATTCCAGGGCATGAGCTGGTTACATGTGTTTACTAATACTGCTGGCAAAATATGCGAAACCTGGGGGTTACTTGAGTAAAGTTCCAATGATGTGTTCAGCGTTTGGCCAAAAGATGAGTTTCCTGCTCTCTTGTATTTTCTTTCTCCATTTCCTTAAATGAGCAGTAGATGATTGGACATGGAGTCCTCCATTACAAAGAAAACTTAGTTTAGGAGGTTAAGGATGTGCTGTACATACCAATTTCACATGTATTGTGAAATACATCTTGATGAAACGGTGATGAGGGTAGTATTTTTCAGAGTAGAAATGCACTCATGATATGATAAAAATACTAACTGTTCTTTTGGTTTGTGTTGCTCTTCAGTATGTTATTCGTTTACTGGCTTGTTGTCGGCCACTGAGTTATAAACATGCTGTATAATTAAAACCAAAAGTTTTCTGCTTGGCCAATTTTTGTTGAATCTTTATCAGGAGTAGATTTCGCTTGTGTTTGGATGCTCTGGTTTTAGACTCTACAACC
Source organism: Lepisosteus oculatus (assembly GCF_040954835.1). Classification (NCBI taxonomy): domain Eukaryota; kingdom Metazoa; phylum Chordata; class Actinopteri; order Semionotiformes; family Lepisosteidae; genus Lepisosteus; species Lepisosteus oculatus. Next base: position 58,591,775 of record NC_090697.1, on the reverse strand, counting down.
ATAAATCTTTTCAAAGATAAATGCGTAGGGAGGCATGTTATGTATACTTTTGGCACACTTTTCTCTCTGTAATAAGCAGTTTTGCCAAAGGTTAAGGAATCCTGATTTTTTTTAAGACCTATGCCTCGCTGGACAGATTTGTGCACTTTGAAAGTACTGTTTTATTAACAAGACATTCTAGTTTCTCTGTTTTCTTCATTTCATTTCAAGTGCCTTGCTTTGTGGAAAGAAGAAATGCATTTCTGAATATTGCCTAAGCAAAATCTCAGCCTTTGAAATTAATATAACACCATTATGCTCATGTTACTGAAAAGAAAGCCATACAGTAAAATAACTAATGAAATGTAATTTTTGTCTCACTTGGTTTCTTGGAAAACTAGGGAAATGTTTCTTGTGCGAAATGTACATTTTAGTGTTGGTTATTTATTTATGAAAAAATTATGTTTTTAAAAGAAGATAATAAAAACATGATACTGATACTGGTAAATAACAATACTGGCAACTTGTATTTAAAATATTTAAAAATTTTTCAGCCATGAAAGAATTTGACAAAACAGAGGTCTGTCTTTGGCACATTAAATAATGATATTAAAAAGACATTAACAATACTAAGCTGAACACAAGGTCAAAAACTAAAGAAACAATTAAGAGTTCCATTTTGAATTGATACTATACTATCAATACTAATTGATAGTATGATACTATATACTATGACAGCTCTTAAAGCCATACCATATGTGATAAAATGTTGGCTTCTTTTGTTAGATTATTTTGTGTGACAGGAAAATGTATGAATACGTGGGACAGAGTGTTTAAAAACATACAGCTCTTAATGTGTATTAATAACTAAATCAAATAAAATGTTAACACAAATTGTGAAGCACAAAATCCAGTCAGACTGGCAGGTCTGTGTCAATGATAATAACTGGTAAAAGGGCTGAATCCTGCTCCACAAGTCAAGTGAGAGCACCTGTGTGCAGGCAGTGGGAAAGACAGCTTCTTTGGCAGGACACACTGTGGGGTTAAGCCATGTGACCTAACGGCTGCTATTTTTCTCCAGTTTGAGCAACATGGGCTCTGCTCCATAGTGAAATGTACTGCACTCAAGGCTAACTCCATAAATCTGTCTGGCAGCCTGATAAGCATGCCTGTTCTTATTTTTTTTAAAAGAGACCTCTAAGGGCATTACTGCTAATACAGAGGTTACTAAGGGAAAAGACATGGATTTAGAAAACTGGTCTTTAGTTTAAGCAATGCTTAAATAGAGTTGATGAGTCTTGACAAGCAATTCTTGCACTTAATATCAGTTGAAGAGGGTGTGATTGATAATAGTGACTAAACTAGAATACTGATCATTTTGACTCCCTGTAAATGCACAGTTAAGGATAGTTAATGAAACAAACAAGATTGCCAACCTTTTCCTGTGGTACCAGACATAGATCAGACCCTACACTTGGTGTTATTAATACCATTAATAACTATTTCATCAATTTCCCTACAGGATTAATAACGTATTATCTATCTATTCTCTATCTATTGGTGCTATTAATAACCCAACTGAGGAACACAGTAAACAAATTATCAGAACAGTGTCTAGAATGTCTAGAGTGTATTTCAATAAGGCCCTGAGAAATTCATAAGCTAGTGACACTGGGGGACTAACCTGATTCTCAGCTGGAAACAGCAATGTTATTCAAGCCTCTCCAATAAGAAGGATTTGAAGAATAAGTATTTTTTAGCCAGTAAATATATCTCCAAATATATAAGGGGTACTTAGAACTTATTTTATTATTTTTGTAATTCCACAAAGAAAGTTATGTAATATTACTGTATATCACCACTCACAATTAAGAGGAAAAAAGCACACTAATCTTCCCCTAAAAAACAGAATTCCTCATGAAGTAAATCAGTTCCTCAGCAGTAATCTGTGCTTAGCTCTTCTTTTGCTACAACTTGTATTCAATAAGTTTAACAACTCCATAATGTTGATCAACTACAGGGGAGTGGCATTGTCCAAATAGAAATTATATCAGAATATTTGCACTTGGGTTGACTTCACTGGAAAACATTTCTCAGATAAACACAAATGCAAAACAAGCTCTTCAAAATGAGAGCAATTGGAAGGGATAATTACATGTATCTGGGTTTTTTCCCCAGATCCAAACACTGATCTGTACTGGGAAAGCCTCAAATGAGCTCTAAGTATGGTCTATCTAGGTTTTGGCCCAGTGTCCTAGGCCTAGTATTCAGTAACTATTACTAAGTTCACTTACTGGCCAAATATCAGAACTTGGGTTTCTTGCCGTTTTTGCCTACATAGTCCGTGCCCTCAGCTGACATTGCAACTGGAAGAAAAATTGAAATAAAAAAAAAGATTTCCCTTATCATACATGGATATAATCACTTCTGCCAGTAAGTCTGGTTTTTCCTTTATTTAGAATTCAAGAAACTTTTTTTGTTTTCAACTCATTATAATCTTTGTTTGGACACTATCCAATTCATTTAAATCTTACTGAAGCAACAGCTTCGCTCCTAGTTTTAAAGGGTGCGTGAGGACAAACAGGACAGGCTGGGGAGGCACAGATGGAGGATGAGGGACAGGAGATGCCACCCAGAATTGTGACCCCTAAATGCAGGGGCTACTTTTGTGTTTTACATGACTACAACACCTAGAAGTTATCACTGATGCTACGAGCCTTCTTCACCCACCACAGGTTCTATTCAACTCCCAGAATCACACACTAGCTAGTGCCCTGTTTGTTTTCTAGTGAATACAGCATTTAACTTGTTTGCTGTGCTTAAACAGTAACTGAAGACAAACTGGCTAAGAGGGATCTGCTTTAGAAGTTGAGAAATGAAAACTGAGGGACTGAGGGATTGGCAAGCCTCTGAAACACTATAACTACAATGGTATTTGGGGTGGTTTGAGATTGGTGCTGATATCATTAGTCCTGATTCTCTGTGGTCATCAGAAATCACAGGGTGTTTCTCAAAAAGAGTAGGGGAGTTACCCAAACATCCTGGCCAAATTTCCCCTTGGCACTCCTAAAAATCCCCATCTATGAATTGGCTTCATTACTCTGTTCTCCTCCCCACTAATAGCTGATGTGTGGTAAGCGATCTGGCGCACTATGGCTGCCATTGCATCATCCAGGTGGTGATGGAGGGGAGTCCCCATTACTGGAAAGCACTTTGAGTGGAGTGTCCAGAAAAATGCTATAATACTGTTAGGAATTATTATTATTAGACTTGCAATAATATCTTTACTGATGTGGCTGTTTTTTTTTTGCCAGAGGCTTTACATTACTTTGAAGTGACCTTTTTTATCATGAAGTCAGGTACACTCATTTGCTTCCCTTGACTCTGAGCTTTACAATGCACTCACACATTCTTTTGGTTGAAGTGCACAGATCTGTAAGTGTTAAATAAATGGACAGAAGTCTTCACTGTTTCTTTGCTTAAGGAGGCACGCTTAGTTACTGACCAGAACAGGTTCTGGAGAATAATAGTGCTGGACTGTTCCTCTGTCGCATCTGGGTTTGGTAACTTGGCTCCAATGGGGTACTTGTGCTGGCCAGGTGTCCTTTGGAGTTTTTGTATAATGTGCTCTGGATGTTGGGTAGTGTTAAATGTTGTAATCATTAGAAAATAAAAAGGGCACTTGAACAATACTAGTGTGTGTTTTTGGGAGCTGAATAGAACTTGTGGTGAGGGAAGAAGGCTCCTAGTACACAAATACAAAAAACAATAGGTCATCAAAAATACTGCTTTGGTAGTTTTAGAGTTAAAGTAAAGGCATTATACTTGTTAAACTGACCACCAATGATGCCAGACTGTGCTGTTGATAAAGAAGTACAGTGTGTCTCAGTGACTGGAGCCAAGAGTCCTGAAGATGGCCAAGGGAATGGAGGAGCAGCATGACCTGGCTGTAACTGTTTGGGAAAAAAACCCACAAAGACCCAAAAGGGATCATGTGTTTGCCCGTGCTGATAAACGTCTTCCCAGGGGAGTATAAAGACAGAGAGATGAGTTATGAATTAAAAAATGGAATAGGGAGGACATGGGAAATGGTGATGGAAAGGTTTCCAGAAAAATCCCACCCATTTCCCTGTGTCATAGCTTCTTGTAATTCCTTGCTCAGTAAAAAGGAATCCTTGACTACTGTCGCCAATGGTTTGTCGAGGTTTGCAAAACCTTGCATTTCATTCTTCAGCCTCCACATCCTTTATCAATTAGCGAGTAATTCTTTTAAAAATAGTCGTCAATGATATGAACTAGGAAATGAGTGTCTGAAGAAGTTAAAGCTTCCATCTTTTTCAGAATATGCCAACATGGACTTTTCAGTGGTGCTCTTCTTATGTCGGCTAATCTGACTACATAAAACCATTTCAATTTACAGATGGAAATATTGAGGTACCGTAAGGCTTGGAATAAAATCAACACCACAAACATATCTAAAGCTTCTTGGTTTTGGAAGAGCAGACTGAATTGTCCGAGCAGTGAGGGAGCTGTAACTAAGTACTTTGTGATATGCAACAGTTAGGAAAAATCATCTGTGAAAGTTATTGAAGCACTTCTCATCAAATCTTGATGCAAATTTCAAAGGATATCATGTTATACAGCAAACAGCATTTGTCCTGTTGAATACCAATTTATTTTCTCCCTTTGCTGTAAATACTCTAAACTGAATATTTATATAGGTACTAATATCTATTTTTTTATTTGGCTCAAATTATATTTGCCTCCATGTATACAGTATTTTACTGGAGCAATGAGGAGGAAGTACCTTGCTCAAAGGTACAACAACAGTGTCTCACCTGGCACTTGAACTCTTTACTTCCTAGTTATGGATACAGAACCCTAACCGCTGCTCCACTTTACTTCTCTCTACTCTACAACAATATCAAGAATGATTCCTTAAACTGTAGGGCCAATACAAAAAAAATACATGAACAAAAAGTGATGTACTTTGACACAGAAACTTTTAAAAGTGTTCGGATAAAGCACCATTAAAAACTGTCATTACCTTTTTCCTAGTTTTCTTCCAGGCTTTGTCACAGCTTGGTCTAATAATAGCCAGTGATATTAATGACATACTAGATCTATGGGTATTGAAACTCGCTGGAATAGAGAGGAGAGTAAAAACTGATACTATACATCTCAGGCAGGAGAATTGGACTTCCAATGCATTCTGAATTTAAACTGTGGCCATAAATTGATGATGTTCAATAAATACCCAAGGTGTCACTAAATGAACTGCAGTATTTGTGCTGCCACATTGCTGTACTTCTATATTCACACCTGAAGAAGGCTCCACGGCCGAAACGTTGTGTTCTCTTTCTTCTTTTTTTCAGCATGGAATAAACCTATTAATTGTTCCTTTCTTCTATATACATGTTCTTTATTCAACACACAAGACAATTATTAAGTTGGTTGGCACCAGTACTATAAAATCTGTGCACTGTGATGCAGTTAAATTTGGTGCACATGCAGATGGAAACATGGTGGTAGGCTCTGATGGGTGATGATAGTACACATCATTTGGTGGAACAACAGCTCAGTGTGATCATCATTTGTGTCCAATGTAGCTTGTATGCATTCTTGGGTGATCATCGGTGATGTCTATGTTCTGTGGTGTATATTATCAAAGGTCATGTCCTTGGGAACCAAGCTTAGGTCATCTAACTTTAGAAGCACCTTCAATACCTAACACAGAATGCCATGACACAAGGTCCTTACTTTGTGTTTCCTTGTCACACACTACTTACCAAACAGACTAGTTGTAAGAAACAGAATGTACGTTTGTTGTCCAACATGTGAGTTGAGCTGTACACGAAGTTGGGGGTACATTGTGTAAAGAGATGCAATGAAATGGAACTGAAAATTGAATCGAACAGTAACATAACCCAAAGCCAAGATATTTAAACACTTTATTTTGAAAGCACTATCAGACAAAATCTTGAAGCAATTTATACATTGATTTTTTGTTTGTTTTGAAAAGCACTCCTTTTGCCTTACAGGTAAAATGACCCAAGACCATCTGTGGATTTCTGTACATCAGATTTAGCCATGTGACCTAGTCAGGTCAACATTTTAGAGCCATCATCGCTGTTTGGGTATTTACTAGCCAATTCAATAAGATGTAACACTCTAAATATAGACGCACAGATCAACTACAAAGACGTCAGCTGACCCACAGTGTCTAGAAAACTGCTCTGGCTGTGCAACTGTGCAACAATTTTGAAGATTGGACTTTGGACAGAGCACAAAGCCCAGCACACATTGTTGTGGACTCTAAGGAACCATGCCTCCTGAAAATAAATAAATTTAATAATTTGGCTAAATTTCAGTAACATTTCTTTTGAGTGGCTCCAAAACTACAAAACAAGCAAAAAGTCAAACAAAGGCACTTTTTCATAGAATGGGGAAATGCTAGATAAAACAACTAGCATTTGTTTGGAATGTTAAGTAGGGCAACATCACATATTATTTAACTACATATCATTTGCGACAAATCACTGATTACTAACCAGTAAATTCCATTTTTGATTAACCAAGAAAAAAAAGTTTTAGGCAGGTTTCTCACCACAGCATCATCCTCCTAATTCATTTACACCACTCATGATATACCAAATATGACATTTTTATTTTTAAATTACACACTTTCTCTATCTTTTGACTAATTCAAGCATCCAGCACTGATTTACTGATTCGGTTCTGCATTAGTGATTTGCAGCACAAGATGATCTGGTTTAATTTCTCTTTTCTTGACAGGAAAAATCCCCTTACCCTTCATAGTGTTTTTATAAGTGCAAATATCACAATGCCTTTACAACAATTTCCTTTTTTTCTAAATAAGAGTTTTTTTACTTCTTTAAAAAACGTATACACATTTACTCTAAATCTTCAGTTAAGCCAGCAGACTCTTTCAAGTTCTCCAGGCAGTTAAATAGACCACCTTACATTTTCAAGTAATCTCAGGTACAAAAGAAAAGAAAAATGAACTGGTCCTTTTTTGTAGCACATAATACTTAGTCTACTGTATGTAATAAAAACATAAACTGGATACAAGCTGTTGTCACAAAAGATCTCTCTCAAAATGATTAGATTTTGACTTTCATGAATGAATGAATTTCATATAGAAGGAAACCTGAAGTCAAGCTTTAGAAATGATCACTTTGTTGCTTTAGAGAAATGTTTGTTTTTTCCATGGAGGCAAATCTTGCCAACACAATACATAGCACAGAGCACCAACATAGACACGCAGAATTACACTGACCAATCAAAAGCAGAAGAGATACTGAAACATCACTAAAATCTTCTGTCTATAGTACGGAAGCACACAAACCACTAACAGGAAGCAAGACAACAAATGTCTCAATTAGTCTATAATGTTGAAAACCTAGACACATTCCAAGAATGTAAATCTCCAGGAATAATTCTATAATGAATGAATATTCAAGGTATGGCTAGTGATGAAAATTGCATGCAGAAGAAATGCACATAATCTGCAGTGTGCAAGTGATATCCTGGCTATGCAAGGATACTAAAACATGCTTTCAACAAAAACATGGAAATCACACCTGTATAGAGGCTGTTGAGTGATACAGAAGTACCAAGTACAGAGTGATTAAGAAGATTGTCTTAACAGGATGCAATTGCTAGATCTTACTTTTGTGAAAATTGTGACATTTCGTGAAAATTTCAAAACCTGTCAGTTTTGTTCAAGGAAGAGGTAACAGAAACTAAATTTGTTTCATTTTCACTTCTGTAAATGGACAGACATGTACTAGAAATGAGAGGCACTTTTTAACACAGTGAGCTTTGAGTATTTGGAACAAGCCGTATTATAGAAGCAGATTCAAAAGTATTTTCTAAGATACACCAAGTTATGAAATATGAAGTTTCCTGCTTAAGAAGCTACCAGAAATAGACTAAGAACATTGGCCACCTTATCCAGTTGGATATTTTAAAGCACATTACGTGACGGTCTGAAACTGGTGTTTCCATAGGCAATATAAAATTTCCTTGAAAAAAAACATTTTCTTGAAAAACACTCATTTGTTCAAGTGTTATATGGCAATTCAGGAAGACCTGAACAATTCAATTAGTTTAACTTCATCATTTGGCACAGCAAAAGAACCATGTTCATGGTTTATCATAAAGAAAATGTGGATCTATATTTGTGTTACAGATAAAAAACCCATAATGAAGGTCCTTTGGAATTAAAACATTTACCGTGGGAATGACACTGACATTTGGTAATAATCATGACAGAAATACATGGAGTAGTATATGTAGTATTGTTTTAACTAGTTTTCACCTATTAGCTCTAAATGGTAAGGTACAGTAATGAGAAGCTGGTATACTTTAAAAAGACACAGTCCCTCAGTGCCAGATAATGGCATGAAAGAGGTTTAATAGTACAGTACCTCAAGCATCCCTTGGATGCTGGGTCTTGATGATTTTCTCACAGTGAAAAAAGACATTCCATGCACCATAACACAGAACACCATTACTCAGCTGTCTCCTATCTACAGATGTGATGCAGACCACTACGCCTACCTGTACACATAAGTGATGGTTTTGTTTTTGAAGTTGGAAGCAATTCAAGCTATTGCCATATCATCTCTGAAAGGGGGTGTAGGATCTCTGTCTTCAGATCTCATTTCTACTGCTTCATTAATTAGACCCTCCTAAGATGGGGACATTGCTTGTTGTGCTTTCTTGTTCAGTGGACAATGCCACTGCAGCAGCATTTAGCATTACCGACCGCGAAGCTAGAAAGGGAAAATTGTAGTTGTTATTTCTTTCAAGCTATTCTTCTTTCATCTTTGCGCCATACACTCAGGCTCATCAAAAGAAATGTAAAACACTACACTGAAAAGGAAGGGCCAGATGCCTCATACTGAATTGTTTTTCAAGCACGGTAAGAATAATGGCTCAGCCACTTCTGATTAAGAAGTCCTTCTCACCTCAGGTACAGTATATGGGAATCTCTATTCCAGCATTCCCCTTTAGACAGTATTTGATATCTCCCAGAAAGGAGAAAGTTGAAAGTATGTGAAAGGTGGACAAGATCTTCTTGTAGCATTCCACCCTGCAGCTCTGTCCTTTCTGGGCTCACAGTAGAGTTTTCATTGCTGATTCAAAGAGCTCCCTACAAGACAGTGAGGGCCTGGCCAGCCTCATAGGGCAGTCTCATGCACGATATAAGTGTAGTGACACACTGGCCCCAAGCGCCTCTCCAGGTCTTCGTCCTCGGCCTTGTCTTCATCGGTACAGAACGCATTGCCATTGCTCGTCTTCTGTGTCATCAGCTGCTGCTGGGCGCTGGGCTCACTGGCCTGCAGCACAGAAAAACAAACCGCAGATGTGTCTGGTTTCCTAAAACGCAGTTCTATGTGATTTCTCAACAGCTGATTCCCAGAGAGGGCTTTCTTAGTGACAGCTGACAGAATATGTACAAAAGCAGCCTATACACAAATGTCTGTACAATGTGTGTGAGGATAATGCATAATGGAGACTCCTGAAAAGAAAGGTTGCTCAGGTATGTTTGAATAACTAAAACCACTCAAATTGTTAATATTCAAGACACATTTTTGAAACAAGGAATTTTCAAATCTTGTAATCTTGTTAAGCTACTTATTCTTCCTGGCATGCTTTTAACTTTGTGTAGTTAAACACAACAAAATTAATGATTAAGTGGTAATGTGTGTAAATGCTGCATCAAAAAGGTAGAAAAGAACTCAGTTGCCGATAACGGTGTCCACACAGCTCATAAGTATATTTGAACAGGCTGAGAATAGACGTTTTCTTGGAAAATCAGGGGAATCAGGACCAGGATTGGGAGCCTGAAAGTGAGTTTCTGATAAAACACACCGCTCACCCTCCTGCAGTCACTTCCCAGAGCCCTACCCTTCGTTCCAGCGTGGTAACACAGCACAGCTTCTCTCTGTACCGCTCCGGTAAGAAGAACAGTAGGGTGCCCAACACTGGGTATATCGTGCCAGGAGTCACATCTTTCTCCTTCATGGGACCTGCATGCAAGGACATGAGCCAGGCAATTATGTAATGTTAACTTAAATTTGGCAAATTTTTAAAGATCAGATATTGTGAACAGTTTTTAGCAGTAATCCTGGAATGTGTGGTGTCCCTCCATTATGGGACGGCAATTTTTAAATAAGTCACTATAAATGAATGATTAACAAGAAAAATAATATGAATCAATGTGGAATATTATGAATACATGCATACTCATGTACTATTAGTATGAACTCTGAATGAACAGCAGATTCAGACAAGATGCCAGATCCTTCCTGAACTACATTTCCCAGGAGGCTGTAGTCAAGGACCTGCCACCCACAGTCTTCTAATTGGAGGATGACAACTGGATCAAAGACAAGTGGTTTCTAGTGGCAGCTGACCTCAGCTAACTAGGATGGGAGCAGAGCCTTTGTTATGCTGTGCGCTGGAGGGAGAAGGGAGCATAAAAATAACTGACAAATGAACTGTGGATAGTTTTTAGTTTTAGTTGCAGTAAGCAGCTTATCTGTCCAGTTATGTCTAGAGAGGTTAAGAGAAAAAGAACTTTAGAGTTCAAAGAGGAGCTCGAGTTTTGGTTTGCTTTGTTTGGAGATTTGCCACACAATAAACAAAGATTAATGTCCCTTCTTTACGTTTACACCTATTAAAAGATACCTCCTACTTTACCATCTCACCAGCAGTGTCACAACTTGGTAAGAAACTACATGTGTATAATTATTACAGGGATACATATTCACTGAAACTATGTCAGTATTTTAGCACTGTCAGCGCTCATATTTCACAAATTAGACTTATTATCATAGTCGCTCATTAAACAAGAGAGAGGAGTTCAACAACAAATGTTTCAAACAGTAGCATACACCTATTTTCTTGCAAGCCTTTAAAAACTGGAGGAATTGGAACTGCCTTTCAGTGATATTCTTGTCAAGGAATCCCATCTTTTGGAACTAAATTTCTAAGCAACCATCTACAGTAGATCATTTCAAACAGTTTCACCACTTACGAAGAAGCAAAAGCCCAAATTCACACTTTAAGTATTGGCTGTCCTGGCAGTAACACTAATTAATATACCTAATAATTTGAACACAATGACAGTAATTATTATTGAGGCTACATTTTTACCATGGATGTCTAAGATTCCATAACTTCAAGAGAAGTCTGTACATTCTTAAACGAATCCAGTATAAATCATTTTTGTTCCCTTACAAATCTGCTGTGCTACTGTGAAAAAAACTTTTTCGGAATTGAAAAAAAATAAGATCTGGTGATTCTCATAACACACTTATATTGTGAGCTTCTGTGATCCTAATCTCTAATTCTGAGGACACCTTTGGCCTGCCTGACATTTTTCAGTCCTCATGAGTGCCTGTTTCTTCATATCATTTGATAGTTTTGGCCACAGCATTTACTGACACTTGCAAAGTTCTTGCAATTCTTAAAGATTGACCTTCATTTCTTAAAGTACTGTAAGTATAGACTGTCTTTTTCCTTTCCTATCTGAGCAAATTTTGCCATGTACATTCAGGAATGACAAACTTTTGCCCATGCTCCCTACATTTATAGTAATCGTGGACCCTCACCTGTTTACCAATAATTGGTGACAAAAGGTAAATGAGGAAGCATGCTTTGTTAACTGTGAGAACATCTAACAAAGACAATTTTAAACTTCTTTAAGTGTTCTAACACCATGTTATACACCTTTCTGACTTTTAACTAACCTGGGCTTCAGGCTGAAATCCACTTGCTTTGGGTGTTCATTTTATTGAAAATGAAAAATTAACATTTTCAATACAGTTCACTTAAGATTATAAGTACATATATCATATAATTAAATATTAAGTGTTCATAGACAGTTTAAGTTTATACAGTTTAAAGCACAGATAATCATGAAAAACCTGGTTTCAAGGAGGTGTACTCAAACTTTTGACTGGTACTGTATATTGACTAAATGTGGCCTTTAACAACAAATTCCTGTGTTCAGAGTGTGTGGCTAGACACAAGTCATAGCAAACAGCACTCACCTGTGAGGAAACTGACCAGCAGCCCCACTATTACCACTGTGGTGGAGTTGTGCGCACTGTACCACATGTAAGACAGAGAATAGAAGTGCTGTAGTCCCGTCGGTCTGCAGAAAGACAGGCGAATATTTCAGATGGAACACAAATCCTGTTCATTGCTTAGCACATTACATTACTACAGTAAGTAAAATGACTTCTCATTATGGCTTGAATTAATTTCAACTGTAACATTTCCTTCACAAGGAGCAAAAAAAAAAGTGAAAGTAGCAGCTAGAAACAATTTTAATTTTGATTTTCACCTTCTGTGACCTGATTCCTTTCCTACTGTATCCCCTAACCAATTTGGTCATGACCTAATCACAAACAGGATCTTCTCTAAAGTACTTTTACAGGGAAGTATAATCTGACCTAGATAGTTTAAAGAGAGCTATATCTTAGGGGCAATGTGATTTATAACTGGCTCAAGGTCCTTAACTCCTAAACAATGTTTAAAACACTTTAAAGGAATATGTATCAGCTATCACAGCTTTACATTGTTATTGGAATACTAGTGCACTGTTTCTTCAAAAAACGAACACAAAACCTATTATTCTGTTTTACAAAGAAACACTCCTTCTCACTCAGGTAGTTATGCATTTAGTGATGCCAAAATATCAGCTAACTATCTTATACTGAAGGTATCAATAAGGAGGTTATACCTCAATAGCAGACCATCTGTTTTCTTTTTTCAAGGAAAGCTGTACCTACAGATACAGTATAGTATATCATCACTCCCATAACATTTTACTTTTAATTTTCAAGGTCTTGCCTCAAACTCAGACTATGGCACTGAAATCATAATAACCTCTATGTCTACAAAGTTTACTTTGTAGCAACAGAAGAATATTTTGTCCCTGGCTTTATACTTCTTATATTTCAAAACTAAGCTTTAAGTAATCATTAAGATAAAGTGTATGTTTTATTAATTATTATTAGTGGAAAAGCCAGGCCTCATCTTATGTAACTTTATGCTCCTCTTGCCTTGCTTTGTTGGCGACGGCAGACACCAGTGTAGTCATGGCGACGGTGGTCATATTCCCAGTGTCTGGGAGGGCTGTGGTGTTGAGTGGAGGGAGGGGGTCAGAGCCAACAGTCTGAGACACAAAGCTCCCGATGCCAATCCAGAAGGCCATGACCAGGCCGGCCACCAAGCCAGTGACAGCACCCTGGAGAAGAGACAGGAAAGGTGTTTATTGTCAACATTGCAGAATCAACTGAAAGTACTTATTATAAACTGAAAAATGAACAGAAATGGATGGACAAATGAACACAGTCATAAATTCATGTGTGAGTGCTTACTACAGGGTGACATTCAAGAGGAAATTGAATGCTTTAAGTCCTTTCAAAGATGTCTCTGTTCAGATCCTGCTGATGTAGTAGGCAGGGCTGGCTCACATGTGAAAGATCCCCACTTTAGAATGGCCTTTTGGAGATTTTTGCACATGAATGGCAAAATTACCTAGCTTTATGATGATGATGGAAGAAAATAAACAAAACCTAGTCATCTCTGACTCTCTTACAGAACCATGAGAAAATACCCTGTCAGCTGCAGTGGGTAGGCTACCTCCATCCACTTTCACCTGGCCTACTCAATCCAAATAAAGGGCAAACACCTCCTACTTAAAAATACAATCCCATGTGAAAATTCCCAAATTTCAAGCAGTTGCAATTTACACTGTAGTGCAAATTAACGATCTGTTAAGTATGTTTTACAGACTAACTAAATCTATTCAGTATAACTGCCACTTTGCCAGATTCAATGACAACTCTGACCTGGGTGGTGTGGTGGCTCTGTGGCTAAGGATTTGCACCTGTGGCTGGAAGGTTGCTGGTTTGTATCCCGTGGCCGGCAGAGGAATCCTACTCCGTTGGGCCCCTGGGCAAGCACTTTAACCCCAATTGCACCAGGGGTGCTGTATAAATGGCTGACCCTGTGCTCGGACCCCAAGCTTATCTCCCTGTCTGTGTGTCTCATGGAGAGCAAGTTGGGGTATGTGAAAAGACACATTCCTAATACAAGAAATTGTATATGGCCAATAAAGTGATCTTATCACTCAAGTCAAATCAAATCAAAATCAAATCAAAGTTTATTTATCAAATGCACAACAATACAGCATGCAGCAGTAGTTGGTGGCATTGAAATGTCTTTTACCGCGAGCTCACAAGAATCACAAGAATCACAAAAATCTCACAAATCACAAAACTGAGGTTATGAAAATAAGGTTACATAATAGTAAATGTAATAGAAATTGAATAAAACTCAATATGAGTAGAGCTGCTATGTGTCCATGGTGTATGCAGTATATACAAGTAATGCAGTTATGCTGAATACAGTGACATCTGTGGGTCCATGTAGCCATTACAGGTGATTTGCTAAAGGAGCTGCAGGTTGGCTGTTTAGCAGTCTTATTGCCTGCAACTAAAATGGTTGTTTGACTTGTACTCTAAAACTCCTCCTAAATGTAAAGTGCTTTAGAATTAGATGAAAGTGCAAGGAATTATTACTATTATGAACACCCTCTTTTTTCATAATGGACTAGTCTACTGTTTATTATACTGAGAGGCATTCAACTGCAACATATTAGTATTGGTACCAATAGCATTTGTTGCAATTTGATTGACTCAGTTACTGTATATTTTCTACAGAGTATGTCCAGAAGTCCAGAAAAACAAACTACAGAGTATATCAAATCTGATATACTGAATAATTCAAGTAGCTTTCATTGGGTAGTTTGACCAATGCATTCTCTTCCAAACTTTGCAAAATGCTGACAGTGCAAGCTGTCAGACAATGAAGTGTTCAGGAAGTGTGGAATTTAAATCCTAGGAAGTGCATGAACTCTACAATAGAATAATAAAAATTTGTATACAGTAGTTTGGTATACTGTGTTCAGTTTTGGTCACCATGCCACTGAAAAAAACGATATGTCTCTATAAAGAGTAAAAAGAAGAGAAACAAAAATGAACCCAGCTCTCAGGGAATTGTCATATATGAATAGTTTGAGGGAACTACATCTCTTCAATCTAGAACAGATGAGACTGAGAGGATCATTCATCCTTTTATTTAAATTCCTAAGGTTTATAGATAGGTTCAACCCATGGGACTGTTTCACACTCAGCAGCGAGGGGACATGAGGTCACACTTGGAAAAAGGAGGATCTAGGATGAACAGGAAACATTTCTTTCCTCAAACTGCAGGAGGTATCAAGAACAGGCTTCCTGGCCAGGTTGTTGAGGCCCAATCTCTGGACCCCTTTAAGAAATGTCAGGATGAAATTGCAGATCCACTCAGCTACCAAACCACTACACGGGCAAGATGGTCCGAATGGTTCCCTATCATTTGCAGACCATTCTTACGTTCTGTCTATCAGATCTATTTAAGACCATATATAAGATCTCAAGTGGGACTATATTTTCTTATGTAGCAATACTGTCAATTGAGGAAAGCTTTTTGGTGTATGCAATGGTTTCTTTATCAGATATTGCAACTTTTACATTACCTATGATCATCACACAATCAATGTTTGGCTTCTCTGCGTGTGTTCCCTGCTGTGAATAATAATAATAATAATAATAATAATAATAATAATAATAATAATAATAATTGTATATAGTGCCTTTCAGGATATCCCAAAGCACTTGACAATAAAGTGACACCACATAAGCAGAAAAGATACATCAAGACAGAAAAAACAGCATTTCTGTAATGAAACATAGAAAGTGCTAGCTATAGCAGCTATAGCACTATAGAGAATAGCAGTCAAGAGAGCCACAGTTGAGGTTTATTTCTGTCTTACTACCTTACCAACCGGTGTGTGGCATCTTGTTATGGGGATACATGACAAGCCATAAATTAAAGAGTAGAGCTTTCAAAATAGAGCATAATAGTTTTGGAGGTCAGGAGAATAAATATGAAGTAAATCCAATATGCTGGGAGCTAGTTCAGGGAGGCTGGAACAGGAGTAATACTCATGTGGGACTGTGGCTAGTTATGTTTATAGTAGCCGAGATCTGAAAAACTGAATAGTGAGATTAGAAGCTCCAACAAGTTGTATGTTATAGCAATCTCATCTAGAGCCATAATTCTTTTTAACATAGAAAAGAAAAAGTTATAGTGACACAGTTTCTGGTACTTACAGTGGGGTTAGCCCAGGGGAAGAACATTCCAAGACAGAACAGTCCAAGGAGAGGACCCCCAATCATCCCAAAGATACTGAGTGATGCCTTGAAGAAAGGGAATTGAGAATCGGTCAGTACAACCACCGAATTCTGAGATCACAACTGGAATTCAAAATTTACATTAAATCATGGGAAACTATCTCACGTGAGGTACGTACAGAAAGTCTTTATAAAGAAACCTAATCCAAGCCTTCCTTTATATTTAGAAAATTATAACAACATTTGATGTTCAGAAATTGCACTGTTTCCTACACTATAAACAGTAAAATTAGATTTTAGATCATATTCTTCAATCATGCAACATTCTGATCGCATCTGCTTTACATTACTAATATAAACTCTGCTATTCACAACTTTAATGTGAACCTTACCTGCAACACAGACCCCATCTGGGATGCAATATAGGCCATTCCTAAACAAATGAGCCCATACCCTAGTGCTGAAAAAAGAGAAACAGACAACTTTAAGAAGATATATTGACTTGTGCAGTCGGCAACCCAGTAGCTCAGAGGGGACAGGTCTGTGTAAAGTAAACTGGAAGGCTGTGCAATAACTTTAATAAAGCCCCTAGGAATCTGCAGTTTGACCCTGTGGACCAAGAGTGTCTCACCCTGAGGATGAGGAGTGCTGGCTATTCCAGGACTGCTGGAAACATGTTTTAAATTTGCTTAATGAAGCCCAGAAGGACCTGCTTTCCCACTTCTCTTGTACCCTCTGACAACATCAGTTCCTTCTACACTAGACAGTTTTACTGAGAAGGTAGAAATCAGGCACACAAACTCAACTGAACTGTGGTGGAGTTAGCAAACATCTTGATATCTCTTCATATTAAAAATCATTCAAAATATAGCTGAAGAATAGGAGAAATAGACATTTGATTGACATGAAAATAAACAGTGACAGTGAAAGATGCAATTATACCTTTTCTACTATATATTTTTAGAAATGTCACTATATTTTGGTATAATTTGTCATTAATATACAGTTTGATCCAAGTGGCTTCTTTATTTATAAGAACATAAAACGTTACAAAACAAGATGAGGCCAAATGCCCACATGGGCAACTAGATAAGTAATTTCTGTATTGGAGCCACAATGGCTCAGTATTTATTCTGGTTCCCAAAACAGTAAGTGAAGTGTGAGTATGTGACATGACTTCTGGATGGGTCATCAGTCTATGAAAGTCTCTATTCTACAGCTGGAACTGGAACAATCAGGGTAAAGTACCAAACTCAGGGTGCGGTAGCAGTATATGACTCTCAGTTATGAATTCACAACCCACATTAAGTCAAGAGACTTACCCACTAGTCTAGTCAGTGGGTCACCACTACGATGCTAGGACCTAATTGTTCTCTGAATCTCATCCAGCCTATTTTCTAAATAATCCTTAATACAGCTCTTTGAACAAAACATTGGCCTCAAAAACATAGCTAGATAAACTCCCATAACTTCTGTAAAAGTGTGTGCAGTTCTCAGGTTTAAATGCACTTCAGAATGTAGTGCATTAAAGATGATGCTCTAGCACATGTAAAATGTATTTCCTTAGAGGGTATCTTCTGGTGTACAACTTTTTGCTTTCTACATTGTTTATTGCAATTAACCAATGACAGTTGGGAAAACCATAGGTACACAAAACCAATGTGTAAAAATAAAATTGGAACACAAGATAAACCAGGTAGGAGATGCAATGGACAACTCCCAGAAGGTTGGCCCTGCTGCAGAAATTGTAGTTTTCATTGCAAAATGTCCTGTTTTATTTTAAATTGTTGAAATAATGCTAAACCTGGACAAATGATCAACTTAAACTTTCTTGTACTTGAGAGACAGTGGAGTTTAAGTAGTCCTAGTAGTCCTCTAGGCCGAGCCCAGTACACAGAGGCACTTTGCTTCTCTTCATCTAGTGTCATTTTTGGAATGTAGTGGGTTCCTGTGATACACTTTAGCCATGCCCCACTTTGTGTCTAGAAAAGTTGTGTTCAGATTGTTTCAAGAAAGATTCACCCTGGCCAACAGCAATGAACCTTAGTGTGACATTCATCATCTGGTTTTCCTACCAGTTCCAGCAGTATCCTGAAATTGAATCTTGACATCCTGAAGCACTGTTAAATTCTTGGTCAGATGCAGTCCTTCGAGGAATAATACTCTCTCTGCTCCTTTTCTTTTAATTTCCCAAGAACCCACATTCTTCGCTTTCATTTTCAGCATAAGAAACCTAATAGTTTCTTACTCCTTCTGTTTTGATGTCACAGTTGCAGATTTGTGGTTAGATTAAAAAGCAAAAACATTGAAGGCATATTTTGGTTAAGCTAAAAGAAATAGCTTGCTTAGAGGTTTTCCTTTGGAAAGGGAACTGAAGCTTGGGATCTGATGTGCTAGTGGGGTAATGTCAAATGTGCCTAATAAGTGGACACTACAGTATATACTTGTGTGCTCCAGGACTAAGAATAGAAAAAACACAAAAATTTCTCAAAATTCCAGGCATCTCCCAGGAGACACTCACCAAGGCTTTTAGACAGCAATGTGGCCCTGTATTCTGTCATGTCAGGGAAATGGGGCTTAATCAAGTCCTCCATTGTCACCGTGGCCAGAGAGTTAAAGGCTGAGGAAATGGTACTGGAAAGAAAAGGTGATACTGCTTTTTAATAAAGACATGCAAAGCACTCAATCAAAATTATTTTCTTGCAAAAGAATCCACTGCCAGATCAAGATGGACTGCTACAGCACTTATACTCTGAACTTTCATTTTTAGTGAGAACAAACTATAAATTAAACAGGTACTCACAAAGCTAAAATACAGTTCCTTCACCCCAGATCACTAATCAAATTAGTGCTCCCTTCGATATTTTTGGAAAATACCAATAAAACAACTAAAATAAAATGGAAATCTTGATGTTAAGATAAACTTTGCCTGGTTAGATGACTGCTTACACACAGTAGCTCTCGACAGAATTCACGATATAAGAGCTATCTGTAGACATGGAACTAATTCAGGCCTACTGCCTCTTTCCTGATGCAAAGAAAACCACGGATTGAATGTTTTGCTGACAGTACAGGTAGAATGGATAACAAGTTCAACTCCAAATGGATTTTTCAAGAGGATCTATGCGTGATACACCTTAGGATTATAAATATAAACCAATGTGAAAACCAGTCCTTTTCCCCGTGAGACTAATGTTTTTGGTAGATGTTGTTTTTATGGCTTGCTCCCACAGTAAGCGACATTTTCATATCATTTAAAATGGAAAGCAGGAATGGGAGAGGGCTTTGAAAATCTTGACGGAGAGCCCGAGCCTAAAGGGACTGCTGAGGACAGACAATTGAACAGAGTAACAGACTGGTACCTGAGAGCTCCGCTGAACAGACAAGCCAAAAACAATCCTGGCAGTCCAGGCAGATCCTTTAGTACGTCCATCACAAAATACAGCACCATCTACAGACACAGGGATGTTATTGAGATAAGTGTCCTGGCTCATGAATGTACAGTAGCAAAACTCACATACACGTTGCCTTCAACATGTGTAAAAATGCATGGTATTTGCATGTAGCAAATACCTTTTCTTAACTAACCTGGTCTTTGGCTTTAACATATCCGCTGGCCAGAGGGCTTTCTTCCCCATAGCGTGCATACATCACCAGTCCCATTAGACAGCCCAAGGCCAACACAATCTGCTGACAAGGGAACACCACATAGCAGGACCTTCACACACATGGGGAGAACAAGACAGTGAGGCTTCACACACAGTTAACAGGGAGGCATCAAAGGAGAATCCAAATTTCACCACATGTTCTGCAATACAATAGGATTTCTTTTTGTTAGAAAACTTGTGAATTAAAATGTCAATGTAATTCATAACAACAACCATTTTATTCAGAAGTACCTAGCCAAACAAGTATTCAGTAACCAATTAAATATCTACATCTTAAAGGAAATATAATTGGATTAGACTGCAGTTTATTGACTCACCATTTATTTATCTCCTGAAATGTAGAATTGTCAAAAAACATTTCCATTTTATATTGACAAATTTGGAAACTGACAGTTACTATTTAACTTAACTCTTTACATGCAATGTCCAACAATTATCAGCTTTGTCTCAGAAAAAGCCCGTCACAGCTGTTTCCACTGACAAAGACTCATAAGCACCCAAACTGCAACGGAGATCACCTAGTACAACTCATCAAACATTTTTCAATGGGCTAACACAGCCATATTTGACCCAGCAATATTTTCACTCCTGTCTTAAGCTGTGACTGATCCACCAAATAAAAAACACAAATCACCCATTACTGAACTGAACAGAAACATGACACAAGAAAGTAAGAAGCCTAGATTTGAAGGACAGGAATGTGAAAATGTTCTTTTATTAATGTTAGGTGTCTATTAACTGATGTGACGTCACAGTTGAACTAGTGTCACAAAAGGTAAGGCTGGAGTGCCTCAGACTATTTGTCAGTCCTCATGGAAACCTGTGACAAGTAAATAAAAGGCCTTAACTTACGTGATGGCTTCCTTCTCAGTCCGGGAGCTGAGGTAGCGTTGCACTTGTGCTTGGTTCACCCCATACAGTGCAAGCATCATGAAGACCCCTCCCACACCCAGTGTCCAGAAGGTGTGCCGCTCCAACGGGTCAGGATTAAGACTGTGGAGCCAGAAGGATGACGGGTCAGAAGGGACAGAGCCTCAGCGGCAATCTTCTATTCCTGCACATTAATTTGGTCGAAGGCTTACTTGTGAATTCGAACCGATAGACTGATTAAGGATTAATGAAAAATAAAGTCAGACTTTAGTTCTAGAAAATATACTGAAGTCTACGCTTGTTAAATCAGACAGTAAACACCAGTTTTCCCATAGACGTTTTTCCAACTCATGTTAATATTTAGTCGAATAGTCATTTTTATTGAAAAGCTAAAGAAAAGTCAAGGAGGGACTGAATAAAGTCTATTATTTCTGCACTCTGATAGCACAGTTCTTCATAAGTGATCATTGTTGGAGGAATACATACAGGCAGGAATTCCAATGAATTAAAGTCCAGTATATTATATTACAAGCAATACACAATAATAAGGGGGAGTTCTCAAACTCAGAAAACAATAATACCAATTCCAAATCCTAATCAATGTTTTAAGAGCTGAAAGCTAATTTTAAAATTTTCCTCAGAAAACTGAGATCAATTGTCAATTAAGAACTCTGCTGGAAGAAAAACCAGGAGATACAGAGGTCCACCTGGACCAGGGGTGGGCAACACTGCCTCAACTGCTACAACAGAATGCCCTAAATGGTACTCACTCTAGTCCAGAGATGCGATTCCCCTCCTGTGCTTTCTTCCAGACAGCTTCAATCCCTCCAGCTTGGTATGCTCCAACCACAATGACTGCTAGCTGGCCAGCAAACATCACCACCGTCTGGAAAACGTCCGTCCAAATCACCGCCTTCAGGCCACCCTGCCAACAGATAAGACATGACAACAAAGCTACAATCATGATTTTTTGGCAAATGTTGGAATTTGAAAAAATATTATTTCTCTTGAACCAGAAAATCCAGTTTTAGTTAGGGCCAGTTTTATATTGGCCCTAACATAAAGTGTGTGGTTACTTCCTACTTTGCATGAGACCCACACTGAACTGTCTTGTTAATATATTTTACATAGAGCCACTTTACCATAAAAAGAGACTATTGCAGGACTTTTTTTTATGAACCTCCTATCTTTTAAGTATTTTTCATCAAATGCATTCTTTTTCATCTTTATTTCTTAGCATGAATGATTATGTGAGAGGTGTCTTCAATAATACCCAGCACAGTACAGCATCCAGAATACATGGCAAGCTTCAGAGAACATCATCAAAGGAATCGTTTTCAATTAAAAAAATTGAAAGAAATCTACACACATTGATATCTAAGTAGCATTCTAATCTTATTTCCCCAAATTCTTACTGATTTTGAAGTAACTAGTAACATGTCCTTTCAGGAAGATCTTGACTACTGTATATTAGCAGACCTTATGGAGTTCTATGGAAGTCACCTGCAGCAAATGTATTGTAAAACAGCTACTTGCCAGAGAGTTTCTGTTTCCTAACATCTTGTAAATAAAAGAAGAAAAAACATGTCCAAAAGAGAAAATGAAGAGAATGCAAAAGAACAGGTAACGGGTTTATCCCATGCTTAAAAGAAAAGAAAGGAAACACAACATTTCGGTGGCTGTGGAGCCTTCTTCAGGTGTGAGACACCTGAAACGTTGCGTTTGCTTTCTTTTCTTTTCAGCATGGAATAAACCTGTTACCCGTTCCTTGGAAGCCTACTCATGCTGACGCACCTACCTACTAAATGTAGAGAATGTCTTTATAGTAATACAGTATAACCAAAAAGTGTACAAAATCAGCTTTTACAATTCAAATATCATTTTTTTTGCTCTTGCCATAACTGAAAACACTCTAGAAACAGGATTTGCCATCTCACACACACCTTCACAAGAGGGCATTGAATTTCACATCACAATAGAGCCCCATAAACAGGGGACACTGAAAGGTTCAGTCTTGACATGTTCTGACTTGGCCATCAACAGAGATGTAGTGATGACTGTGGGAGTAAGAGACTGCAGAAGTCCGCAGCACCAGATTCCTCACTTACCAACGCAGTATAGAAGGTACAAACCAGACCTACAGTCAGCACTGCTCCCCAAAGGTCAAAGCCTGTAACTACAGACATTAAAAAAAGCAAAGGGCTTAGTATCTCATAGTAAAGGTTTATCAATCCCAACTTATTAAATTACGATAACAATTTCAGAAATCTATTTTCATTTTGGTTTACACCTGACAGAAGATTTCTGAAATTTTGAAGTCTGGGAGCATCTTTCAGCTCAGCATTTGTTCTGACCTTTTTAAATTACTAAAACATCAGCATTTATACACACTACTAATGTATTTAAAAACAAACATTTCTCAGTATGAACAAATGATATTGATTAAACATATTAATTGTTTATAAAAATGTTTATGTGTGACAAAAGATGTGCAACACCAAAGAACATTGAAAAACAAGCTTGTGTAAGTATTCATATTTCTCCTTTTCAGCTAATTAATTTTATATATCACTTTGTACTGTTTCTTACACAGCATGTTTAAAAGCAGACATCAGAGGGCTTCTTTTACCTGCATTGAGAGCCAGTGCAGGAGCATAGAGAACTACACCCATGTAGATCACCTGCAAAATGGGACAAATACTGTATAGTCAGACAAGTACACCTAGCAATACAGAGCCTGCTGTATTTACATCCACATTATTGTCTGTTTTCCCTGGTTATTGCTGTGCAGTGTTATACAGAAAAAAATCAATACAGTACAAACACATTCAATACACTCTGGATACTAGTGTGATCAGAGCTTCAAAGATGAAGAAGGTGTTATGTATTTTATCAAATTTCCCCAACTCTACTGAATAGATCTCAAAATAGACACAAACTCTATATCATGCTCACAGAATCAATCAAGAATTTCCCAGCTCCTTGTTGTTGCTTCTGTTATAGTTCAGAATGACCACAAATCAGATTCCTGATAATCCAACAAAATACCTTTGTCTGTAAAGGGTGTAGTTTCACTTTTACTTTTTTCACTCCGTTTTACAGACTTAGCTGAATTTTGAGTACTGGTGATGCTATTTGTATTTCCAGTTCCAAATTTGACATAAGAGTTTACTTCATTTGAAAGTCCTCTATCCCTGACTTATACATGTTGACGTATGAAACAAAAACTCTTAAATGTTTTTGGGGAATATTGGAGGAATTATTCCGTCCTTAACTTCTCTCTAAAGTGTTTCCAAAATTCTTTGAATTTATTTACAGTACTTCCTCTATCTATTTTACGCACATTGTTGTTTGTGGTTTCTTTAAATCATTTAATTTTTTACAGACCTATTTCCCTTACATGAAAAGCAAAACAACAATAATTTTCACTTGGCCAACATCCTTTTATATTGCAAGTTTTTTTATTAACTATAATATAGACAATGATAATTCTGATAAAGCCACAAAGTGGATGAACACTCACCATCTGAAAGATAAAGGTTATAGTTCCACAAAGTCGAACCACTTTGTTGAAGCGCAGCTCCAGATACTAAAGAAAAAAGATATTAGTCATTTCAGATCGCAAAGACCACACCTGATGTAACAGATGATATTTACAAACGTCTTTCAATAAATGTAATTGAAATTATTATATCAATATACAGTACCATATCATATCACATGGCTCTCTTAAGATTATATTTGTTTTGGGCAATGCGAGTGGAACACATGGAGCAGTGACAAAGGGTTGGAACCTTTAGTAAACTCTACAATGAAGTAACAACAGAGAAGATATTTTTTACGGAAAGAGTGCAGAGTAGTGAAATAAGAAAGAATAATTAAAAAGCAGAGGTTAAGTCCATGCTAAGAAAAAAGAAGAAAAAACATAATTTCATCTGTGTGTCACCCCCCCAAAAGGCTGGCAGGTGAAACATCTGTATTTTATCATTTTTTTTACTTTTCAGCATGGAAATAACCTTGACTTGTAACGGAAGAGCTGACACAGCTGCCTAATCAGACATATACAGAACAATGTCCTCCAAAGGAGGAAAAAAACTTGAAAACAGGTAGCATGTCTAAATTTATATGTTGAACAGTGCTCTAGTAGATCATACACCTCAGGAATTCTTTGTTGTAGGAATATAGGAAATTTCAAAACAAGCAAGAAGTGTATTTCTTTGCAAGGAGTTTGTGAAGGGTATAAGGTAATGCTGTGCTCATGGAATAAAAGTTACTAGCATTGCAGGCCTTTATGTCTTTATTTAATAAAATCATCATGTATGTGACCATCCATATTTGATAGGTATTTTAATTTACAATCACTCTAACCAATGAAGGTCTTCATTGAAATCAGCATATAGGAGTAACTTCCACCACACATATTTACCAGCGAAAATCTACATGGGAACTTTACTTATACTTTAGTCACATGTTTTCCTTGTATTGATAAAGCTTCTTCTGCCTAAAGAAGAAGTCTCCTGCCAGAAAAACTAAAACTGTTTACTAGGCTTCATCAGCGGACAGAACAGAGTGGAGCTTAGATTCAGACAATGGGAAGGAGGAGACATAAGCAGATTCAGATATAAAAGCTTCTAGATAAGCTAGTAACCATCTCCTCATTAGCTACTGAGCCGAAGAAGGTAGTCTTTTAAGATGCAGTTAAGATGATATATTTAGCATGTAATTCCTTTCTCATTAAAACATGACCCAAGCACACAGAGAGAAGGCTATCACGCAGACTTCAATGGTGAGAGGATAAGATGAAGGGGTTTGCATTTACCTCATAGGCGCTGGTCAGCCGCAATCGATAGAACATAGGAATAAAGATGTGTGCAGGAATCAGGAGCCCAAGCACATAGGAAGTGCCTAGGAACCAATACTGTGTGCCGGAGGTGTAGATTTCTGCAGGTACCCCCAGAATGGCCACAGCAGACTGGAAGGTGGCGAGCAGAGACAGGGCCACAGGCAAGCAGCTCATGCTACGGTCAGCCAGCAGGAACTCCTGCATCGTGCGCTGGCGGCCCCCTGAGAAGGCATAGTAGAGCCCAATGCCCGAGGAAAGCAAGAGCAGGAGGGCAAAAATCACATAGTCCACTAGGGTGAACCTCATCTCTACCATGGCTGCCATTGACCAGGGTGCCCTCTGCAGAACGGCACACTACACAGACTTTGAAAACAACCTCTGTGACCGCTCGCCCATCGGAGACTCTGCACTCACAGGCCAGGCACCACACTGCAACACAAGAGGAGAGGCGACAATGTTCTGTGTCAGTCAAATGTATCTTCCCCAGAGGGCATTCTTAAATTGCAACATTTTTACTGCAAAGAATAGTGGAACTTCAATAAATACAGGTGCACATCTACAGCAGCATTACAGATGTCACGGACGTCCAAAGGGACTAACCGTGGGGAGCAGGAGAGCAGAAAAAGACCCATATGCATGGCGTCGAGACGGGAAAAAGGCCCGGGCTCATTAGTGCAAAGAGTTCAGGAATGCCGTATAGAAACCTATGCCCGCAGGGAGCAGACGTGGGGCGCCCTGGTGCTTGGCGGGTTCCAAGCCATCCGAACGTCAATGCTGAGCGAGGACAGAGTGCAAGACCCGGAAATATATAGCCCAAGGGAAAGAGAGGGACAGGAAGGACAGCAGACCGGAAACTAGGGACAGGTCAGAGAAGGAGCGCCCTCTGGCTGCAGAGGGCGTGACAGTACCCCCCCCTTCATGGGCGGCTCCCGACGCCCAAACAAATAAATAAGCTGCACAGCACTGGGGGGAGGAAAAACCTAATTTAACTGAAAGGAAACCTCCGGGAATCCACGGCTGAGAGCTACCCCTTCCTCCGGGGTATAAACCTTTATTGGGTGGAGGAAGGGGGGGTAGAGAAGAGCTCCGGAGACTTAAAACAAAAAAAGTACACAAGCACAAACCCAACAGACAAAAACCTGGGAAAGACCAGGGAGACAAACCACACAAAACAGATAGGAACCAAAAACAGGTAGGAACCAGAGAGCAGGGGGGACCAAAAAGGAGGGGAAACCAGGAAGAAAAAAAACCAAAACAAAAGGCAAAAAACAAGAAAAAAAAACACAAAAATCCCGGGGAAAAATACCGCAGACTGGGCAAATGGCACGTTCACATTCTAACGCTGATATCGGAGTGGACAACCTGAGGAAAGCCAGACCGAAGTCCGCTCACAGACACAGATGCCCGGAGTGATATCCAGCGAAAAGAATGGAGGAACGGCAAATGGGCACGTTCACATACTAACGCTGATATTGGAGTGGACAACCTGAGGAAAGCCAGACCGAAGCCCGCTCACAGACAGAGATGCCCGGAGTGATATCCAGCGAAGGGCATGGAGGAACAGCAGAAAGCTTACCATTCTATCACTGATATCGGAGAGAGCAAGACAAGGAAGAGCCAGGCAAGAGAACCTGCTCCAGACACAGAAGCTCGGAGTGATATCCAGTAATCAGAATAGGCAAGCCAGTTCAACATTCAATCACTGATATCGGAGTGATCTACCCAAGGAAAGCCAGGTACAGGACCCGCTCACAGGCACGGAAGATCGGAGTGATATCCAGAGATTAGAATAGAGGAACTGAAAAAAAAAACAGCCCAGAGAACAAGAAAAAAAAAACTGCGGCAAGACAAAAAAAAACGCCGCTCGCGGGGTCAGTAGGTGGCTCAGCATTCAGTCACGGACGTCCAAAGGGACTAACCGTGGGGAGCAGGAGAGCGGAAAAAGACCCATATGCGTAGCGGCGAGACGGGAAAAAGGCCCGGGCTCATTAGTGCAAAGAGTTCAGTAATGCCGTATAGAAACCTATGCCCTCAGGGAGCAGACGTGGGGCGCCCTGGTGCTAGGCGGGTCTCAGGACATCCGAACATCAATGCTGAGCGAGGACAGAGTGCAAGACCCGGAAATAAATAGCCCAAGGGAAAGAGAAGGACAGGAAGGACAGCAGACTGGAAACTAGGGACAGGTCAGAGAAGGAGCGCCCTCTGGCTGCAGAGGGCGTGACAACAGAGATGCGGTCTGTTCTTGTCAGAGTTCAGAAGCTAAGCAAGCGTGGATCTGTTCAGCACAGTGTTGTATGTTTGTATGGTTATTGGAACACTGTGCTACAGGATGTTTCATGCTTTGGATTAAATGTTAAACTGAGGTTTTGAATATTTGGTGTTTAAAAATTCCATTGTATTTTTAATAATGTAGGGGTGTTCAACCCAGTGTACAAGCTAAATTGCACTCTAGACTTTTATAGCCCGGCCTTCCTAATGATTCCCCTGTGAAGAAGCAGGGTGCTGAGCTCGTGTAAGACCACTGAGAGCGGAGTGTAAACACTTCAGAAGCTGACAATAAATCAGTGTTTATTAGAGAAATCAGTGTCAAATGTAGCCAGCTGATTTTTACCTTTATTAAAGGATAACAGGACAGTATCGGGATTGCCTGCTCCCAGGGCACTAGATCGGTAAAGCCTTGGGTATGAATAACACCCAGGTATTTCTGAGAGACAAAGGTTCAGAGATTCTGAAAAGTCCAAACGGAAATTGTAAGGAAATTAAAATAGTGGCTGTGTCAGGCTGTGGAGAGACTCTCCAGGCCCGAGAGTCAACTCCTGGCCAAACAGGATCCGCTGGTGTAATAAACAATTAAAAGATCTAAAGTGGTAAAGTTCAAGGGCTAAGATTAAGGTCCAAACTAGGGAGCGAATGATTGAAACACTAGGTTTCGTCAGTCCTCAGCTGACTGTCTTCTTTCTCGTCTACTAGAGAGATTATGGTTGAGTCCTCCAATCCATGCTACTTCAGTAGAAGAACCACTACACCCCTTAATCGGTGAAGAGCCTTTTCACATTCCTTTCTGATTGGTTATGTAGTGGGGCTTCCGGTGCAAAATGCCTGCCATGCTACACACAGAAAGGTGCTGCCATTCTGTAGTGGATATAGTGAGCCCTCTCCTGTGTGCAAACTGCTTTCTGATCCTTTGAGATGAAAAGCCCCACACAAATGCAAGGAATTAAATAATTAAAGTTAAAGAGAAGTGCTTGTATAGTGGTTCCAGGAGCTAGTTGTTCGCTTTGGAAAAAAACACAGTTTGGGAATGAAAATGGATCTGAAAATCTTCAGGAATACACTTCAATTTTCTGGCATTATGTTTCTAGAAGGATGGCATGGGTAGTGCAGTGGTTAGCATTGTTGCCTCGCAGCTCTAGAGCCCTGGGTCCAATTCCACATCTGGGGTGCTAGCTCTGTGGAGTCTGTTTGTTTTCCCTGTGTTCTCGTGTGTTTCTTCCAGGTGATCTGTTTTCCTCTCACAGTCCAAAAATATAATGGTAGCTTCATTGGCTTCTGAGAAAACAGGCCCTGGTGTGAGTGTGTGTGTGACCTGTAAGAGAATGGTATCCTTTCTAGGATGTATCCTGGCCTTGCGCCTGCTGCTTACCAAGACAAGTTACCATGCAACCCTAAATTGGATGAAGCAGTTAGATAATGGATGGGAGTTTATAGATTGTTAAATTTCCTAAAAATACATCATTTTGGTTTCATCTTACTTAAGTGATAAAAAACAAACAACCAACAGGCAGTAAAAAGGTGTCTGGAACCAATGAAAGATGTATCTTGAAAAACTGAAAGAGAATTTTCTGATCTTTTCAAGAACCAACAGGACTGAGATACTTGCATCAAGAAAATGTGCTTACTTTTCTTTGACGTGGGACAATAAGTAACAGTGAGATTAAGAAATAAGGCCAAGTAAACATTACCAAGAGTCCATTACAGGTACCTGTATGTATTTTACCTATCACTAAGCCAAAGACCAAAATATTTTAAAGATTTCTCATACTCTATTAACAATTAACATAAGTTGTCTTAATTAGTAACTTATGCAAATTCCACCTCACCACTATATAAAAAGTAGCTGTTAGGTTAAATTAGTCATTGTTTTTCCAAAACATAGATCTGACAAGCACAATTCTTAGCTGCTGAAAGTGAGAAAGGTAGGGTGAAATATCAAAATGATTCAGTTGCATAATTTAAAATTACGAGTAAAATAGCAGTGGCATTGTGTTCACCAAACTCTGACATGTTGGGATAAAGATTTTCCTTCATTCGTTGACCTTTGAAATGTTTGAATAAAAGTTTCATTTTCATGTGTATCAAATTGTTTTGTTGTTTACTACTGTATGCACAGTAAATCCTTGTTGACTGCCTTGGCTTCACTTTAAAATGAATTAGAAATGAGCATGATTGGCAAAAGTCATTCAGAAAGAGGGAACAGAAAACGAACAAGAGAGGTGCAGGGCTGTACTGCATGTTAAATGAATTTTGTCAACAAATAATTGACATATATTTATAGAAAATGAGGTGTTGCAAAAGTATGCTTGGAAATCAATTAAATTAATTGGAAAAAATCTGTAATCCTGAATTATTCTTGAGAAAATTATTATATTATTATACTGTACATGAAAAAATACCTTACCTTAAGTGTCAAGACTAGTGCAAAGTTACTGATTGGAAGCAGGCCTGAACACCAGGTTTCTGACTGATCACGGAAGGATCTTATCTCATTTGCCGACAGAGCAAGCACAGCACACTTGAGTCACCCAGCAGAGACCATCACAAGAGAAATGATGCATACCTGAAAGAAAACAGGCCCACCTTATTTCACTAGTAAGATAACAGGTGTTCACATTAATTACAGGTGTTTCAGTTATGTTCATGAAGAAGGCCAAATCTTAAAAAAAGGTTATTCATTTGGGTACCATACTGGAAATGTTCTGAAAAGTCATTTCAGAAAACAAATCTACAGGCATGTACAGTACAAACAACCAGCAATAATAAAATTGTTATTAGGACAGCTGGAAAAAGGATCTACACACATCATTTCATAAAAATCCTAATGGTCACTAGTTCATAACATCATACCATATATACAACAATACAATTTACTGTCCATGGGAGAGTGACTTCTTTCTGATAATCAACTGACCATATTGACTTATGACTGATGGTTCTGCCTCTTCTGTTAACCTTTTATTTGTCTCTGGGAAATAAGAATAATGCTACTACAGCCTTGTGAGACTTAGTCACAGGAAACTGTATGACTATAAATTATAGTATAGGGTTGGCAGTTATAAGTCATAGGTTTACTGTGATGTTTAATATACTGTAGATCTGAAGAAGAATTCAAACAGTTGAGAGTTCATACAAAACGGACTAAAATGATTACTGAGTAACACTGTTGACCCCATGAAATGTTGCTAAGGACATCTATTTGACTACCTCTAATTTAGGCCTTTGAACCTTTTACAACATTTTTACAAAAACCAAAGAGCTCACCTACTATTTTTTTATAAAGTATTTCTTTCTGCTGTACAACCTTAAAGCTGTCCGATTTTTTTTAAATTGAAATTAATATCTGGGCACAAGATATGTTGTGACCTCCCCCTTGGGGAAGAAAAAAATCTTCCAATTAAAACATTTTAAAATTTCAACTTGATTTTATGGCCAACTGAGCAAGAAAAATATATGGTCATGTTTAACAACCTGGGCAGAGGTTACAGGTTTCTGAAGCTCAAGGTCCAAATTTTGTTCAAAGTCTTGTCTTTGTCCAGACTGTAGTAGCCTATCCTAACTGAGGAATGCTGGTTAGGCATTTTGATTATCACAGGGAGGAGCTTTCATCCTTTGCTACACCAAATGCATCCAGTAAAATAGTAAATATACTGTTTTACAACCACGCAAATTAGGCACACAGCCAAATATTTCAACATCTCAGTGACATAATAACTATTTATTATGGAAGGGCTGTTCTACCTGACCTCTTACCATCACAATCAAAATATGAGCTAAGACTCTGTGCTAAAAGATAAAACAACAAGAATAACACAGAAATCTGAGGAATTAATTTTTTTTTACTTGCCCTTAACTCTCAATTGCAGGCAAGCATGATAAAAAATCAGTTTGTGGACACACAGACCTCAGGCAAATTAAAAGAAGGTTATAGTGTGGAAATAAGATTTGTTCTCTAGACTATTCTGTGCTTATCATGCCTTTAAAAATATTTACTTTAAGACTGACAGACAGCACTAGTGGGTGACTGCTCCTCCTTTCACCCAATTTCAATGATCTAGTAATTTCTGGACTCATAAGATAAAGTGTTCGTGACTTTTACTAAAGGATATGTATACATTGACTGATATTCTATATAACAGTCTATATTAAGAAACAAGAACAAGAATCACTTCTTGCAGAGATTGGGGATATCCAGATCATACTGAGGGGGGCTAGCAAACAAAACCTTTCAAAAGAAGGGTTCGTAGCACTCTCAGGTCATCAGGCTAAATGGATACAAAACAGTTAAGCTTGGTCTGTAAGCCTATTTTCAACCTTTCTTATATGTTTGTTATGTCAATAATATGTTACTATCTTATAGACTGAATGTAACATGTTACAAAGTCCTTATTATAGTTTTTGTTTTAAAAGTTATAGCTACAGTTCATCATCTGTTTCACAGCAAGAAAGTGGGAAGCAGATTTGCGGATGTTTTCCATTTTATTCTCTCTAACTTTTAACTCACCATTTTACCGTCTTCAAAAGACATGCAAGAAGAGTAAACCTTGACATGCCCAACTGTATTTTGGATCTCTTCCACCCAATAGTGTTCCAGTAAACCTAAACTCTAACAGCCTTTTCACACTGGAACACCTGAGCCAAGCTGAAATGAAAAGGAACACTCTGACTCTCTATTCACAGTTCAAGCAAACATAATGGGTGCACAAAGGCAAGGTTCTTAAGAACAACATGGTATTATCATCATTACCCTCTCCTGTAGGCCAAAGGCATATTCCTATCTCTTCATACATAGCTCTAAAAGTAAATGTTCACTTCAGTCACTGTGGCAATCAACAAACATAAAACAAAAGAAAGGACAAGTTGCTGAACTGCAACATGCCATATCCAGTTGCACATTAGTCTATTTCTCTGCTAAATCCGACATAAAACTAAAATGTGACTAGCATTAAGGCCAATTTAATACAAATTCAATGCTGCAAGATAGACTGGTTTTTAATTTAGTGCACAAACAACTTGTCAGTTTAAAATCCCTAGTGCCAGAAGACATTCTTTAGGTGTGCACTGGGATCCCATTCATACATGTCATGGGTTGTGGCCTTTTATAATCCTAGGAGTTAGCTGGCTCCTTTCCCAAACTTCATAGAATACTTTGCACACAACTATGAAATACAGGATTAAAAGGCAGCAGAGGTTTGAAAGAATACTTAACTAAAACAGCAGGTGGTTGGAATTTCTTAAATAAAAGAACCCCAATGGAATTTTCTGACCAAGTCTACTAAAAGACCTGGACACTGTAGGATTAGAGGCTTCCCATTTCCAACACTGATTTTGAACAATTAAATTCTTGCCAATCACTGTCACTGCTAAGATGACGGAAAGAAATATGATTGAATTTTCAGTCCATTTTCATGGCCAAGTCAACACAAGTGGAACATATATACAGAATATTTGTCTAGATGTTTTCATTCTCCTTATTTTAAAATACTCTTAAAAGACAATTTATATTGAAATGTTTTCAACTTGACAATTTCCACTACAGTAAGACACTAATCTGCTTATTTCTAACAGGGTTACAGAATACATTAGAAATTATTAAGTGGTTGCATCATCACCTGCAACTCACAACTGGCAGCACACTGAAGCTAAGCTGGTGTGAGCCAGCTGGGCAGTACCTGGATGGGAGACCTCTTGGTAAGCTAACGTTGTTGCTGGAAGAGGTGTAATTAGGACCAGTAGGGAGTGCTCACCCTGTGGTCTGTTTGGATCCTAATGTCAAAGTATAGTGAATTCTATGCTGTAAAAAAATGCCATTCTTCATACGAGATGTAAAACTAAAGTCGAGACTCTCCTTTGCCATTAAAACTCCCCGGGAGTTTTTAACCTCTGTGTCCTAGACAAATTTCCCCATGGCCTTTATCAGTCCTGGCCTCCTAATAATTCCCATCTACGTTTTTGCTTTTATCAATTTGTTCTCCTCCCCACCAATAGCTGAGGAGTGGTGAGCATACTGGTGCAATTTGGTTGCCGTCACATCATCCCGGTGGTGCTATGCACTGTAGGTGTTGAAGGGGCGTCCCCATTACCTGTAAAGTGCTATGAACTCTAAGTTTAAGGACTTTTTATTATTATTATTATTATTATTATTATTATTATTATTATGGGGAAGACTCCATCAACATGAAAAAGATTGAAAATGCATAATTGTATCCATTTAGGTGTTTTCAGCTATAGGCTCTTGTACATATTATTATTTTTCATGGACAACTCTAAAGAAGAAACATTCAAATTGACTGTTCTTTTTAGTCACAAAAAATGCATTTAAATGATCCCAACGTCGTCATCTGTCAGTGTGGGTTTACTCGATGTATATACACAATGATCCAAAACTAGGTTCTGGATAAGAGCCTGCAGCTTGAACAAGACCTCAAAAAGTAATTGTTTAATTTCCTCATTACTACTTGACATGAAATCCACGGACATGAGGGTTAACGTCCCTTCCCCAACAGGCGTAGCCGCATCAGTGAGAATGCTCAAACCAGACACTGATGTTTTGTCTGCGCACTGAGACCTTGTTATCTGCCTTACGATTTTGTTAATGCAATGACTCTGTCGAGATTATTCTGGTTTGAAGGACTCTTCATTACAATACTTTCATCGCTTAAAAATTGCAGCACTCGACTGTGGTGAGACTGTGTAAATGAAAGCAGTGCCAGTGGGGGAAATGAGTTTTTTTTTAAAATTTGATAATTGCAAATCATTTTTGTTGAAGAAGCACCTGGAATGACTCATTGTGTGTTTTTGACATGAGAAGCTGCAGGGGCCATTGTGTTGCAGAGAGCCAGGAGAGGCCTGGTCAGCTAATACAACTAGATGCCATCTGTGCGCCACTACTTGGGGAATCTCGGTTACACAGGGCTGGCAATGTGACCCAAGGAATACCTGTCTGAGAGAGACCAACTGTAAAGTGCACCTTTAGTGGTTGAGCCAGTTGGCAACCTCCATGAGCATAATTTTCAAAAAGAGCTTCATGGTCCCATCTGAGGTGACATCACTGTGTGATGTGTCCCCTTTACAGACCTGTCACTCCTCCCAGACTGACCGAATAAACCAACTCCCAGTCATAGTCTGAACCGCATTAGAAGAAAGTAAGCCAGGAAAGATGACTTCAGAAAATGAGATGTGTCTGAGTTGAAGGACAGAGGTGTGTATCCAATGGATGTATAAAGTTCAAATTAATGTCCAAGAGCACAGTAAATCAAAGTCTACAAAATCACTAGGCTAAAGGATTAGGAAATGTCTGGAGGAAGAGGACATTCATTGGATAAACAAGAGATAACAAGAGATGTATAAAACCCCCCAAAATAAGTACTGTACTAAATCCTGTACTAAACTGCAACTAAAAGTAATAAATAAAAAGACATTGCTGGAGAAGAACACATCTATGGTGTTAAAATGTTACACTAATATAAGAAGAGAAAATGAGAAATATGAAAAAGAGTAAGAAAAAGCTTCCTTGAAGAAGTTGGAGATTCAGCAGAGTATTTTTGGTGAACAGACACTACAAAAAGACAAGTAATGTCCCGGCCTCTAGATGTCCCCCTCAGTATTCATAATAGCCAGCCTTTACAAAGCTCAAGAATTCTAATTACAGGACTGAGACAGGTTAAGACAACTGGATGCCTTCAATATATACAGAAGATGGTTTTGGGCCAACCGACAGTATGAAAGGATATTGAAATCCTTACAAATGTGCAGTAACTTACACTTCAACTTCAATGACAGCAAGGAAACCAACTAGGATCTGAACATTCATCTATTTTCTAACTGCTTTACTAATTCAGAGTTGCAGGAGAGCTGGAGCCTATCCTGGAAAAGCTTTGGATGCAATGCAGGGTACACCCTGGATGGGACACCAATCCATCACAGGGCACACACAGACATGCACAAACTCACACCAGGGCTATTTTCCCAGAAGCCAATTAATGTACCAGTATGGACTATGGGAAAAAATAGGAGCACCCAGAGGAAACACAAGGATAACATACAAAGTCCATGCAGGTAGCATCCCAGGTCCAGAATTGAACCCAGGGTTCAATGCTAACCACTGCACCATTGTGGAGCTGAGCACACAGATTTAATGAAGTGTGATGCACACATTATTAAATAACCTAAAAAAATTAATATCGAGGAGGAAAAATGCACTAGCTTTCTAACGGTATATACAGTACAGTCTAAGATTTTATTGATGTTGTAACAATTTTAATTGGTCAAATAAAAAAGTTTTGAAAATACTTTTCAATGGATTTCTTTCATCATAAAGAAAAAAAAGAACTAGATTGGTGAATGCAACCTTTCCCATGCCCCATTAAAGGGCACTAATTCAGGTTAATTATGTAAGAAAGTACTTAGAAAGCAATCACAGTTTTTCAGATTAACAACTAAGTACTAACAACTGTAGAACACTCCTGAAAGGCAGTTAGTCCAATTATCTTAATTCTTTGTGATGAAGTTCATTATTAACTTAATATGCCCCTGAATGTAGTGTTTTCTTTGAAACTTCTCTCGCTGAAGCAGACAAAAAAGTGTTTTCCATACACTCAAATTAATAAGCTGAACACATATTGACAAACTACCTTAACTGGAGTTCTTTTCTTCCACATCAGATGAAATAAGTACATTTGGAAGAATATTTTAGAACAACTGCAGAATGCAGAAGAATATTCAGACGGAAAACCTCTTAAAGTTACCCCTAGCAGTCTATTTCAATGTTTTGAAAACCCTCCTTTCCTAACACTAAGATTAGAAAAGAAATAGGTTTCCATCAGATGGGAATACATTCTACCTTCAAGTCAATCCAGATTTCTCTTGAGGTTGAGGGAAAGATGGGCTAGAATAGGATTCACTGTGGCAAACTCAGTAAAGCAGAAGCATATGCTATTGTGATAAAGACAACAGCACTGCTAAATGCTATACTCTGAGCAAGAGTCTGATGCAAGTACAGTATGTACAAGGAGGCTGACACTGGAGCACCCCCAGCGCCTCCAGATTAATTGGAATTTTTTTCTAAAACCTGGCATTGCACCGCTCTTAAAAATCAAGAAACAGCAATATTGACCTGCCATACACATGAGGATTAAAGGGGTGTTATTTGATTAATCAAACAGGTTGGAACACATTTGGTAACAGAAGGGGGGTAAATTCCACAGATAGAAACACAAAATCATTTTTCAAATATTTCCTTACAATAGGTTAATTCTCACATTAGCTATGACAAGGGTTGATGAAAAAAATGCACAAATGGCATGGTAACACATTTGACTTAGCCACGTCCTTACAACAACAATAGATTTGAGTGTAATAGGGAACTACTACAGCAGGGGTCTCAGACTGAATTTCTGGTGGGCTGTCATCTGAATTTTGTTCCAACCTGAGTAGTCAATTAAAAATTAACCTACAGTGCCTTGCGAAAGTATTCGGCCCCCTTGAACTTTTCAACCTTTTGCCACATTTCAGGCTTCAAACATAAAGATATAAATTTTTTATTTTATGTGAAGAATCACCAACAAGTGGGACACAATTGTGAAGTGGAACGAAATCTATTGGATTTTTGAAACTTTTTTAACTAATAAAAAAATGAAAAGTGGGGCGTGCAAAATTATTCGGCCCCTTTACTTTCAGTGCAGCAAACTCACTCCAGAAGTTCAGCGAGGATCTCTGAATGATCCAATGTTGTCCTAAATGACTGATGGTGATAAATAGAATCCACCTGTGTGTAATCAAGTCTCTGTATAAATGCATCTGCTCTGTGATAGTCTCAAGGTTCTGTTGAAAGCGCAGAGAGCATCATGAAGACCAAGGAACACACCAGGCAGGTCCGTAATACTGTTGTGGAGAAGTTTAAAGCCGGATTTGGATACAAAAAGATTTCCCAAGCTTCAAACATCCCAAGGAGCACTGTGCAAGCGATCATCTTGAAATGGAAGGAGTATCAGACCACTGCAAATCTACCAAGACCTGGCCGTCCCTCTAAACTTTCAGCTCAGACAAGGAGAAGACTGATCAGAGATGCAGCCAAGAGGCCCATGATCACTCTGGATGAACTGCAGAGAACTACAGCTGAGGTGGGAGAGTCTGTCCATAGGACAACAATCAGTCTTACACTGCACAAATCTGGCCTTTATGGAAGAGTGGCAAGAAGAAAGCCATTTCTCAAAGATATCCATAAAAAGTCTCGTCTAAAGTTTGCCACAAGCCACCTGGGAGACACCCCAAACATGTGGAAGAAGGTGCTCTGGTCAGATGAAACCAAAATCGAACTTTTTGGCCACAATGCAAAACGATATGTTTGGCGTAAAAGCAACACAGCTCATCACCCTCAACACACCATCCCCACTGTCAAACATGGTGGTGGCAGCATCATGGTTTGGGCCTGCTTTTCTTCAGCAGGGACAGGGAAGATGGTTAAAAGTGAGGGGAAGATGGATGCAGCCAAATACAGGACCATTCTGGATGAAAACCTGTTGGAGTCTGCAAAAGACCTGAAACTGGGACGGAGATTTATCTTCCAACAAGACAATGATCCCAAACATACAGCAAAATCTACAAAGGAATGGTTCACAAATAAACGTATCCAGGTGTTTGAATGGCCAAGTCAAAGTCTAGACCTGAATCCAGTCGAGAATCTGTGGAAAGAGCTGAAAACTGCTGTTCATCCATCCAACCTCACTGAGCTCGAGCTGTTTGGCAAGGAAGAATGGGCAAGAATTTCAGTCTCTCGATGTGCAAAACTGATAGAGACATACCCCAAGCGACTTGCAGCTGTAATCGCAGCAAAAGGTGGCTCTACAAAGTATTAACGCAAGGGGGCCGAATAATTTTGCACGCCCCACTTTTCATTTTTTTATTAGTTAAAAAAGTTTCAAAAATCCAATAGATTTCGTTCCACTTCACAATTGTGTCCCACTTGTTGGTGATTCTTCACATAAAATAAAAAATTTATATCTTTATGTTTGAAGCCTGAAATGTGGCAAAAGGTTGAAAAGTTCAAGGGGGCCGAATACTTTCGCAAGGCACTGTAGTTATTAACTTAGTTACACATTATAGTAGCTTTCCTAAGGTTTTTTGCAGATGGTGACTTACACAATTCACCTCATTAAAGGTACAGTGACCTTATAGGTACAGTTACATGTAACATATTTCAGAGCCTTATTAGAAGTATTATAATTATACATCCCATTAACTAATTTGAATGTAATTGAGAGCTAAGGTGTAACAGAAAAAAACAATTTAGTTTGGACAGGAACTGAGTCTGAGATCATATAACTGGTGTAGAAAATGTAAGACGGTAAGTTCTGGGGGATGGGCAAAGAATTAACAATAAAAATTCCTCATATTTAAATAGTATTTTCCAACCCGATGGATATACAGTACAAGATGGGACCCACTGCATCCAGCACTGAAATGCTGCACCAGCTGGGTGATGATGAGTGACTGCCATTATGTTTCAAGACCCAAGTCAAGCAGAGAAGTACAAAACCGCTCCACCAACAGAAGTAAGGTGAAATTTTAAATTAGACAGAGTGTCTAAGTCCATAAATAAATTTTACCATCCAATGTTAAGATCCCTACTCATACACACAGTGTCATGGGCACTGTAATGACCAAGCAGTCTGAAGGACAGAAGGTGTCCCAGGTCACCAAAGAGTAGTTTGAGTGTGGAGCTGTGTCAGTGTAGCGGAGCTGGTTTGGATACAGTGACATCATCGCCCTCATTGCGCGTAGCAGGGACCTCAGCTGCCTGGGCTGGGGGAGGTCTCCTTTAGCTCATGCGGCTGGTTCCCTGTTGCGTTACACCGGAGACCCGGGTTCGCGCCCCAGGTGTGCGGGACAGAACGGGTGGTGGGGGGCACGAGCCCGCGCGGAACTGCAACTGTCACGTCAGCATGCTGCATGCTGCACGACTGCAAAGGAACAAGTCAAGGTCAAAAAGGTTAAGCAAGGGCTGTTGAACCTTTTTCAGGTGTGAGGCACTTTAATGACCTTACTCTTAAATGTAAGCGTTGTAAATGTTGTGTTTTTTCTTTTTACTTTTCAGTGTGGGATTAACCTTTACTTTTTTCTTTATTGTAAAATCAAAAGCCAAATTTATTAACAAGCCACTCTAAATTAGAAAGGTATTAAAAAAGAAATAATTGCAGAAGGCAGATCTTTAAATTAAGGCTCGAATCATATCATATTTATGAGATTTTTTGCATCCCATGAGAGGCCCTTTTGTATTCATTGGTCTTCTCAATACAAGCCAGGCAGATCCACACAACAGAAGCTATTCCCTTTCTCTGGCAATATTCCTGCCCATGTGAAGGGTATTTTGCTGTTACCAAGTAACTGAGAGCAAATTGCATGTTATCATTAGAAATGCAGCCTGTCCTTACTATAATGTAACCAAGAGCTATTTATGTTGTAGTCACATGAATGGAGTTAACAGGCACACAAATCTGATACACCCTCCAAACAAAAGGCAAATGTGAAAGTGACCATAGCAGAACTGGACTGCAAAAAAATCAAAATGTAAAAATCAGGCCTGTGAAAAGAGATGGCAATCCTTAAGACAAGGATTGGGACAAATCCTAAGCCTAAAGCTAAGACACTTTCACCACAGTAGCAAAATTATTTTTGAATGCAGCATATTCAGTACTACTTACTATACTTACTATACAACATGACAGTGACAATGGTCACATTTTCTACACATTTCAGTAAACCTGAAACTGCATGTTTCCACAAAAAAGAGAAAAAAAGGTATCTGTGACTTTATTTCAGATACAGTAAAAAGAACATTTAATTTGTAACTGTGTATTAATCACCTATAAAGTAAGCAAGCGGTACATGAAAGACCCAAAATGTCATGGTACTCATGAAGTCCATGTTAAGCACTTGAACTGTTAAGTATGATACATCTGGTTTGTAAGACACGGTATATGCCCAATGGAATATTTCCAGAATTCTTATCATGATACCATAAGCTTGAAGGACAACACATAACCTCAAGCAAATTCTGGACATAACAATTACTTCTCCTCTGCAAAAATACGGGAAATTATTCAGTTCAAGTGAACCTGTAAGTAAATTTTAAAGATGGGAAGCTTTTTACAGATTGCTAGTTTTACTATCTTTTAAATATTTGGAAAAAAATAAAGATCTTTAATCCAACAGAGATAAAATTCTGTGGGTGGCAGGTTAGCATTGCTGCCTCACAGCACTGGAGCCCTGGGGTGCTATCTGCGTGGAGTTTGTATGTTCTTCCTGTGTTATGTGTTATGTTTCCTCTGGGTGCTCTGGTTTCCTCACACAGCCCATTGTAATTAAGTATGTCTTTAATTGGCTTCTGGAAAAATGGGCGCTGGTGTGTGTCCCCCACAATGGACTGGCATCCTATCCAGGGTCCAGGTATTCCCCGCCTGACGTCCGTTGCTTGCCAGGATAGGCTCTGGCTCTCCCGTGACCCTGAATCAGCAGTAGTAATGAAATGGCTGGATGGATATGTAGATTTAAATAAATATTATTATCTACCTATTATTGAAAGAGTAAATGGATATCAGTCTGTTCAAGTTAAAGTATTACTCAAGTGCCGTTGCACCTGCTAACCGAGATTTGTACAGTAAAACATAGATGCTCTGCAGGATATATCCAGATACAATTACATGTAGCTAATATTCCAAACGAAAAAGTTTAAAAAAACAAAAGAGCACTGGCTGCTCTATTTACTGCACGTTACGCATCTGGAAAGGTCGTAAGGCGACGCTTGCACCTGTGAGCTCCATCACACATATGCCTTGGAAACAAGCTAATTTAAGACATTTGTGTGTGGGCCTATTTAAAAAAAACGACAGTGGCGCATTCTGAAGAGGTTAAGATTTTTTTTTTGAAGAGGTTAAGATGTGTGCTGCATGAATATCAAGGCATTTTATATTTCCCGCTCTGCATATTCGCGTCGCATATATGAACCTCTAAACAATGTCCCTACTACTTTACTTTCAGATTAAAATGCATGCAGTCAGATCCTTAAAGATATGAAATAGTTATAAGTAACACGGCGCATACTGACAGACAATGCTGATTGCACTGGGTTAATGTGCAAAAGAAATGGGATGTCACAATGTCCACACCATTACACACTGTAGTTGTGCAATACAATGTAAGCGTAGGTTACATGAGGTGATTCGTTCCTCTGCAATCGTGTTTTGACTCACAACGACGAGGAACCATTTTTAGCGTGAGCACTGCACATCTGTACAGGTACATGTAGGTTATATTTGGCTGTAATTGTAGCCTTCTTAAGTTCACAAGAATGTTCAGGATAATCAAGTCGTAAGAATTAAAGAATACTTTACAAAACGGCCACATGATGTATGGTACAGTAGGTAAATCATTATTTATAAAATAAAACATATTCTTGTTACACGATGCAACGACATAAGCTAAATAGGTTAATCGCCCCAGAGATTTTTTCGGCAGTTTTCCGTCGACAATAAGAGACAACAATACAATCAATTATCTTCTGTTAAGTCACGCTTGTTACGTACCACGTTTATTTCCTTTAGAGCACTTGACCACAAGCGTGTCCTGGTAAAGTCGCCCCTTCGTATGTCCAACGATGCCACCCACGACAATTTTCCTCACAGAGCAGTCTTCCACGGTACTACTAATACTACCGATGTGGCTGACTTTTTATACGTGGGCAACACTCCCGGTACACAGACTGCTCTCACCAGCTTCCACCATCTCAAGTTCAGCCTTTCCTAAGTGACTACGCACCGCCCCCTCTCCTTGACAGTGCGTACACATTGTAGCAGTTCCATGTGCTACTATTCTTCCGTCGCACAAATTGTGTATCAGAACTGATCCAATCAGTCAGCGACAGTAGCCACAGCAACAGATGCACGCAATGCAAGATCATTTGCCTTTTTGTCATTGGTTAAAAAGAAGAGTTCCGCTT
Organism: Lepisosteus oculatus; assembly: GCF_040954835.1. Classification (NCBI taxonomy): domain Eukaryota; kingdom Metazoa; phylum Chordata; class Actinopteri; order Semionotiformes; family Lepisosteidae; genus Lepisosteus; species Lepisosteus oculatus. Next base: position 58,548,863 of record NC_090697.1, on the reverse strand, counting down.
CCCCATCATACCTTTATGTTATGTGGGCAATGTGGCACCATAAGAAAAAACTGTAGTTACATTTACACCCACTCTGGATGCAATCAAGCAACCCAAAAGGTCCTTAGAATCGTATTATAGGAGTAAAATTTCCATTTTTACCAAATGAAAAAAAAGTAAATATTTTAAGCTACACCTGTAAATCAATATTATTGTTTATTTGCAATTAAAACAAAACTTACTTAAGATTATCTTTCTATTGGACAAAAAGCAAAGAATCATGTATGAAAAGGCAACTTTTTGACAACACAATTACAAACTTGCAGACTGATCTACTCTTACCTTGGAAGTTAAAAGCTGGGCACTCTTCCCTTGAGACCTAAATTTGTAATCCAATGTCCCAAAACTGTAACCCAGGACAGCAGGGTAGAAATTGTTTTCCTTCTGATGAAACATTAAAGCAAGGGCCTGACTATTTGGTCATTAAAAAATCCACTACATTGTCTGTAACAGTTGGGGGTATTAACTCTGGTCAACTAAATTCCAGGATGAGATGAGACTGACAGAAACCGACAGACTATAGTCCTTCCTTAATTTGAGTGATGAAGCACTTTATTTTTCACCTGATCTCGTGTAGTGGGGCTGTAAGTACAGCATTAGGTCTTCTATGATGGACATTATGTAAAGTGAGGAGTCGAATTTGCATTTAAGTCTACTGGCAGCAGAACAGACTTGAGGTATAGTTTAATTAGTGAAAATGAACAATTATTTGAAAACTGAATCAAATACCAGTATTATAAAGTGATTATTTCCGAAAATGGTAATTAAAATCTTTGCTTGCATTGATGAATACTTGAATACAGATTTAAAAAGCAACTGTTCTTTAAAATATGTAAATACAGGTTCCAGAATGCACCTGTGGCTTATTAGTAGCCAAAATACAATTGAACAATATTGAATTTCTAAAGGCAGCACCATATTATCCTGAATTAAAACTAAGCTAAATCTTGTTCTCGCTAATATTTCAGCAAGAACTACCTACAACAAATTCACCACTATTTTTAAAGAGCTCAAATTCTCAACCTGGTATAAATCAACTATTAGTTGGCAAGTCTATGATAATATAAGTTCAAAGCTAAATGATGTGTCACATATTAAGGATGACATTTTTGCCATTCAATTGTATTTTGAAAATGTACTAAACTATTGCAAATTAGGCTTAATCTGAACAAATTACATTTTTTTATTCTCCCGCTCCTACTAGCTATCTAACTAAACCTGTGGTTCTTAATCTTTACTGTAGCCTGCAGCCCATTGCTTCTCAAAATGTTATTGCGCCCCTTATCAAAACCACGCAAGTAGGCCTGTTCTTTAAACTTTAGATAAATCATAACTATAGAATGAAAGATCATTTCATTTTACACCAAAATTAAGAATATTGAAAAATTATACTTTTTAAGTTTACCATAAATAGATAGGTTTGAAAAAAAAGTACTTCTACTTACACACCTGTGCTTAATTTGTGCCTTCATTGACTTACCTTCTGAACAAATCTGGCATGTACTGCAACCCCAAAAAGAACATCTTACACCCTTGGGGGTCTGAGCACTCCAGGCTAAACCATCACATGGTAACAGCAAGACGTGGTATATAATTACTTTAGTACCAAGAATGAATTTAGTATTCTTGATTCTTGATACTTTGATATGTTCTTTTGTGAAAAATCCTGAATATTAAAAACTGTTTTAGTTGAACCCCAAGTATTTAAATAAAAAATCAACTATCAGGAAAAGTATTTACAAAAAAATCTATTCCAGTCATTTTTTCCCAAGCTATATAGCAGACATGTGAAAACACCAGTTGAATAACCAAGGACAAGCTAACATTCAAATTAAATGGTAAAAGAAAAACAACTTCATCTCTATGTGAAACCATTCAGTAACTTTCAGATTCATTATGATTATGGTAAAAATTCATTACACAGCATATTAGGTGAATAATGTTAATTGGTCAAATTACTAATAGCTAAAATAAGAACTATAAATCTAAGAACATTGAATAAATGGCAGCTCAAAAAACATGTCAAGTAATCCAGAAACTGAAAAATCCCCACGATTTCAGAGAAATTGACTCATTTGAGTGCTTAGAAATAAAATATTGAATATCACAAAAAATATGTAAACTGATATTGGCAACAATTATCAAAACAGAAGCATACAGTATTCATCATAAGTATTACTAAAGAATTTGGTAAGGTATAAGCAGCTCTCTCAGAATCCACACAGGAGTAAATTTACAGTAAATGGTAATTAACAAAAAATCCTTAAACATGGTTTGTAGAAAACTAGCAACGAAGCTGCATTTATGAAGGATGTAGGAAAACAACCTCTAGAAATGATTTGCTTTAACTCTCAAAATTCCCATTGTATTCCTCAAGATTTAAGTAATGAGCTTAATGAATTTCATGTGGCATGCACAGAAGCCTGGGAAAAAAAAAAGTCAAAATAAATATTTTGTTGCACAACTTGGGCACCCACACCCTTGCCTGGCAACATCACATATGCTCCAGACACATTTCCACAAGATCTGAATTTGTTTTAAGGTATAAGCAGCTCTCTCAGAATACACACAGGAGTAAAGTAGCATTTATTAAATTAGGAGTTCATTAAATTCCAAGATTGCTAAACTTGGAGATTAGCTTGTCTTCTGTGAGCAAATCGAGCTCTTCAATGACAACTGTAGAAAGATATACCAATACGAAATCTGGAATCAAAGAAGTGCCCAAATTATTCATTCCACAATCTGGAAATGTAAAAAAACAATACCTCGATGTTAAAATGACTCAAGTGCATTTTCTTCATTGGTTATAATTTCTTCAGTTGCAACATTTAGCTGGGAGAATGAACATTTCAACAAATTCTCACATATCTTTAAGAATGAAACAGTAAAAATATGCAAATATGCAAAATATGCACGGCCTTCTGTATTTTGTTCAAGAACATAATATAACAAGCTTTTATTTATTTTCTTGTTACTCAAACATTAAATCATATAAATTACTGGTCATCCCTGCAGCCACTTCAATCGGGAACCTGACACATTGACAGCACTGAGGCAGAAGAGAATACCTCAACACAACGCACTGGTCTACATAAAGATAAATGGAAATTGTACGGTTTCATTTAAAATGAGGCACATGAGAATCTCTTCCCCATTCTTTCCAAATTGGATCCCCCACCCCAAAAATACAAGTTACAAGGCTCTATTTTTAATAATGTTTACATTTCATGAGATACCTTTAAATTACAAAGACCTTTAAATCCCATTAATTACATTCCTCATGGGACTGAATCTAACTCATGAGGCCATCTGACTATTTCAAAAACAAGCTAGCACAAAACAAAACGGGGTAGAGATAAGAGACACCAAGGCAGGATTAACATCTGCATTTAGAATTAACATCCACACAGAAAATGTGGACGTTTTTCAGGCTGTATGAATGTGCACAAAACATAGCATAATTAATAACACATTTCAAACATTTCCAGGTCTAGATACACACTTGACTCGGACCAGTTATTTTAATGTTATTCATGTACACTGTCCACTGCTGTGCCATCCACTAAATACCCAACCCAAGAATGTCACAGTTCTTGACAGGTGATCCATAGGAAAAGGCAAAGTGAGACATTTCACATTAGCATTCCAATGTATAAATGTCAAACCTGGTTCTCACTGAGAAGATTCAGTGTGATAAAACTCCCTCTATTTGAGAGTAGAGGTTCAGTAACACCACTATCTTTGGGCATGAAGGAGAGTCCTATGAGATTCCAGGACACCACACGATGTTCAGTTATCTTCCTTCGTGTGGCGACTGAGAAAGAAAGGGTCCAGCGGTATGTAGTATGATCATACATGGTACAGTCCAACCCTGTATGTTACAACCACAGGATTGCCAGCAGTTCTCTGCAAGGGAACAGATTTAAGGGAACACAGTTAAGGGCAAACACCAAATTTGTAAGTAATAAAATTAAAGATTAAAGCTACATCATACTGCCCTATCCCCACAGAAGAGTGTTACAAGTGAAACTAGACACAGGCATGATAGGATGGAGGTTATTTTAAACAAAAAAATCAGTACTATAAGCTTGAGCTAAAAAGTCAAGCAGCAGTAAGGTATACTACTAAAACAAAGAGTTTTGTGAGAGGAATGTTTTAAGTTAAAACCTTTCTATAGTGTCAAAAAGCCTACATTTACTAAACTGTTCAATTAAAAGTGGATCTCCACAGTAAGTTTCTTTAAAATTCATAAATAATATGGAATGAAAAACACTAGCTCAATGCAAGTCAATCAATGCATCGATTGAGTGAACATTAAGACACAAAAAATAACTTTCAAAACAAATTAAAAAACTGAAGGAAAAATCAGTTAGGTGATGACATCATTTTTGTGTGCCAAAGCTCGTGCTTTCTGTACTGACCTCTCAGTTGAGCTGCCTGATGACTCTGTTGATGTCCTCTGCTCTAGGTCCCGGCTCACCAATCTCCTTCAGCAGGCCAGCCTTGTCCCTAGCAGCATGTCGTGCCACAGACAGGTGGAAAGGCCACAAGAAGTTGTTGGCTTCTCTGAAGTGCTTTCCGACAGAGTAGATTTCATGGATCAAGTCTTCCAGACAGATCATCCCGTGCTGACCTGGGAGGAAAAAACATTAATTTCTCAAACAAGCAGACTCTCCTGGAAGAATCCACAGAGACCATTTAAGTCCTGTTCATTCATAAAAAGATTTTGTAAATAAACCCTGCAGTTAATCAAGACATTAAATATTTGAATTTTATTACCTAAAAACACATTATTAAAGGCAAACAATTGCCATTGAAAACAAAAATGATTATGGCTGCCAGCTTGATCATGGCTGCAACACTTTCAGAAACCACCTTAACTTTTGAGAAAAAAAAGCACTGACATTCCTTAAAGTTGTGAATACACTAAAAAGCCTATGTTTATTAATTCTTCAGCAGTCTTTGTACTTAATCTTTTATCTTCCTACTATAACATGGAGGGTTCTACCTGTTAACCACAACACAATAACGTGTTAAGCAGGATTAAATATGCATGCCCTGTAATTGTGCAGCCCAATCCTTTTCCATAGAAAGACTGATTTCAGGCAGATTCCCTAATAAAGTGAAAGGATTAAAGCTTCTTCCCAACTTCACATTGTTCATGATCAGGATTGCTCTATTCGGGGTCCTGTCGTAAATCACAGAAGTACAAGCAACAGGTTTAGGATTTAGCTAATAGGATTCACGTAATTCCAGATACATGATAAGCATCATCTTTACCCATATGTTGCTCAATGATGGTGTTATCTGTCAGAGGAACCTTTTGCTTGCCAATTTTAGCCTGCCCCCTCTTCAGGACCAACTCCCGCACAGATTTCAGATTTGGATAGCTGTGGAGTCAATATATACAAACACTTTGAATAAAATAACAAATATGTCCATACAATTTTATAACAAACAGAAACATAACTAAAAGCAAAGAAAGTCCAAGACTGTTATACACCAATTATAGAAAAATTCCAACCTTTTGTTCTTTCATCCCAAAGGATCCTCAACCAATTTACACATAGACACCCCATGCAGTAAATAAGATGAGCTTTCCAAGACTGGGAAATGCTCTGGGAACTGCCTGCTTGAGCAGTCCATATCGTAGCAAATCTAACCAAATAAAGTGTTAGGGTGCCCCCTGCTGGGAAGAACCAGAGGCACATGAGAGGAAATGCACTCCGAACATCTCAGACCAGTTATTAAATCTCGGTAACAAGATAAATTCATTGACATTATAGAAAAATTCAACAAATTTAAAATCAAGCACAACATCATGAAGTTCATGAGAGTATTTAAAGTTGCCATGCTTGTCGCAAACCCTTGGTTTAAGGGTAAGAGCGACAGTTCTCACGGATTGCCAGGTGAAGCAACCCTTCCTGCTCAGTATTCACTGTAATGATGTAATGTGATGTACGAGCGAATAAGCACAGGTTGTACAGCAGACATTTCACAGCAGGAACGTTCCAACGTGATCTGCATGCAGAGTTAACAAGCGGCATTTGTCAGCACAAACCGTGTTGAAATTGAGAGCAATATTTCTATTGGATTAAAAGAGATGCATTCACAAGTCTGCTTCTTTACAATGCAGTAGGGCTGGAAGACGCCCCAGGAGGTTTTGTTACCTCATTCTGAATCGCAGAATATGGTGCTGCGCATACCTGGAAATTTCATTTATTTTGTGATGTAAATGTTATGGTGTACATTTTACTTTTATCGCAATTTGAAATGCACTCATCAATGCTGATTCTTTCTAATTCCAAGATATGAAAATAGTGTTGCAGTTTCCTTATTGAGCTATTTCACCCGGCATTAAAAACTCCAGAGGACTTAACAAAACCTTAATAGTGAAACGTAAACAGTCCACGGATATTCTCACTCACCCCCAGGCTACGTACGGCTCCACAGCCTTCAGCATAGTTAGGGAGGTCTTGTTGATTTTAACAAAAGAGCCGCTGAAGATCTTCCTGAGCCGCAACATTTGGATTACCTTCATGACCTTAAGGCTGACACCCCTAATCCTGCACACAGATGAGATAAACTTAAAGCAATTCTTCTGACCAGACATTACTTATCACAGGAAGATAGAACTAATAAAGAAGATTTGTGGTTAGCTTCAAAGGTCTGTTTTAAAAAATGACCATTCATTCACTAGATATCAGTGTATGGCAAGCAAGGCTGTTTTGATTTTAATTTTACTTCACAACTAAAATAAAGGAAATTGGAAAATTTGCTGTTATAGAACTTGGTAAGATGCAGGTGAGTGATTTTTTTTATTTCTTAATACATTAGACATCTCTTAAAAAATGGACGTCTTTAGGATTTAATGTTAGCACTATTTCTTGCACCAAAGGCAAAAAGGGAAGGGAAAGAAATGGAGTTAGAGAACGTGGCACTGATGCCCTTCAAGACGTACTGTCTGATGCGGACAACGAAGGCAAGGCGTTTCTGGTTGGGTAGGATAACAGGAGCAGGTCGTGCGGCCTGTCTTCTCAATCGTGTCTCATCACGGTGCTTCCGTCGGCTGTCCCACAGGAACTCTTCCAGACGCTTGAACTTCAGGGTCTTGCCTCGCTGTAGCTATCCGGGTAACACAGGATTTTGAGAAAACAGGGATAAAATAGACAAGTACAGCACTAACTCTCGCCTAACCGCTCCTTAAAAAAAGATGAGGACTGAATTAAGAAATTCACTTTCTTTAGTGAAAAAGGCTGTGAAGCTCTCAGTTTACAAATTACTTTTCATGGATTCAGCACTAAACGCTGCAGAGAAATGACTGTCAAGAGGACCACACACAGGAAGCTCTTTTTTAGTCCCTAAATACATTACAAAAACAGATTCCAAAACATTTTGAAAAAAAAAATTCTCTAAAAATATCTATTAAGGACATGGTTTTCTTCCACTACTTATGGCTAATGAGGTAAGAAAGTTTCCACCTAAAGTTTTAAATTGTCACCCTACCACGACGTGAAGTGAATTGTATTGTAACCTTCCAACAGCAATGAATTTCCTCTTCTCTGTTGTGGCAGAATATTCCTCTTTCTCCCATGCAGGTTAAAAGATTTTCATTTCTATTGTTTCCATGAATGTAAACATGACAGTTTTTCACAGATTTGTATGCCAGCCTACCTTTTTCTTCTCCAGAAGAGCACGTCTGGCCTCATTGGCTTTGATGGCCTGATAGGTCTTCCTCTTCTTCAGGAGGTTCTCGGGGACAAATTTGATCTTCTTTTTCACCCTAAGGACCAAATTGCAGACAAAGTCAGGAAGAATGTTTGAAACAAAACCAGATCGTCCTCTATGCGTTTCACTTGTTCTCTGACATTTATGCATCAAAGTTCAGCCGCCTTGTGGACATTTCAACACATCGACATCGATAAGGTCCGAGTAAAAGCAATCTGATAAACATGCTGTCCTTCTCAAGGTACACACAAACTACATTAGTAGAGAAGCAGCGGGATTTATATATGTCCATACAACCTGAAGATTTGGGTCTGTTTTTCAAACGGTCCCGAACGTTTCATTTAAAAAAGAGCACTGTCTGCAATTAAACATTGGGGAACAAGAAAGGTTTGCAAATGTTAAAGTACTGCGCCTCAACTTTATAAAGCACGAGTTCAGGTACCCTTCACCATCTTTTACGTAGAAGTACTTAATTTAGAAGCAGTGTCTCTCAAACAAACAAGCACGATATTTTCTCTCTTAATGATATCTATTAATTGGTCTCAGGGAAATTCGACATCTCTAAAAAATGTTCGAGAACAAAAAAAAAGAACTACATTTAGATATCAGGTATGGGGGAACAGCCGTCTTAACCTCACCGAGAAAAGCTTAGGTCGCAATGCAAAAATATACACACTAAAATAATCGATTAACTTCAGTGAACATATGTTTCAGAACGAAATGATGAAACTATGCATTATTAATGAAGATTAACTTAGATTTTATAACGCAAACACTTCACTTACTCCGAATCTGCCATCTTTCCAACCTGTCGCACACAAATGATGTCACTCATCCACTAAGTTTGCTCTCCACGTGTTTACGCCACCCTCTGACCTCCAGCAGTACTGCATTCTGATGTACTCCACTGCCGGTTTGAGTGAGCTAATATACCCAAAAACATAACAAATGACACAATTTAATCAATCACGTGTACAAAACGTGGTCTTTGCCCTTCCAACTTTACATAAAACTACAAAACTTTTTAACTTCCAGAAAACCCAGAGTCTTCAACCCCAGTCCTGGAAACGTTCATGGTTAAGTCCTAACCAGAACCCAAATTCACCTGTTTTTCAAAAGATTATGAATATTTTTAGTTTTGTTGATCAGTTTAGCGGGTAATGTGCTCATTTGTGAGAATTCTGGTCCTTGAGAGTGAAGAGCAGAGGCTGTTAGGTTTTTCTGACTCACAGCTCTTGGATCCTAAACTTAGTTCAGGCATGAGGTGCTGTCTTTGCGGAGGCTGCTTGCCCTTCTGTGCTACAGGATAAAATGTCTACTGTAGGTTTGTCAGAACCTTTAAATTCTGTGCCATGATGGAGTGGTGTCCCATCCAGAGTATATTGTGCCTTGCAGCGATTGTCTGCCAGGTTAGGATCTAGCTCACTACAATTCTAAATTGGATTAAGTGGTTATTAAAACTGGATGGGTGGTTCGTCCTTTAGGGCGAAAGGTTTTTGTACCAAATAATCTGTAAATTAATTGATTGGGTCACCTGACTTGATGATCACAGTAAAAATGTCCCAGGTCTTAAGAAATTAATTATGTCCAATAGCAACAATCTTAGTTGCTATGCTGTCCACTTTTTTTTTATCTCTCTGGGGTTCTTAAACTAAAGATTGGAAACCAGGGAGGAGTAAATTCACTTACAGAGCTGGAGTCTTCATTAAAGCCATTTTGCTGGAGTAAAGCCATTAAAGAATTATTTCTAGGGAAGTCAGTTACAGCCTAGACTGAGAACTCATCAAAGTTCCCTAAATAGCAAGTGAGAACAGCATCTTGTTAATGAGAGGAGGATTTACAGCTTAGATTGGATTCTCTGCTCTCTTAACAAATGCCACACTTCAAGACACATTGCAGGACACACGAGAACACAGACAATGTGCACCTAACAATAATACAGGTCTCAGAATGGTGAGGAACATCAAAACAGATTCCATGCATCTTCTCCACCCTCAATTCATAATGCTCCCATCAGGAAGACTGTAGAGGGTACCAAATTCAAATAAAAACATCTATACAGTAAGAAGTCTTTTGTCCCCTCTGTAATAAAACTGCTCATGTACGTAAATATAGTCCCCCTAATACCTATTCATTTATCCATTTATGTATTACATAGTGTTGTTGTGATTTAATGTACTTCATATTATTTTATGTGACTTTTATGTTTTAATTGTGCGTTTTGTACATTTATGGGAGAAACCAAAGGCAAATTTCCACAGTAGTGGACAATAAAGTACCTATCTAAGTAAACACACAACAACTCAGGATGATTCAAGAGCCCTGTGGGTGCTGAGAGAAAGTGTATCTGTTAAAACATATCTGAGCATCTGGATAAGCAGTCCAGAAACTCAGTGATTTTTAATGAATTAAGCAGACCACGACTGAGAGGAGACCAAACAGCACCACAACTTCTGAGGCTGGAATTTCCAGAAGATGACCAGCATCTTATGTGACAATGTGCTATGCTTAAATAGATGACATAACTTTTTTAAAAAGAGAAGAAGGATATGTACTGTAGCAGAAAAGAGTCAGTGACAACTTTACAACACAGTTCTACTACATTGTCTTTAAGGAACCAACATCTGCCTTACACTGGGCACTGAAGGGACACTAAGTCAAAGTTTAAGGAAATATTCAGGAAAGATACAGTTTTTTTATTTATTTTTAGAAGCACTAATTAATCTGCACTTTGTTTTTCTTGATGAAAATTTATGAAATTCTTACTGTTGATTAATTGCAAGCATTCTTATTAGAGGCCAAACAATTCCACTATTTTATTATCAGTTTAGAGGACAGGCTAACCTGTGGAAGATTAGTCCTTTTATGAAACCAGACCTACTTTCTCTTAAACATTTAGGTACACTTCTGACTGCATTGTTGTAGTTAATGTTAGGGATCTGATGACAGAGGTTGGATGTAATTTGTTGGGCTCTAAGACCTCATTACAGTTCAAAATATAGTTTTTTTGTGTTGTGTTCTGTCATTAACACTCATCTTTGCAATTATTGCATATTTCTCTGCTACTAGATTGTTCATGAAAAATTAAAGAAGTCAAATGACCTTTGTCAGTATTCCCTGACCAGTGGGAGTATGTTATTATTTAACTTTGAAAAAATACTTGTATTTAAGCTGTTGCCACAAAACCACTTTTTGTAACAACAGGATGTAATGGTAAATACACAAGATAAAGGATGAATGTTGTGGTTAAATGATTTGTTTTCCAAAAAAGAGTGCAATGTTAACCATATAATCCTCAAATAGGAATAACGTACAATGGGTGAAATGTATATGCTGTGTAGGTGTTATCAGATGAAGGCTGTTTTTGTTAGCTCTATATGGACTATACTGTATATCTTTCTGTTCCACATGGCTTGTTTATTTAATGAAATGTGATGCATGAATGGTGCCAGACAGGCAGATGGACAAATGTGTCAGTTTGAATGAGTAATCGGCAAACAGGCAGCCTTGTCAGTTTTCAGGTCAGAGTGAATGACAAAGAGAGTGAATATCAGGGTAAGATAAGATCATTTTTATTGGCCATATACAATTTCTTGTATTAGGAATTTGTCTTTTCACATACCCCAACTTGCTCTCCACGAGAGACACAGACAGGGGGTCTGAGCACAGGGTCAGCCATTTAATACAGCACCCCTGGAGCGGTTGTGGTTAAGGGCCTTGTTCAGGGGACCAATGGAGTAGGAGTCCTCTGCTGGCCGTGCGATTCAAACCGGTGGCCTTCCAGCCACAGGCGCAGATCCTTAGCCACCGCACCGCCCCTTTACTTTAAAATAAATTCTGACACACCAGAAAAGCTACACTAAGTGGTTTTACATTTGACCAGTCCTTAACATGCATAAAAGAACATCAAAGAACATTCACTATTGTTTAAACACAACATTTTCTGACACCTTTTTAAAATGACAGCACCCTCAAGTTTTGTCCTTTGCTTTCTTTTAGCACTTGTTCACACACTAAATTGTACCCGTTTTGACTAATCGAGAGTTAACTAAATGAACAGCTGTTTATAAAAAAGTCTGTGGTTTTATAACTGCCAAATACAGGAAACAGTATAAAAACAAGTAACCAGGGACAATCAAGATCTGCTCCTGTGCCAAGAAAAATGAAGATTTCATTGTGTGATAATAATGCTGCTATCTGTACGTGTGAATAATACTGTGAAGGCATATATGTACTGTAATTGATATAATTAGATAGGTAGGGTTGGTCGCCTTTTCAGGCCATAAAGGTCCATGGGGAAATAGGAGGGGCAAGGGCCACCATTTTTCTCAACCATCCGACACTGGAGGTGGAGGTGATGTGGTCAGTTTCACGCTCTGGCTGGCCTATTACCCCCGGATGGATTAACCCCTGGTACTCATTTGGAGTGGAACTGGGAGCTGTCTGGAAGGAATTAGAGCAAGCTACATCGCTTGCCCCTACCTGGGATTGAACCCAGGACCAGTCAGGAGCAAAACGCCCTTGCCGTCTGAGCTACCACGGCTCCAAATTGATATAATTACATGTATGTAACTGATACATATCAATTAATGATATGTAAAATACATATAGAAACGAAATACTTTCAAAGCTATCTAGTTAAAGAAAATGAATTTAGTAAACTTTAAGCACAGGTAAAAATGATATTAGAAATGTCAAGAGAGCACTAGAACAACATGCCTCAGACTGAGGAAAGACAAGGTTCTACATTAAACAATATTTGCATAGAAGAAGTCGGTGTGCCACTGGTATTATGGTTAAGGATCTGCGCCTGTGACCGGAAGGTTGCCGGTTCAAATCCCGCGGCCGGCAGAGGAATCCTACTCCGTTGGGCCCCTGAGCAAGGCCCTTAACCCTAACTGCTCCAGGGGCGCCGTACAATGGCAGACCCTGCGCTCTGACCCCAAGCTTCTCTCCCTGTCTCTGTGTCTGTGTCTCCATAGAGAAAAGCTGGGGTATGCGAAAAGACGCATTCCTAATGCAAGAAATTGTGTAGGGCTAATAAAGAAACATTAGAAGCACAAATAATAAACAAATCTCCTGATGAGATTCAAGCAACAGTACAAAGAGATATTATTTGTAGGTCATTAGCAGAACCTTTCCAACAGTTCACTCAAAACAGGAGTGATACCCATTGAAAGGAAAGTTGTTGAACAAAGTAATTGTAGACCAATAATTCTGTTATCTGTCATTTTGTTACATGCAATTAATTATAACTAATTGTATTCCGGGGAACAGTCAGCTTGGATTGAGAAAAGGTAAGGTTTTGGTTAACTTATTTATAAGAGTTGACACAACACCAATAATTGATACACAAATAGATTATAGAGTTTCAGAAGGCTTTTTACACAGCTGTAGACATTCAATGAAGATGATGTGATACTTTTATTTATTTTTTTTACTATTTATTTTTTAGATTAAGAACTGCTGTGTGGATCAAAAGACAAAGACTATGGATAAGGAGTGAAAACTCAAATTGTGGCGATGTAATTGGAGAAGGGTCAAAGAGATACTATTCCTGATTTAATATGAGCAGTTTAGATTCTGGTATAGTTAGTAAACTAGTCAAGCGTTACATAGACCAAAACAGGGGGATATGCTAATACTGGAAAAGTTGCAAAGGAAATTCAAAAAAGGTTGAGATAGACTTTAAGACTGGACAGACATCTGGTTAATGTCAATTAATTTAGGTAAGTGTTGGGTGTTATGTTAAGGTAGCAAAAACAAACTACAAATACAAACATGGCACTTGAAGTTGCTACATGCTAAAACGTTACAGATGTTCATGTGAATATATCCTTTTCACCTTCTTGAATCAGTATGGGGAAGCAATACAAAAAAGGCAAAAACGATGTTGGGATATATAGTCAAAAGGTAGGATTTCAATCAAATGTCAAAATTGTACAATGCACTTGTATGAATGCATTGAATATTGTGTTCAGTGTTGGTCATCCAACACAGAAAAGATACTGCTGTATTCAAAATCTTCAAAAGCATGAATAAAGATATTCTTATGTTATTTTATGTGATTTATTTTTAGATTTTGTTAAAATGCAAATGGACATTGTTATCTGTTCTTTTCAGAGACGTTTTACTCTGAGATTGCAACAAACCAAAGAGAGAAAGCTCGTGAAAGTGTATCTATTCTGCTAACTGGAAGAACTGACTTGGTGCTTTAACTGACGCTCTATCAGTGAAAGTTACTCTTTCTCACTCTGCTCGTCCAGGACCTCCTGCTTGTGCGAAAGACTGCCTCGTCCCCGCCTCAGCGCGCAGTGGGCGTGCGCGGCCTTGTCCTGTTTGTTGTTGTTTGTGTGGAGGGTGAAAATGGCGGAGGGGAGAGACCCAAGTGAGAATTAAAAAAAATATATATATGACTAGTCCCAACAACGAAATTACAAACTGAATGCAACACTCGTTTCTTTTTAACGAAAAGCTAACGCCGAGTCCAAAGTCCTTGCGTAACACACTACCGTGCAGAGGAGAAAGACTGGCTCCTGGAAGCAACTGATCGCTGAAGGCGAGATGGATTTTGGAAAGCGGATTTTGAATTAGCAGTTCAAGTTTGCGAAACAGCTTCTGGTGAAAACGCAAAGGACTGTTTACCCGTCGGAGCATTCGCAGATCCGTGCATGAGGGTCTCGGGAGGTACAAGAGAACCGCAGTAGCAGACGGACGGATCAGGTAAGACGGGCGCAGCGCTCCGGTGTCCCGTGCGTTTTGACAGAACAGCTGTCATCGAGCCTCTGCCCCTGAGCCCAGGCAGACACCATGCCGGATTGGGTCGGGGAATAATCAAATAATCAACACGTGTATGTCCCCTTTCTGTGTGTTTTGTCACTGGAGGTGACGAATCTCTGCAAGACCGCTGCTACAACATGATATTTAAAAAACACACTTTCGAGAGAGAGAGAAAAACAGGTTTTATATTTCAGTGGCAGGGATTTTGCTTTTATTAGTTCTTCCGAGTTTTGAGAAATGAAACAGCATGTATTTAAAAGTGTCCTATTTGTGTTTTACGGAGGTTGGGAGGATCTTACTTTTAGAATGCATATCTAACTCCAGCTTTTCGTGAGTGGTGACAATGTAGAAGGAAATAATCGGCGGCAGTATAGCGTGTTGCTTAATGGGGAAATGTTATATAATAACTACAAGCCGCAGGCGCACAAGAAAGCGCACTGTACTGTGTGCCGAGCCCTGTATTGCAGCTCGTACAGTAGGTAAAAATACTATTTAGGACGCTATGCGTTGACTTCCTACTACAGGACTCGTAACTGGATTTGTTACTGTAAGTTGCCGTGGACGTTTTAGGGGGGAAAATAAGGGGAATAGTTTCAATTCCGAGTAACATTTCTCAACGTCCCGAAAAACGCATGTTACCAAATGTATTAAGGTAAAGTTGAATGTAAAGCAGAACATCGATATATGTTTAAAGTAGTGGGAAGGCAGCCGTATAAACATACTGTATTTGAAGTCAGGTCATTGAGCGGCGTGTTGCAGTCATCGCCAGTGCATAATGCGATGATCATTTTAACTTTAACAAAAACCGACCAAGGTTGTAATGGAAGTAGATTTTGCATTATTTTGTAGGCCATCGACAGTACACACTATACCGACAGTATGCTAGCACGCCTAAATTTAATTTTGAAGCTTGATATTTAACTTATCGTTTTGTAACGCTTTGGGATTTTAAAGGGGGTTAAGTGCGTAATATGATAGTTATTTCCGAATATGTCAAAGCCTTTTAATTTCTTAGCATTGTAGCAAGATAATGGGAATGTTGAAGTTTTGCAGGCTTGCTCTTAATATTACTAGTCATTTTGTACCCGATTGACTTCAGCATGACGTAAATTCTGCTAGAGATTGCCGGCGTTTATCGATAAGATGTATTATTTTGATAAAAAACAACTACAAAAACAAGAAAACATTTTTAATTTGGAAGATTTCATATGCCTGGTTTAAGCATTGAAAGAACAACGATCGCACCTGCAAGCACAGCACAGTACAGTAGTTGTTAATAAGGATTTATTTTGGAGGGGGGGGGGGGGGGTAATTTTTGTATTATTTTGTATTATTTGTATAACCTTTTCGTTTGTCTCCTAGTAACTTTTTTTTAATGCCAGGGTGCTTATTTGGTTTCTAGCGTCTTAAATCTCAGCGTCCTTGTGTGGTCTTTCTAAACGGTTTTGGCGCTGGGCATTGGTCCTTTGCAAACAATGTTTTTCACTTTTTGTGGAGAAGCTCCGCGATGAGCAGATAGATTTTCTGCAGATAGTGCCTCCCGCTTCTGTAATTGGGTTTAATGGAACTCTTCCGAATGCATCAGTCACGGGAAGCCCCCGTGTACTCCGTTGGTTTCGTGTGCGGTGGGTAACTGTGTCAGAGTTGACATTGTTCTGTGGAGAAGGGGAAGGTGTGGTTTAGTGGACTGCTGGCGGCACGGTATCGCATTGGTAACGTTGCTGCCTTGCAGCGCCGGGGGCTCTGTATTGAATTCCTGGAGTGCTGTCTGCGTGGAGTTTGTACGTTCTCCCTGGGCTCATGTGGCTTTTCGACCCCCCCCCCCCCAACCCTGTACTGGATAAATTGATTAGAAAACGGATGGATATAACATTGGAACACTGCTCTCCAGTTTGTATGGCAGATTTATTTTATTGTTTAGTCTACTTCTTAGTGCATTTCTGTGTTTCAGGCACTCTTTTTATTCTGCAGTTACAATACAAAGTAATGAGGGTTCTGTGTTATTAAAGAATTTAACTTTAAATACTGGTACATTCTGTTGGGTTTATAGACTTGGGATGAAAGGTACTTTAATATGTAATAAAGCAATAGGGCAGGAAAATTCTTTTGATTATCAGAATCATTTTTAATTCAATTTTTATTTGTGGCATTATTCACAGCCTTTTTATTGTGTATCTGCATTTTATTATATAACCAGTCTCAAATGAAACTGCTATGGTTATTTACTTTGTGCTTCATCCCTATTGTAATAGTAATTGCATTTTACTTAATTTCGTATTCAGTCCTTACCCTCCTTCTAGAGAGAGTATTTTTTGCTCTTTCTGTTCTATTCATCAGTGAGAGCATATACAGTATATGGTGGCTGAAATCTTTTTTATACTCTCCCGTCAAGCCAATCTAAAAACATTTCATTTATGTTAAGGTAAGGTAACGTTAGAGGCTAACACAGCAATTTAATGAGAACAGGTTGGTCTTCTTTTTTATCTACAGTAGGTACACTGTAGTGTGTCTATTTTGTTTAGGGTCATTATCCCATTATATAATTTTAAACAAACCTTTCACCTTCATTTTGTCTTCCCAGCGGTATTGCATGACACTGAAGAGCGGAGTGAAATTATTTCTCTTTAAATGTGCCTAGATTGTGCACTGGCAAGGATTTATTTGACTAGTTCTGTGTTTTCTGGTAGGCATTGTCCAGTATTTTGGCAACCTGTAACAGGCAATTTGTTGAAAATATTAATTTCCATGTGCACAATCTTTGTGGTCTTGTGCCCATTCTAGGTGTTTATTGTTATGAGCTTTTTTGAGTTGATTTACTCCTACTCTACCCTTTTCAGGTTAGCCTGTTTGAAAGGACCGTACAGTCAGATTTGCACACGTCTTTCATTACTCAGCTCAGGTTCTGACATTTCTTGACTTATCTGATTCTGAGATAGAAGTAAGTCTGTCTGATATGTGTACATGCTAATGAAAAACATCAGCAGGAAATGCAGCTGTTTTGTACCATTAAGTCCATCCTTTATCAGAAAGCCACTTATTCTTTGTCACAATGACCTGGAGACTACACTGTGAGCAGTGGGATCAAGGCAGGACATCTTTGACTGAATAGCAGTCCACTGCAGGGCACAAACAGAACATAGTGACAGAATTGTCACATAGTGACAATTTAAGGACAAACAGTAGGTTAACCTTTCCTGCATTTTCTTTGGTAATGAGAACACCGGGAAAGCCTACTTTACTGTAGGGAGAATACGGAAAAAGAGCACCTAAAAATCTTCCCAGCCCGGAAATGAACCCCAGTTCAACTTCTTCAAATATGATGTTGAGTAGTTGTTGTGTTTGCAGAACATGTTAGAGCTCTTGTACCTGTTTTGCACATCTGACAGTCTCCACTTTGGATTGGAGGGAGTGCTTTTAGTGTTCCAGGGAGGTTTTGCATGAAAGGCTGCCATTTTGGGCTGCTGAGGTGCTGGGTGATTATGAACAGGTATGTGCTGGTGACTTGGATACACCTGGGCATTCTTCATTAAGTGCAAGGCACGCAGGAAGAAGAAGGTGGAATTCCACTTGAGGTTGAGCTGTTTGTAAAGACTGGTGTGGAATTAGCCATGCCCCATCATGAGGCTGTGACTCATCCCTCTGTGTATTTTCCCAAGCTGGCAAGCAGTCCAGGCCACAGTGTTTCGGGAGAACACACTTCCCTTCTCACATGGTAGAGCAGGCTTTGGTCAAGGATACTTAGTTATAGCAATCATTGGAGCCCATAACAGGATTGGCCTTTCTCTAGACTTTTACACACCACCTAATTGATTACGGGGGGGCGTGGCTAATTCACATCCGCTTTTCCAGACTCCCCCACATGGACACGCCTCCTGCGTAGGCAAGTGTGTGACACCCCCTTTCTGGGGAGTGTTGTTTGTTTCGGAGTGAGTGGATTTTGAGTTTGAGATAATATTCACACACATAATAATTAATAATTGCTTACACTTATATTACTCTTTTCTGGACACTCCACTCAAAGCGCTTTACAGGTAATGGGGACTCCCCTCCACCACCACCAATGGGCAGCATCCACCTTGATGATGCGACGGCAGCCATAGTGCACCAGAACTACACATCAGATATCAGTGGGGAGGAGAGCAGAGTAATGTAGACAATTCATAGATGGGGATTATTAGGAAGCCATGATTGGTAAGGGCCAATGGGAAATTTGGCCAGGACACCGGGCCTACTCTTTACGAGAAACGCCCTGGGATTTTTAATGACCACAGAGAGTCAGGACCTCGGTTGTCTCAACTGTATAGTGTCCTGTTTACAGTATAGTGTCCCCGTCACTATACTGGGGCATTAGGACCCACATGTACCACTGGGTGAGCGCCCCCTGCTGGCCCCACTAAAACCTTAGTTTTTCCCAGGAGGTCTCATATCCAGGTACTGACCAGGTTCACACCCGCTTAGCTTCAGTGGGTTGCCAGTTGTGAGTTGGCTGCTGGCCATATCACATAGAAGCAACATGTTTAAATCACACCGCAACAATGCTTTGGTTGGGTCAAAGCAAGAAGGAAAGCACTGTGGCTGGCAGGAATGTGACAGTAATATGCCACTTGGTCATTTCATGACCACCAGTCCACCATCACTAGGCTCCAGCAGTGCTAGCAACTCACAGGAAACTCTCTTGGTTGACTCAGGTTTGGTGAATACATGCAGCAATTGGAGGGAACATTTGAGAGATCGGTTTCACACAGTAGCATCTTCGGCTCAATTGAGTGTTGTGGGTGACCCTTGAACTAAATTTAAGCCATCAAATGAATCTTATGAAATGAAGCTGCCAGTCTGATTCAGGCATCACAAGACAGGAGGTAACTAGGTTGTGTGACTAAAGTTTGCATCTCAACATAGACAGCCACAGTAGGTATTGCATGTAGTGGTGTTCCGTGTCTCATGCGGAGATGTTAAGCACATTTTCGTGAAGAAACCATGAAAGATTCACTAAGCTCTGTATAAGGGAACCATCCCCACAAAGCAAAGTTCAGTCCAGACTTTTCTGGATTGAACCACTGTAGATCTGTGTTGGAACCCAATGGAGCCCCTATGGGACAACCTGCAAAAAAACAGCAAACATAAAATAAAACAACCAGTGTGTGATTTTGGAGATTCAGTGAAGGAATATCTGCCTGGTAGTCTGTACTGGGCACATCAGGTATTAATTACTTACAGGCATCTGACATGAATGCTTTATGATGTAACCCACATTACATGTGACTTTCAAATTTTCTTGTATCTTCTGTGCAACTATTTAAAAAGTTGAAACACACAATTAACCCATTTATCTTTTATCTTTTATCTTGTCTTTAATGTTTTTTTTTAGAATTTCTTTTTTGGGTAAATGCATTACTGAAGTGTGTACTTGGGGTATAAACATTCTGGTCACATTGCATGATTTATTTCCTGCCTCTCTTCTTACTTTTAGCCCTGTAACACAAAGGCTGCTGCAATATGAGAAATTAATTGTGAAAATAATTTAAAAAAGGCTTCAGTTTTGGATGTTTGAGGAGTAGACTTTGGATTTGGTCTAAGTGGTAGATTGATTATGTCAGAACAGAAACTGACTTATATCTTCACTCGAAAAGAGGATATTTTTCTGCTTGTGAAATATAGATACTATGCCGTGAACACTTGATTAGAAATGGCAAAGCAAATGTGTGGTTTTGTCTTTGAGAATTTCCAGTTCTTTGTCGAACTATGGATTAGACTGTAAATTGTGGATATATGTTTAAGGAAATGCTGGCTCAAAGTATACTTGTGTGTTGGGAACCATTATTTCAGTCCATGTTATAGCAGCATATTAAGGTTAGTATTTTATTTACAGTTGAAGGTACAGGCTAACCAACAAGATAAAACTGAAAGACCTTTAAAGGGGAACTGCAATGCTATTTTCATATTTTGCGGTTAGAAATAATTAGCACTGATGCATTTCAAACCACAATAAAAGTAAAATGTACACGGTAACTTGTGAAACCTGCAATTTACTGTATATCACAAAATAGATCACATTTTCCCATATGCGCAGAATACGTAGTGTGATTCAGATCAAGGCAAACAAACGTCCGTTGAGGTTACACTGTAAACCAGCAGGCTTGTGAATGCATCTCTTTTAATTCAATAGAAATATTGCTTTTTGATTTCAAGGTGGTTTTGCCAACAAATATTACTTACTTGTTAACTCTGCATGCAGATCACGTTACGACTACAGTACCTGCAGTGAAATGACTGCTTTACATCGTGGGCTTATTCGCTCCTACATCACATTAGTCATTACAGGGACTAGTGAGCAGGAAGGGACAGACCTGTCACAATTCATGGGAACTTGAATGCGAGTTTGCAACCACATGGTGACTTACAGGACTTTCACAAAGACGATTTTGTGCTCTATTCGAAATTTGTAATTTTTTTTCTATAACGTTAATGAATTTATTTTGTTCCCGAGATTTATTAACCGGTCTGAGAAATTGGGACTGCAGTTCCCCTTTAAACATGAAAGAAATAACCATTCACAGACATGCCACCTTCTGAAGTCAGGAGGCCTGCCTTTGTCTGTTTTTTCCTGCCTTTCACAAATGTTCAGGTACAGCCGAAATCTCTTCATGTCCCTGCTGTTTTCCAATGTCCAGTTTTGTCTTTGTAATGGAGCTTATTGTGTGCACACTCAGGGATGAAATTGTTTTTTAGAGGAGGGCTAGAACCAAGGTTACATTGTAGATATAATTTGTGGGAGAAATTCACAGGCCTACAATGATGTGTTATGCCTCTACAAATGTTTATGAGGCTTCCGGCATTCTCTCTTCCAGTCTTGATTTTGGTCTTGTCTTAGATGACCCAGGAAGGAATTTTCTTTCTTTTCTCTCCCATCCCTCATGACCCTGTAGTTTCAATTGTAATATGTTAAGACACAGGGGGAGTTTAGCTAATCACTTTGTACTTGCATTCGTTCCCCCATCTTTGGTTGAGTTAAGTGCAGGTCAGATATGAAGCGAGACAGCTGCCTTAAATCTCTATCCGCTCCACTTCTGCCGGATGTCCAAAGCCTGTTCATTATCATCCCTTGTTCCTCAGCCCCGCTCGAGGCTCACTTGCCTTTGGACGGAACTGCTCAAAACTCCTTTGTGTAGACATCACCTGTGGTTTCTCAGCTATCAGTTGCTTTCTTCTCTGTCCTTGACTCTCAGGGGGGTAGTGTGGTGTGCTTGTTTCTCCTGCAAACTGGAGCCACCTACTGTATCTCTAGCCATAAGAGAGAAATGCCACCATGCAGTCCATGTCTACAGTGTCTCCATGTCTACAACTGGACCAGTCCAAGCCAGCTTGAGTATGGTTTAAGGTTGTACCTGTATCTTTTGTTTTGGTGCAGCTCTCTCTGCATGGTCTGGCCTTCAGTTTGTAAGTTTATTGTACATACATGGGTGTCACTGTAAACTTCCTATATATCTAGTACAAGGACAAGTAAAGTTCATCTGTGAATTGTAGGTCACTGGATATACAGTGCCTTGCGAAAGTATTCGGCCCCCTTGAACTTTTCAACCTTTTGCCACATTTCAGGCTTCAAACATAAAGATATAAATTTTTTATTTTATGTGAAGAATCACCAACAAGTGGGACACAATTGTGAAGTGGAACGAAATCTATTGGATTTTTGAAACTTTTTTAACTAATAAAAAAATGAAAAGTGGGGCGTGCAAAATTATTCGGCCCCTTTACTTTCAGTGCAGCAAACTCACTCCAGAAGTTCAGCGAGGATCTCTGAATGATCCAATGTTGTCCTAAATGACTGATGGTAATAAATAGAATCCACCTGTGTGTAATCAAGTCTCTGTATAAATGCACCTGCTCTGTGATAGTCTCAAGGTTCTGTTGAAAGCGCAGAGAGCATCATGAAGACCAAGGAACACACCAGGCAGGTCCGTAATACTGTTGTGGAGAAGTTTAAAGCCGGATTTGGATACAAAAAGATTTCCCAAGCTTCAAACATCCCAAGGAGCACTGTGCAAGCGATCATCTTGAAATGGAAGGAGTATCAGACCACTGCAAATCTACCAAGACCTGGCCGTCCCTTTAAACTTTCAGCTCAGACAAGGAGAAGACTGATCAGAGATGCAGCCAAGAGGCCCATGATCACTCTGGATGAACTGCAGAGAACTACAGCTGAGGTGGGAGAGTCTGTCCATAGGACAACAATCAGTCTTACACTGCACAAATCTGGCCTTTATGGAAGAGTGGCAAGAAGAAAGCCATTTCTCAAAGATATCCATAAAAAGTCTCGTCTAAAGTTTGCCACAAGCCACCTGGGAGACACCCCAAACATGTGGAAGAAGGTGCTCTGGTCAGATGAAACCAAAATCGAACTTTTTGGCCACAATGCAAAATGATATGTTTGGCGTAAAAGCAACACAGCTCATCACCCTCAACACACCATCCCCACTGTCAAACATGGTGGTGGCAGCATCATGGTTTGGGCCTGCTTTTCTTCAGCAGGGACAGGGAAGATGGTTAAAATTGAGGGGAAGATGGATGCAGCCAAATACAGGACCATTCTGGATGAAAACCTGTTGGAGTCTGCAAAAGACCTGAAACTGGGACGGAGATTTATCTTCCAACAAGACAATGATCCCAAACATACAGCAAAATCTACAAAGGAATAGTTCACAAATAAACGTATCCAGGTGTTTGAATGGCCAAGTCAAAGTCCAGACCTGAATCCAATCGAGAATCTGTGGAAAGAGCTGAAAACTGCTGTTCACAAACGCTCTCCATCCAACCTCACTGAGCTCGAGCTGTTTTGCAAGGAAGAATGGGCAAGAATTTCAGTCTCTCGATGTGCAAAACTGATAGAGACATACCCCAAGCGACTTGCAGCTGTAATCGCAGCAAAAGGTGGCTCTACAAAGTATTAACGCAAGGGGGCCGAATAATTTTGCACGCCCCACTTTTCATTTTTTTATTAGTTAAAAAAGTTTCAAAAATCCAATAGATTTCGTTCCACTTCACAATTGTGTCCCACTTGTTGGTGATTCTTCACATAAAATAAAAAATTTATATCTTTATGTTTGAAGCCTGAAATGTGGCAAAAGGTTGAAAAGTTCAAGGGGGCTGAATACTTTCGCAAGGCACTGTATGAAACACCTACTGGACCTACCGTCTGGTAAACGGTACCAAAGCATTCGGTCCAAGTCCAACAGACTACGGAACAACTTCTAACTCCAGGCAGTAAGACTGCTAAACAGCCAACCTGCAGCTCCTTTAGCAAATCACCTGTAATGGCTACATGGACCCACAGTTTTTAATGTATTCAGCATAACTGCACTACTTGTATATACTGCATACACCATGGACACATAGCAGCTCTATTCATATTGAGTTTTATTCAATTTCTATTACATCTATTATTATGTAACCTTATTTTGTAACCTCACTTTTGTGATTCTTGTGATTTTTGTGAGCTCGCAGAAAAGGCATTTCATTGCCAGCAACTACTGCTGCACGCTGTATTGTTGTGCATTTGATAAATAAACTTTGATTTGATTTGATTTTGATAAGACTGTCTGCTATGAAAATTCTTATTAATATTAACAACAACAATAATAATATAAAGAGTATCAGGAATAAAGTCAATTCCAAATACATTCTCTGACTTGGAATTAAGGACAAGATTAAATGACCCACTTTTGTGTTAAAACACGCTTGACTGGTTTTGAAGATGAATACATTTATGTGCATATTAGACACTTGAAGATATTCTAAAATAGCCGCTAACTTGCAGTACGCGTAACTAATTAAGGTGATTTGGCCTTGCTTTATACGGGATGTTCATACAATTTTAATGTGATCTCAAGACATAAAAAGTAGACATGCAATTGTTAAACAATTAGTTGCTGTTTTAATGAAAGAAGCTGGCTGGATCAAACCTCTGCACTTAAGTAAGTCTTCTCGACTAAAAAAAATAAATGTTCAAAGTGGTGTGAATGATGAAAAGTTGTTAGTCTGCACTGGATACTTTTCCTTACATTGTACGCTTACTCTCTGTTTGTTCAAATAATTCACGTTTAAGGGTTTTCTTTTAGAAATATAAACATTGACACACCTCTAGTCACTTTAAAATGTTGTAGAGATTTTTATTCTCTGCAATGAAAAATAATATCTAGTTAAACAAGAGCAGAAGGGCAGGAAGGGATTAAGTAAAAACTTATTTTTAAACTAAGCAGAATTATAAACCCAATGCCCAATGAGTTTCCATTGTGGAGAATGAAACCACCTCGGTCAGACAAATTCAGTAACAAATCTCATGACTATAATTTACAGTTTTGCAGGTGGGAAACAAGTTGGACTTAATCCTGGAGTAGTTTGAATTCCAAGAGAGGTTAAAAAAGACAGGGAATTATAACCACATCGTCTTAAATCCCTCAAACCTGTTTCAATTGGTGCAGCTCGGCTACTCTGCAGTGAGATACTGTACAGTAGTTGAAAAGGTTCTCTGACGTCACTGAGATACCTTTCAATATTTCAATAGGTCACACCTGTGCACTATGGCTACTTGGTGAAACTCAACAGTGGTATCTGGAAAGGCATGAATGCAAAGGACAAATTGAGTCCTAGTACCTAGTACTGTCTCACAACTGGACAAAGAAATAAAAAATCCATTAAAGACACTGCCATGACTTCGATAATAACAGTGAAGATTAATACCATATTTGCAAGTGTGTTGTAGACAGCTTTTTTGTAGAATATATTGACTAAAAAAGACAAGTTTAGTGTTAATTTTTGAAGTTACAGTGCGGTGTTAAAAGTTATAATAGTTTGTCTGTTTTTTTCTGTGCTATGTCAGCTGTAAGTATTTTTAAATTATTTAATGCAAACCTGTCTTTAATGGGCCATGATGCATTGACCAGCCTGATCTTAAAACTCTCCGTTACAGAAAGACAAGTTTAATTTGTTAATTTTAAGTTTAGTTTAATTTTAGGTTGTCCCTCTTCATCTTAAACAGTAGTAGTTCAGGTGAGTAGATGTGTCAGCATGCGTAGGCTGCAAAGGAACAAGTAATAGGTTTATTCCATGCTGAAAAAAATACGAAATAAAACTTTTTTTCAGCATCTTAAACAGTAGTTGCTTAGTTTCTTAGTTAGTTAGGTATTGCTCTGATCCAGTTTTCCAGAGTTATCACATGGTCATTATAAGTCTATTGTGTGTCTCAGAAACTGCCTTACGTCTAAAGAGGGTGGAGAGAAGCTCATTTGAAAGTCTTGAAGTAAAACAAACACTCACTTAGCTAACACCCAATTAGCTATTTAGTCTAGTACTATGCCCTGAAAACATATTGCTTAGTAAAAAGGCACTAAATTAACTCTGTTCATAGTCATTAAAAGTAATGAGGTATGGGAGGAATGAGGTAGGAGGAAACTGAATTCAGAGAGAACATGCAAACTCCACACAGACAGGCCCTCAAGGGGCCCCAGAAGCAGCCCCAGCATCCCAGAGCTCTGAGGCAGTCAGGCTAATCACTATGCCACCATGTTGGCCTGCGATAGTTAGCTTGTTACTATGAGTTAAAGTGTCTGGTTTTGCATTCTAATGCTGTAAAATCACATGGATAATGCAGCTGATCTAAGATGTTTCACCTGTAGAGAAGAAAATATCTTTCAACCATCATGACTCCAAGATGCATTATTGTTTCTTTGCGAACTTCTGCTTCTACCCTTGGCTGTAAAGAACACACTGTCTCAACAGCACGGCCTGGATCTGTTTTGCTGACTATTTCACTCCAGGTTGCTGTGAACCCGGAAGCTGAAAATCCTACTAATCGATTGTGTGGGGGAAGCTCTCAGCCGAGCTGAGAGAGCTGCACATTTCTGCTGCTGAGAGCAGTGTGCTCAGCTGGGCTGCTTCAGCCGTCAGAGGGCTGACCTACATTTTCATCTCCCTGGAAAAAAACTGGCTTGTGCAGCAGACTGTGAGGGTGTGTGTGTGGGGGGGGGGGGGTGGAGGCAGGGAGGGAGTCTAAGAGGGCCGATGTCACTGTGTTCACTCCCAGCTCAGCTGTGAAAGCATGCAATCCCTCTCCTCTGGGCACTTGTTTTCTTTCAGGACACCCGCAGAACAGTATTTACAGTAGCTCTAGTCTTACACTCATTTTCTTGGCAATGTTTATGTGGGAATTCTACAACAGACATAGGTAAGCCTAAAAAAGAGGTGGTCAACTAACTGTTGTTGATAAAATTAGGAGCTGTCATTATCAATAATTGCTTGAAACATTTAAAACAAGTTCCACATTCTCTTTCGCAAGAGGATATTGCTTTTGAGCCTGTTCCAGGTAGTGTATCTGTAGTATATTTTTCACATGCTTTGCACTAGAAATGCGTGGACCTTATGCCTTTCCTACACCACTGTCAACAATGCAAAGGTTATTCCATTTATTACAGAGGCACAAGGTTGTAGATTTAAAAACGGTATTCGGGAGCTTTGAAGTGACTTCGTCATCTGGTGATTAAACTTACTGTCAAGGATCTAATAGAATGCTTTAAAGGAGCAGTAAACATATTATTAATTTCTGTGAATCTCATCACATTCAATAACTTTAGGTTCATGGTGGCCCAGAGCCTGTTCCAAGAAGCACTGGGCACCAGGTGGGTACACCATGGACACAATGCCAGTCCTTCACCGGCTCCTTTCTTTATATTTCGTAAATAAAAGTTCATCATCGAGTAAGGCGCAAAGGTTTACAAGACAGCCAAAAAAAACAAGCAAGTAGCAGGTAGTATAACTAAGGTGGAATCCAACAAGAATGTCAGTGTCTCTTCTAACACTGCAGCTCCTAATTCACCTTGCAGTGGATGGATTGCTGGTAATAAAACACTAAAATCACAGGGGATCAAAATTGCCTGTTTAAGAATTTTAAGGCATTTCTTGGAATTTGCAGCTACTGAAATTTGGAGGCACTATTTTTCTTAACTCATCTTTGTTAGATTTCTTTTGTAATTAATTATTCAGTCAATAACAGCATAAATATATCGCATCATAAGGTCGCAGAACATTTTAATTTACAAATATTTAAAAGCAGCATGTAATAGAACTCAAGCTCTGATAAGCAGGACAGAACTGCCTTTTCTAAAACAGTAAGTAAAAAGTGAAAAAATGAATGTCTAACTGCAACATTGAACCCTCACATCTCACTGAAATGAAATAGAACCAGATCATCTGTAAATGAAAAATAAGTCCTTGTCAGCAGTAGAAATACACAGACGTGCAGCACATTCCTACCAGAATGTACACTGCCTCCATTTCATGAACTGAGATGCACACAGATATGTATTTAAAAGTAAGATACAGTAAGTAAGGAAATGATCAATGTTATCCTTTATTTCGAGTCAAAGATCTGTAGTTTTTCATTTTTTCCTAAATAGTACTTGTGTGGGTTGAGGAGTTTTCTGTCAAAAAAGAGATGCACTTTAGTTTACATTTCTGTGATGTAAAAACAAATTAAAGGACAGAATTAGATCAATTTTCTAACCGTTTTATCCAGTACAGGTTCAAGGGGAAACAAGTAACGGGAGCAAGATGCACCATGGATGTGTAGGACACACACACAGAGAAACATGCACATGCACTCACCAGGGCCAGTTAACCTACCAGTATGTCTTTGGACTGTGAGAGAAAACCCATACTAACACAGGCAAAACGTGCGAACTCTACTAACTGTAGATAGCAAATCAGGTCCAGAATTGAACCCAGGGCCCCAGCGCTGTGTGGCAGCAATGCTAACTACTGCGCTGCCATCTAACCCCCACTTGCAAAGGCAGATTAACTTTACAGATTATTTTAACACTTTAAAGGATGACTTTCACTTTTTGTTATTAACCTTATTCATATGAAGTAGTACAGTAGGGCGTGCAGCCACACCTCAATTAAATGAACACAAGCAATTGTTTCATCAGTTTTTTTCAGCACAAGCAATTTGTTCGTGCAGCAAAATTAGCAGCATGAATATGCAGCTGAATCATTCAAATGTGATCTAACATAATGTACATCATGGGTGTTGACAGTTGACGGGTATTCAGAAAACTATATTGTAGCCAACTGCTGGAATTTGGAAGTGGGCACACATCTGCTGTATTTTTTTGTTTTTCAGTCACATACCTTATCCATTTATGCTCATCAGCATAAAACCAATACTTAAAACTTTATCACGCATAACGCTGATATTTAATACCACTCTTTTGCAAGCCTGTTATTTTGTGCTTAGGCTTCCTTTAAATACTTGCTGTAGATGTTTTCTGTTACCACAACACTACCCACACAAAAGGAGGTTCAGAGCTTCAGCATGACTTCCCTTGACTCTGCATTCAAGTATTCAGTTATCTCTTTTTATTGGACCCTGTGTTGCCTTGATGTCTAGATTTAGCAGACAATATAAAACATGGTCTTTCCCCCTTGATATTTATGATGTTAGTTTACATTCTCCTTGCTTACGTGGGAGGCCATGCGTTTACTTACAGTAAATTTAATTTGCCAAGGCTCTGCGCAGATTTGGATCTGGGCCAGCGTCTTCAGATTCACACAGCACGGACAGCGATTTTAAAAAGGGCTTGAAGAAGGCTGGCTTGTTTGGATTTTTGGTTTTCTTTCCCACCATTTCCAGGTGCCTCTACAGTGAAGTCATAGGTAATGGGTGTCACATTTCACTTTATCATACCTCTGCTAAATATTTGCAAATAATCACACTTTAAAATTTAGAGATTTCCTAACCCTAATGTCTTTGTAGTTGAGTGAGGGGGATATGGTTACTTCATGAATTCTGTTGCAACAGACAAAACCGTTTCTGGAAAAGATTTTAGTAATGACACATTATCCATTTTATTTAATTTGTTGCATCTCCTTAAATACTATAGTGCATACAGTAGGAAATGTACTGGTTTCTCTGCTTTTGTAAAAATGAATGAGCTATGAATAGCTCACTGGTTAGTATGGCAACCCTGTCGGAAAAGATATTGTGAGTCTTTACTGGAATTAGAAGAGTGCCCTTTTCTGCATCTGCTGCCAAGGGATTCTGAAGGACAGATGTCTCGGCTCTTTCGATTGGACTGTGGAGAGAGTGCAGAAAACATGCAGCAGTTCCACCTTTTAGGCACAAAACTTGCTGCGCCTTTTTTTTGTTGCCTGTTAGAGCAGCTTTTTACAGTTAGGAGAGATGTAAACCTTGTGCTGGTGTAGTATCCTGAAGCAGTTTTTTTTTGTTGTATTTCGGGCTTCATTCTGTATTCAATCATGCTGTGATAACCGGATTCTGTTGGCAAAGCAATACAGTAATTTACTTCCCCCTCCTAGGTAGAAATCTCTTTGAAGTGGTTAAAGCCCTGACACGTAGAGTGAAGTAGGAAATTCAAGTGATAGATTTGTTGTGAGATATGACTTGTATATTCTTGAGTGTATAAAATGCATGCAGATGGCTGTTTTTCCTGTTCTAAGCAAGAACAGGAAAATCAACAGTTGGTCAGAAGCTGCAGTTTTGCCATTGTGTTTTTATTATCAACTTTCCATCATTTCGGTAATTGCTGACAGGACCACTCATGATTTTACATGCACGTCCCACACGTTGTGTTGCAGTATTATTGTAATTCAGAAATTTAAAAAAAGAGAATGCATTAACCTAAAGCTAATGAACTGCGAGGCTTTTGTTCAACAGACGTCCACAAGAAACAAACAAATGAAAGACTTCAATAATGTTTTTCTGCTAAAATTAAAATCCTACTGCCGGACCCTACTTTCAAAAGAAACCCTACTTTTCTTTTTGGATTGCCTTTCTGTTGTGGGTTTGCAGTCACTCTGAGGTGCCTTGGAGTTGTTTAATGATTACTTCCTTTTGTAAAGGATATGGTATGTCCCATCATCTCCTCTTACACATTTTGTAATGTATTACTTAGGGTGTTTCCCGGATCTGGTCCTTGAAAACCCAGGTCTTCATGTTTCCAGGTGAACATCTTAGTTTGGCTCATCAAGCTTTTAATTGAACTATCTGCTTGTATTTTTATAGCTGTTGTAATTCCTATGCACCACTAAGCACACTTATTACAGGTGTTTTACAGTGTCGTTTCCGCCTGTAACTTTTATTTCATCAAGGATCAGAGCCATTTAGAAAGCCATAGAAGAGCAACTATTTTTAAACCAAGTTGAAAATGATTTCTGCTCACTTTATTTCTTGGAAACTTAAAGGAGATTGTTTGTGAGACTAAGTCCCGAAAAACCATTAAAAATCAATCGGTTGATTCGATTAATGGTTCAATAAGCTTAATTAAGAGCTTAAAGAAATGTCCTACACTGACAGGCTAAAAGAACCAAACCTTTTCAGTCTTGAACAGAGAAAAATACAAGGGGCTCTGAATAAAGTTGGATCGCAAATTGATTAAAATCAGCTCAGTGGACTTCTTAAGAATCACCGGTGAAGCCCGAACCAGTGGACGCAAGTGGAAACTATGTAGAAATGTGGGTTGTAATGCTGTGGTTGAAGCTATACCCTGGTTTCTGTTCTAGAAACAGCTGGCTGTGATCCTGTGATCAATAAGCTTATTAGCTTCTAAATGCTTTGCCTACATGAGCCAAATGGCTTATGTTCTTGCATTCTGGCTCCGTTGGAATGAAAGCTTGCAGAAACAAGGATTGGGAAACACTAATTTAGAACAATTAAATATTCCTTTTCAAAATGCTATTGTTCTCTAGTATTTCCTAGCATGGGGATTATGTTTGTTTGTGTCTGTGTGTTCCTTGCGATGGACTGGTATATTCAGAGTATGTCCTGCTTTGTGCCTGTTGCTTGTTAGAATTGATTCCAGTTCCTCTGTGACCCTGTGTTAGATACAAAAAATGGATGGAAGGTGTTTGCTACATAATCCTTGGAACGCTTTGATTCAGGGCAGATTTTTAAAAACACACCAAACCTCAAAGAAATCAATGCATCCATTGAACTTTAAACCTAATTTGTTCATGGAACTTCATCAAGAAAATCAACAGTTTCTGCATTTTGGAGGCGGAAGAGTAGTCATGTTTTGCAGTACTGTTCAAGTTTTCATATGTCCTAATTTAGGCCCTGGTTCATGGGGCTTGTAGATGGAATTTCTGCTGCTGACAACATTTAAATGAAAGAATTAAACAGAAAGACAAGAAATAAAAACAGAAATTATATAGAAGTCAGGAGCAAATCAAGTGTGTATTGGTTTGCTTTAATGGCTGGTGAATCAGCCTGTACAGCTGCAAAGACAAAATTACATTTGTAACTAAGGTAAATTGCCACAGAAAACAACAGAAATATTTTGTTGTCCAAACATTTGCTTGACAGTTTTGATAAGTGAGAGTGATGGAGTGCAAATGTACAAGGAAAACAGGCCGATTTGTTGCAGTGTTGCACTTCAGAATGAAAAAAAATAAGCACTATACATCTCAAAGTGTCCTACAGTATAGATTCTTATTTTTGATTCCATTTGCTGTATGTTTTGCATGTGGATGTGCATTTTAGATAACCACTGTTATGTGGGAAGCGATGGGTCAGCATTCACATCATGTCTTCCATCAATAGCCAGCATACCTGGGGAAGTGAATGATCTGACTAACAGACTAAGAGAAGCTTCAGGAGAGGTGTCTCGGAGAATCCTAGTCCGAGCCCCAAAGCCACAACAGTAATTCTAATATCTCATGAGAACCTTTACAACAAGCACCTGACAACCATACCAGAAGAGATTGTACCAGTATTGGTTTAGACAACGTAAAACCACATGCAAACTGTAAACACCAAGAGAAAACCACTTTGGTACTAAAAAATATGTCTAATGTTTCAGTGTTGTTCTGAAGTCTTTTAGACATTGACATGAAACAAAGCTTGTAATGCTTTGTCTAAAA
Organism: Lepisosteus oculatus; assembly: GCF_040954835.1. Lineage (NCBI taxonomy): Eukaryota > Metazoa > Chordata > Actinopteri > Semionotiformes > Lepisosteidae > Lepisosteus > Lepisosteus oculatus. The sequence continues at coordinate 58,516,385 of NC_090697.1, read as the reverse complement.
ACAACCAACCTTTGAGCTCATCAGTAGATGGAGTTGCTACTGCTGACAAGAAATTAAATAGAAATAAATAAGGAACAAATCAAGTGTGTATTGGTTTGCTTTAACAGCTGGTGAATCAGCCTATCCAGGCTATCCAGTTACAAAGGCTCAATTAAATTTGTAACTGAGGTAAATTACCAGGGGAAAAAAAAACAACAAAAATGTTTTGTGTCCATTCATGTGCTTAACAGTTTTGATAAGTGAGAGTGATTCAGTACAAAATTACAAGTAAAACAGGCTTTTTTTGTTGCAGTGCTGTTCTTTCGAATGGAAATAAAATAAGCACTACACATTCCAAAGTGTCCTACAGTATAGATTCTTATTTTTGATTCCATTTACTGTATGTTTTGGCTATGGATTACTATAGTAGCAGGCTTGTTGCAAATAAAGAATATTTTTTTGTTCACTGCTTTTCATTGGATATTCACAAAAAGTGCACTGAAATGTCAGCGTTTTACGTGTTCTTTGTGATCCTAACTGAGAAGAAGAAACTTTTTGCGATTGTATGCATTCCTACTTTTACGGACCAAAGAGAACATCCATTTGGTTAGGTTTGAAATGGAGCAACCCGAGGTACAGTCTGTTATGCAGGATGTTCTAAAACACAGGATTGTATGTGAAATAATACCTTGGTGCCCCAGATGTTCAGTTATTTTCAAGGCGGTCAACAACCCCTTTCGGTAAGGGCCACTTACCCTTACCGAACAACCGGTAAGGGCCACTAACTTATTGGAAAGGCCACTTTCGGTAAGACTGTGCTCAAACGGTGCTGTCCAAGGTCCTGGTTTTCGGTTCTTGGAAAGTCTTCTACCTTTTCAAGGAAGCAGGTGAACCATACATTGATTCAGTATAAAGTGTTTGGGGAAAAAAACAAAGAAACAAGCATTTTTCTTGAATTTTCTTGTCAACAACAATGAAGAAAATGCAGGACAAGCAAAGAAGAAGTGAAGTGCACTCAGCCATATGTCATAAAGATGGAGTGATAAGTGGCTGTTAAGTTAAAAACACGTTTTTCCAATTGGTAAAGAAGCATGATTGGCGTACTGCTGTTTTCGTAGCTCAAAACAGTGTGGTTTATATTTTTTTTATCAAATTGCTGTAATGCATAAAACTAGTTATGTTTTATGGCATCCTTTTTACAGAGACTGCACCACTTCCGACATACTATCTTGCTGTGAAGTTGCTAAACTACTTTAATGAGCCACAAACACTCCATTTGGCATGAAATATCACCAACATGCTGTATGAATTAGGCTTCTGCAAAATAATGTGTTTGCCTTTTTGGGAGCATTATTGCATGGACTCGAATCCTTCTCCAAACGCATTTCTTTCTGTCCATCGTGTTTCCTCAGCATCTGTCATCTCTTGTGTCAGATTACCTATTATTTTTCATTATAAGCACTTTAAAACACTTTGAAATTAAGATTTCGGTATAGTTTTTCCAGCATTGCATGCTGCATACTCTGTATATTTACTGTGTCCACTTACTGTGGAAGACTGAGTCAAAAGGTCAAGACAATGGCTATGCACGGGAAAGGTTTTCTGTACGCACCTAAGACCTCTGTCTGAGGTGCAAACTAAAGCCTGTGATTCCTCACACCCATTCAACCAGAGAGAAATAAAACAGATTGTAGGATGCCAAATGGGATCTTCCTGTCCTGTTTGTTTGACTTCTGACACTGCCCCTTTCCCTGTATGTTCCTTTGATATGTTAAAGTCTTGCCTACTTTTAATGTATCAAAAAGAAAGTGTAACTTCAGTCCAGTGAGCATGTTTTGAGTGCTAGGGGAAACCCTTTCTCTGTGATGTGCTCCCTTTCAGCTGATTGTATTTAAGAACTCTGTTTGACAATCTCCCAACCTGAGTGAAGACTGAGTTTTTTTCGACATACTATAGTCAGTATTTATATCTATGCTACTTTACTGTGGAGAAGACTACAGGCTGTGTAGACACAACTATCAGTATGCTTTCATGGCACAAGTGTTTGTGGAGCTTAAAGTATTCAGAATATTAGAAGTTAGTATTTATATTTCAAATTATCTGTTTACATCCATTCGAATTTCTTATTCCAAATTTGCATGAAATGAAATATCCATTTAACCTGCTGAGGCAACATGCATTAGAGAACAAGACTAGTGGTTTTCCAGTTTGTTTTTGTAATGTTTATTTGTGGTGTTCATTAAATATTTAACAATTGCTAGCATACTGCTCATATGATGACTTTGGTTCTGCGATTTTGCAAGTATCTCCAGTACTACCTCTGGTACTGTATATCTTTCCATCACCTTTTTTAAAAAGCAAACTACAATAGCCTTTTTAATCTAGTTGTTTTACCACATCCATTTCCTTCACAATCCTCACCAAAGCTGCAGTGTCATCATCAGACCCAAGGCAGTTCATTGCATTGTGCGTTGTGGAACCTGTGCATTTAGGTCTCTCGTCTCAGGCTCTTGCTGACTCTGCATTTTATGGCTTCAGCCTCATATCGAGAATAAAAGATTTACATGGCTTTGATTACCTCTGATATTCTGAAAACTAGTGCTGGGTCCTTTCCTCACTATTTAAAATCTTGAGAGTAAGAAAATTCCCTTTTATTTTCCAAAGAAACTGCATTTATAGAAGGATACTGTATATATGGAATACTTTTGGGCATTTAAATGTACTATGTATTGTCTTGATTAAATTAGATAAGCTCATTATCAGTATTTACACTATATACTTACACTATGTTGCAAGCAATGCATCGATACTAGTAGCCTTTCATGAGTAAAAAATAGGCAGTCATTAGACCTTGTATTTAAATTGATAAAATAGTCTGTGATCAAATATAGCACTTGGTGATAGCTTGCCTGATATATACAGTATATATAATGCTACAGTAGTTAACATTTCATATTAATACATAAGTGCTTAATTTAGAATTTAGAATTTGTATTATATACCCCATTCTTTTTTTTCATAATTATTTCCAGAAACTGTTTTGCAAACCTTCTTCCTCTAACCTGAACAAGGACTAACCAAGGGTTAGGTTATAGGCTAAAAGAACAGACAGGGCTCATTTAAGATTCCCTGGTAAGAAACAACTCAAGCTGACCTTAAATGTAGAGCTAGGAAAGGTACATTTCTTATGTCAAATATGGGGAAGTGAAGTCCCCAATAATACAAAAATGTACTATTTCCTCTGAACGTGGGTGTTTTGTGTCTCTTTGTGTGAGAAATTATTATAAAATGTAGCCTGATCTTGCCAGCTGTCAGTAACCAAGCAAGGTTGGTCTGATCAGTACTGGGATGAGACACCTCCAAGGAAGAAGAGGGGGCTGTAAATTGTGGACCAACCAATGTCCCTCCTGTTACATTAAAGGGAGGTTCTGACTACTTCGTTAGTAAAGACCCCAAGGTAGTGTTTGGTAGACTAGTGGTGTTTACCCCTGTTACCTCAGTTATTAAATTCCACCCCCTGGGGACATGGAGGGAGGGATAGATTGATAAGGGTCTCCTCCCATAGACTGGAGCACTGTGATGAATTGCAGGTGATCCTGATTGTTATGGGACCTTGTGCTTCTTTTCTTTATTGTCCCAGATGGAAATGTGCTTTGCAAGCAGCTAAAGGACCTACACAATGCCTAATATTTTTAACATGACCCAAATATGCTAGTGCTTTGCATGGCATATTCAGTTAATTGTAGTCTGGGCTTGCCTGTAATGTTCTTGATGTTGATGGAGACCAGTTAGCCTCAGATCTTATTCACCTGCTTCATATTTCCTAATAGATTTATCACATGTGTAGAGAAGAGCACATTAAAGCACTGTGATTTTTTTAATGAATACCCCATTCATTCCACCTATGTAGAATTTCTCTCTGGGCAGGAAAATCTTAATTACTGTTTAATTTAACCCTTCCCATCTGCTATTTCTGTCCCTATTAGGTGCTGCACCTCTTCAGACCCCTCCTGCCCTTCCCCCTCTCAGCGGGACAGTGCTGCCTGACAGGGAGGACATGGTGCCTTAGCTGAGCTCCCCCAACCGCCCCCCTCCTCCTCCATCTGCAAAGAAGACCACAGCAGCGGCCCCACATGTGTGTCTTTCTGGACTCCTGTTCTAGTGAGTAATGCCAGTATGGCTCTCTGAAGGGTATGTAAAACAGGGCAGCACGACTTCAGTCCTGGATTGCCAGCACATCTTCGTTCCAGCTGACTTTTTAACTCCCCAGTTCAAGTACCTTTTGGCCTAACTGGACCAATTGATGCCTTTCCCCAAATTTTAAGGCACTGGACTTAGTTGCCGCCCAACTAGGACTGGAATCGTGCATGCGCGGGTGTAGAGCTTTGACCTTCTTCACCCGTCCCCGACAAAATCCATCGAACAGACCATAAACACGTCTCGGCTCCCACAGAGAAATCGACCTCCGCGTTTTCTTGTGAGCCGTGATGTAGAGAAGCCTGTTTATCTCTGTCTGTCTGTGGACAAGTAGGAGTGTCATATGAGCTCCACCCGAACAACAGGTATCCTGTTCTGCAGGTTGTGTTTACCAAAGTGGTTGAAATTTTCGTACTGTAGAAAGGACTTGCTGCGTAAAAAATAATCTCTGCAGTTTGGTTCAAAGGCCAGAAATTATTTGCGATCTTAGTGCTGGCAAAAACACTTTCATGGGTGGGGTCTGAAAATAATGAATTGCTGTAATGTGGCTATAATGCCCGTCTCACATAGATGTTATTACCATCTGGGCTTAGCCATATTAATATTTCTTGAGCTTCTGTAAATAAAAGATTTGTGTCAGTGAATTTCTTTCAGTTCCTGAGATGAAAGGATTTGCCATTAAAGATTGACATCAGCAAGCATCCCACAGGAAAATGAAGTATCTTTCTAATCCAAAAAACATGTTTTTTTGGGGGGATTCTGGGGCATAAGATGGCATCTTTTTTATCTAAAATATTTATTAAAGACCACTGTGGTTATTGACATTTTACACATCACAGCTGTCAGTAAAAACAGAACCAGCTAATTCAAAGAACCCAACTCCAAATGTACACAGATGCACTATTTTTATTTTCAAAGTATATATATATATTTTGGAGCTTAAAGATTAGCTGTCTTTTGGTAATAAAAAAAAACCTTGGCTGTTTCCATGGAAACTACTTGTCACGAGGAGAAATCTAATCTTACATGCATTGAATATCTACCTGATAATGAATCCGCTGTATTTAGCTGGATACAGAAACAAGAAAATTGTTTGATAAATGGCATTGTAGATTTGTGTACACTCTTTAACCAAAGGGAGTATGACTTACCCAGTTTGGAATCTGTTCATTTATTCTGTCATATTCCCGATAGATTTCATGCAGAGAAACAATCTGCACATTCATTAAAAAAAACAGGATAACTTTAAAAATGAGAGGATAAACCCATTTTATTCCCCAGAGATTTGGTCTGGTCCATGAGTTCTCCATTCCCAGCCTCCTAGGCAACATGAGGCTTTAGAAAGCTACTCTCAGGGAGTATGGTTTCATGCTACAGCACATGGGGATACATTACTCAAATTAATTTAGCCTTTTGAAAAGCTTTTAGTCTAATTTTAAATTGAGCCAGTCCATTTTGCTCAGGCAATGATTATAATGTTTGGGCTAAGGTATCTCAACGGGGTTAACTGCTGGAGACCAGTGAGTTTTTTCTCTAGCTCACAAGTACCCACTTCATTTTGCACTCTGTGACATTTGGCGCATTCGAGTGTTTTAGCAGTTCATGCTAAAAGTTCATGTAAATTTCTTTCAGATTTCAAATTCTGTGCGTGGCAGAGGGCGTTTTTTAAACAAGGTGGATAGGGGCATGAAGTGCAACCTCATTAAATGATATGGGGAGTGGGGTAATACTCAGTACTCTGACACTCTCAGGGTTGTTGATAAATGCAATCTGAAAGAGGTCCAGACATGGGGCGACAGAGGTTATATGGACTAAATGAATGTGTTCCTCACAATCCTAAACTGTGTGACACAGCCAAATAGTTCCCTTTGGGGGGTAGTGGAGCATTTGCTCCTGGATCTTTGGTCTGAATTCTGTACCTGTCTTTATTTAGGGATTTAAGCTTGCTGAGTTTCAGCATGATTTTTTCAGCCCAGTGATGTCAGCTTTGAAGCAGGATCATACAGGTAGTAAGAATAAGGGAGCGAAGCTCAGGTTAGAGCACAAGTGCTGCCGTTCCAGAATGCCTTTGCCTATGTGCTCCTGCTTATTGAAGGCCCGAACTAGTTCAGTTGCTCCACAGGTTTGACTCTACCATCCCATTGATTAAGCTGTGCTTCTTTAATGTCAGTGTGTGATGAGCTCTCTCACTTGTTCCTTTGTCCTCTTTGTATTCGATAGGTGCTACTTGGTAAGAAGTGTGTATCCCTTGTACAGTACAGTATATTTGAGAAAAGCACATCTTTTCAGCCAAAAGATTTTCTATGTTTTTTATAAGCAGATCGAAAGTGTTTTCTGACACCTGTCGCCTGTCAATATCACTTTTAGTTCTAATTTAGGGGCAACTTCAAACACTGCATCTGTTCCAGGCTGGAGGAGTATTGAAAGCTGAGCAGAATTCTGACAGGAAAGGGGATTTAGGATAAACACTTGAAAAGGCAAACCATGAATGTTGGGGTTTATGTCAGAGAACGTACAATGTACCTTCTAAAAGGCGATGATGAACTTTTACAATGTCACAGAATACGTTTAGAATACAATGTCATAAAAAGGACATTGATGCCTCAGAGAAGGTTCTGAAAAAGGCAGTGCAACTGATTTCTGGGCTGAAAGGCATAAGCTGTGTGACCTGTGGTTGAAAATAGAGCAGACTTTTGTTGAAGTATAGTTAATGTGGTGGAATGGTTACAAGTTTGAGTTATTAAATTTGATACACATGGCTTGCTCAAGAGGAGACGGTGATTACAGTGCAGTGGTTAGCATTGCTGCCTCTCAGCACTGGGGCCCTGGGTTCAGTTCCTGGGGTGCTATCTGTGTGGAGTTTGTATGTTCACCCTGTATTCCCTTGGATTTCCTCCGGGTGCTGTGGTTTCCAGACTGGGAGTTTAAGTACTGTAGTTTCTGGGTAAATTGAACATAGTGAGTGTATTTGTGTCTGTATGTGCCCGGCGATGGACTGTCATCCCATCCTGGGTTTCCTGCTTTGTGCCCATTGCTTGCTGGGATAGACTCCGTCTTCGCCATGACCCTGTACTGGATTAAGCGTTTAGAAAATGGATTGATGGCTTGTTCATTAATGAGTGAGACACTATGTAAGGATCACAAGCTTCAAGTCAGCACTTATTCTGGACTTCATATCTTCCTATGCTAATTGACTTGTTTCAGGGTCAAGTTAGATCCTCTGGTCACTTACAGTAGCTGCTTGCCACCAAAAGAGTTAGACGAGCCAAATGGCTTCCTTTTCTTTGTAACTTTTCTAATGTTTTCTTATCAGTGTTGTTGTGAAAAAAAGCTCAGCATTGAAGGAAGAGACTGTGCCTATGGTTATTCTGCTGGATGGACGGCTATCATACAACAACTGTCAGTCTCCCCAGACTAAAGGACTCAAGTGAAGATTGGTTGGTTTAGAAAAGGACATGTTTCGAAGTGCTTCAGGGTCCCTAGTTGTGATGAAAGATGTTATACATTAACACAATATGCAGGAATCTGTTAAACATGGCTTAGTCAGTAGCTTCAGTGAAAACTGTGGCTGTTTTGATGCAGGAAATCAATTAAAGTTAAAACAATTAAATGATAATCCAGCATGTAACTGTGTAGACGAATGGGAAAGCTTTCTGTTTGCTATACAGAGTTAATAGTTATATAGGCCTGCATTGTGTTTTCTCCCCCATTCCGTGTTGCTGGAGTGAAGAGGTCTAGTCAGCAACAGTGACTGAGCAGCTTCTCACGGAACACACCATTACAATCAGGAAAAGGGGTGAAAGTATACAGGGTGCCTTGGAGTTTGCCAGAAAAGCAGCCTATCATTTTATAATTGTCGTGAAACTATTAGTAATTGTTTTTGTGCTTGTTTTCTGCAAACTCCACACTGCGAGTGACTGCGTTGTTGTGCGGGTATTGGAGAGGAGTGTGTAAACAGCTGTCTCCTTGCCCCCCTCTCCTTTTTGCCAGGCTGCCGAGTTGGTCTGGCCTCCCTTCCTCAGTGACTTAATATTGCTTTTCTGCCTGTGAGGAGATTAGAATAGCTGAGCGCCACACGAGGAAGACCACAAGAGTGTGTGATGGAGAGAAAGCAGTCGAGGCTTGCCCCCCGAGCTCATGCTAGCAAAGGGACTGGTGATCTCTTCCGTCCCCTCTGCACATGGACAGCAGCGTGAGCCCAAAGGCACCTGTGTTTTTCTGGACCTCGTCTGCATTACAGGCTAATGCTGTCCTGGAGCAGGTGTATGTACTGTACGTGTGCTTTCTTTTCAGCTTTATATATTAAGAGGCAATCTCTGTTTGAGTAGCAGTTCTTATTGTGTGTGCGCGAGTTCTTCTTTATCATGGTGTGCTAGTATAAGACGCCATCTGTGTGGGCTGTCTGTGTGTAGCTGTGAAACTGATACTGGTGTTGGCTGAGAGGCTCTGCTTTAAGTTGTGCAGTTCTGGGTTGGTATATTTGTAGTAGGTGGGGCAATGTTGAAAGTGAATATGTGTGATTTTTTTAAAGAAGGAGTTAAATGCTGTAAAATGCCATTTTTGCGTATGAGTGACAGAGAAGCACACTGCACAGGTGCTTGTGTACGCATCAGTCGCAGTACATGTGGTTATGAGTTTCATGTTGCTGAGGGGACCTCAGCTTTTTGGCCACCTAAATTACCATGCATCTGAAAATGAAGGAAGGGGTGGCCTTTTTTAAGTTTTCAGCTTTTGACTGTGGTTGCTGGTACACGTCTGCGTGAGAAGAAGATTCAACACAACACATGAGACTGTGAAATCTGAACCTTTCTGGGACAGGATAAACAAATTGCATTGTGGTAGAGTTCGGCTACGCATTTCCTTTGATGTCTGTATAACTGTGACAGTGAGAACCATGCGCATGAATCATGTGTGAAATTCAGGAGGGGATTCGGGGATCAGTACCGTCTCCAGAATCCGATTTCATTATCCTGCTGTTGCAATTGAATACAGCCTACGTTTTTAGGTTTTTCAGGAAATGTGCACAACATGATACTGCATACTCTTGAGAAAATGAGAGGCAATTTGGTCTAGAGATTATGGATTGGCAGGCTGTGTGATGTAGTGGTAAGAACTGAAGGATTGGCAGAGAAAGCTGTTTCACCTGATAGACAGGAAGATCGTGTGCACCTTTGGTTAGGGAACATCATGCTACAATTCTCATGCAAATGCTTTCTTCTGTACAGATGTACAGTGCAATTTTCTCTAAATGGTTTCATTTTAAGTGGTCAGTGGGAGTTTGTGTCAAATTGTAAACAGTTTCGTAGTGTAACAAAAAAAAACAAAACAAGCAGGTTGTCTTATCCGAATACGGGTTCACTTGCCAGTCAGGAAGCAGTAGGCCTACCTGTTTGGCCAGAAACAAAGTTGTTGTGTGTAGTATTTTCTCCCCTTTGAAGCTAGGGTAGCATTATAAAAAAACAAACAGTTTCGTTCTACCCCTCAAAGATTCCAGGATACCTTGCGTCAAGCAAGAAGGAATCCTCACACACTACCATCATCCAGTTATTGTAGCTCCACGGGACAGGTTTGCAGCAGAACTGCGCCCACTGCGTGGAGGAAACTATAGCACAGTAACTTGCTGTGGATCAAACTTTATCTTAGTTCTCACCTGACCGTTCTTTTCACCTGTTGCGCTTCACACGTATATCAGGAATGTTTCACGCTGAGTAGTTAGCAGTTATGTTGTTAAGGTTAATGTTACTATCGTGTGGCCGCAGACACAGATCGTTGAAAAATTAGATGCTATGATAGGACATTTTAAGTATATTTAAAGTGTACCTTTGTACTGTGTATAGCATAAAAAATTGTTAAAATCTTTATTCAGTGAGTCTGTGACCTGTAAGGTCTTTAGGGTTACAGTATCACCTTATTATATATATTTTACCTCAAGAATCCTGATTAGGCTACTTGCTCATTGGAATATTGACACTCTCCACAGAGTCATAAAGTGCTTTTTGGTTTTTGCTCTCACATTGGAAGAAGGAAGATCTGTTTAAGCCAAGTCTGCCTCAGCTGCTGGTTTTGCTGGAGTTTTCATCATTGAGTTGTAGCAACCAGTTACCCTGAGGTTTCCAAGCAAAACCAGCATTCCAGTGCAAGAATATTAAAACTGTTGACTTTGCATTGACTGTGTTGCTTAGCACCAGATTAGCACCAGAGGGATTAATTGACTGTCTGCTTTGTAAATGGAAAACAGTTAAAAGTTCTTAAATTGTCCCTTTTGGGATTGAGATTGTGATGGACTTTGTGGCGCAGGAACACTTTCAGCAGTCTTGCGTAGTGTAAGTCGTGGAGGTCTGGTTTACCTGCATGGTTTCGAGGTCGCTCCAGAGCAGCAGCCAACTGCCAACTGGCCCAATCAAGACCAAAACCTGCCGCTGTAACTGGCTTAGACCCCAGGTGGAAAGAACCCCTCCCCAGCCACACTGGCCCTGCAAGAACCAGGGTTGGACATCCTTGACTTCACAGTCAGTCACAAAAATGGCCTCAGTCCTGTCTGGCGAGTGTAGTCCTCGATTCTGGCCTTTGGCTTTACCAAATTCATCCATCGGTTTTCTAACCACTTTATCCACTCCAGGGGAGCCTATCCCAGGAACCATTGGGCGCAAGGCAGTGCATCACAGAGCACACAGAGACACACACATACTCACACCAGGGCCAATTTTTCCAGAAGAAAGTTAACCAACCAGTATGTCTTTGGTCAGTGGGAGGAAACCGGAGCACCCAGAGGAAACCCATGAGAACCTGGGGAGAACATACAAACTCCACATAGTTAACACCTCAGGAATTGAACCCGGGGCCGAGTGCTACAAGGCAGTCATGCTATCCAGTGTGCCACCGTGTCACTCTTAGCTTTACTGAATTTTACTTCTCAATAATCAGGATTTTAAAAAAAAGTTTTCTACTTCCTGTTAATATTTTGAGTTTTTTTTCTAATGCACCAGCGGCCTGCTCAGTCCCCTGTGCCGTGACGACTATGTAAGAATTGTTTTTTTGTGGTGGCTTTAGTAAAAAAGCCACCCCCATAAGCTTTTGCTCACAATCTGTTTTAGTTTAGGCATAAAATGTTTGTTTTCTTGATTCTTTTCAAGGTTAGTCATTATGGCTTTGCGGAATACAGCTGGTTGTGGATAGCCTCTTAAGTCCCTCTTGTTGACAAACAGATTAAATTCAAAGAGGGTTATGCTTTTAAATTTCACGATAAGGTGTTGGTGTGTCTACCATCTTTAAATTCTTTTAAATTGTCCCGCAATAACTGGGTATCATGTTGGTCTGGTTTTGCAAAGTTTTGATATTACAAAATGAATAATAGATCATAGCAGCCATTGGTTGGGAAATTGGGGAGGCAGTTTACTAATTATGCATATGTTGTTACACAGCGGAAAACCAGGGACTGAGGCGGACAGGTTTCGCAGACATCTGCATAACGTGTGTATATCTCCTGATACAGAATGGCAAAAACCCACCAAAGCACCTAAGTGCTGTAAAGCAGTAACCCCCAAACAAAAGCACAACAGTGTTGTACACCCAAAGGGACGCTGTGTGCAACATAACATATGTGTCCTACTTACTGTATGTCAGTTGCATGTTTGAGGAGCAACTGACTGTATAACTGTTAGTTCTCTTATACAACAAAACTGCTTAACTGAAATACTGTACTGGGCTCAAAGTTTAATTTTAATTTATTCAATTAGCAGTTTAAATAGCATTTAGTATAATTTATTTATGTGTTTCTTTTCTTCAGAAACAAATGCATACTGTACATACAGAAGTGTGATATAGGCTGTCTGTTATCATACTAATGTTAACTTATTGTAAGTGCTTAAATAAGCTTTAAAGGAACCTAATGTGTAATATTAAATACAGCATGATGTGTCGTTAATTAAACCTGCTTACATTGGTTGGTTTAAGTTAGTTTAGTTAGTATGGTTGGAGTAAATCAGTTTTCAGTGTTTTGTTTTTAGTTGTAAAAAAACCTTAAAATATGATTTAACTTAAGTAACTTCATTTGACTAGCTAAGATTTTTTTCTGGACCAAAACTCAGTAAACCTGCTGAACAAGCCCATTTTGTACCAAAATAGAACTCATATCTCTGGAATAGACGTTCATGTTTTAGCTTTTTTTTAAATGAGGCTAACCTCAATTCATTTATTTCTTTTCCATCCCTAGAAATGTTGAAACCCGTGAAAGCAAACAAATGTATATTTGGCGAGCTGTTATTTAGATTAATTGCATAAGCCATAACTGGACTAACCACAAAAATTCAAAGGGGTATTTGAGCTACAGTACAATAGGTGTAGGTAAAACAAATAGCCCTGTAAGTGCAAATATGAAAAGAAAATAAGCATTCGATTTAAGCAACTGGTTGCAATCTTCTAAGCAAAATGGAAGTAGGGTGATAAACTTGAAACAGTGTTATAGTGTTCTAAGGTGAGGTAGCATATAAAGTACCTAATGTGTGTCATGCTTATGTGCAATTCTGAACATTTTGCCAAGGCAGTAGCAGGCTTCAGCACTGTAATTTATACCTCATATCAGTATAAAGTGTACAGTAACATGTACAGTAACATGCACAATGTCTGATGGGTGTGTTTTTTAAGAATCTTCTGTGCTGCCGTTCTTCCCCTGGGGCAGTGGGAATGAAGTGTTCTCTTGTGTATATTTAATAAGCTTGTTGCCTTGAAATATTTTGTCTGTCTTTGTGGTTTTGATGTGTCTATTTCAGTGGATCATTATGTTTTTTTGCAGAACGGATGAGCAGCAGTGCTTGTTAACCATTTACCATTGGAAACGAAGAATCACAACCTTAAGCTGCAGGGTGCTTTGTAATCCCAGGGAAATTTTCTGGGTCTTCAAAAGACCATTGGAAGTATTGGAAAGATGAGCCTGTTTCATATGTGGTGTATGAAAACATTTTGTTAAGCTTAGTTTGGAGAAGCTCATAGCCGTATTTGACAGTGTTTTGGTAAACAAGAAGCAATCCTTTTGTGGCAGTGTTGTTGTGCTGTTCAGAAAAAAAAGCTATTGAAAATAAACCAAATTAATAATAATAACATCACTTTATTAACCCTTTACAATTTCTTGCATTAGGAATTATCTTTTCGCATACCCCAGCTTGCTCTCCATGAGACACACAGACAGGGAGAGAGCCTGGGGTCAGAGTGCAGGGTCTGCCAATGTACGGCAACCCTGGAGCAGTTGGAGTTAAGGGCCTTACTCGGGAGCCCAACGGAGAAGGATTCTTCTGCCGGCTGCGGGATTTGAACCAACTGCCTTCCAGCCACAGGCACAGATCCTTAGCCACAGAAACACCACTACACCCGGATATTAATATTAGTATTAAATACACTAATATTTAGTATATAAGGAAAATTACTCCCTCTGTATGCATATTTCCCATATTCAGCCATCCATTTTCTAGCCACTTCATCCAATTTTGGATTTGATAGATAGATACTTTATTAATCTCGCTTGTGAGGGAAATTGCAGTGCAACAGCAGGTTGTGGGGCAGCTGGAGCCTATCCCAGCAAGCAACAGTCCCAAGGCAAGATACACCTGCCTGTATGGATACATTTGATGTTCAAGATACATTGTAGGGCCACACTCGTGCCAAGAGCCAGTTTTCCCAGAAGCCAATTAAACTATCAATATGTCTTTGGACTGTGGGAGAAAAACCTGTGCGAACACAGGGTGAATATGCAAACTCCACACAGATAGCACCCTGGAATCAATCTCAGGGCCCCAGCACTGTGAGGCAGCAGTGCTAACCACTGCACCACCATGTTGCTCCCCCTATAATGATGTCGTTGTGGGTCATGGTATATGTGCATATCAGCTGAACATTTTGTTGTCTATTTGATATTTTCATAATTAGGCGTTTATCAATTTTAATATTTTTTTCACCAGGTCTTAACATCTATGAATCATTTTTAGAAGAGGTATGTGCAAAACAAATGCAGAGAGCATTGCATTCATTGTTTATGTAACTAGGCATCATCTCTTATGCTGCATGCTTTCTTGTTTTAAATCACTAACTCTGAATATTTAATATTTCATTATACAGTAACATTTTCATCTGCTATCAAACTTGAACCAAGTTTAATATTTAAATGAGAATGCAGCTGAAAACAACACAAACAGCTGCTTTTGATATCTTACCTACGTATAGTTTAGAAAGCCTTGATCTGAAAATGGCTATAACTCAATAAAGTATGACATTTATAAATCAATTTATTATGAGGGGAACTGTGAATATACTTAAACACAGCATCATAACAACATATACAATTTTCCTTTCCTTCCTTTCCATGCCTGATGAGTAAAGCATTATGTAAGAGTCAGGTTCAGAGGGTTTTACCTCAGATACTTTTGTTCGGTCACAAACTGGGTTTGCAGGCTTGTTTCCCAAGTGTTAGGGAACCTCGGTTTTATTTGTAAATTGTTTTTTTTAATTGACATTACAGGTTGGTGACACTGAAGAAGAATACCATAGGTATTGCATAGGAAAATTTATATTTCTATTGGTGGTACTCATGGCCTGGTCAATGCAGTCGGTTCTAAAGAATGGTGGTAAACAAATATAGGATACAGATTCAAGAGTATGAAGAATGGTGAAGACATTATAAAAGTATGTTGTAGAAGAAAATTCTACAAAAACCAGTGCCCTCTATATGAAGGTGTGTTTAAAACCAAAAATAGGAGGTATGTGTTTACACGGAAGGTTTTGGGAGATGGGAACAAGCCATCCATGTTATTGAAGCTGAATTACTGAGTGAAATCCCCAAATAAGTTATCTGCAAATTACCACTCGTACAACATGGGTCAAATGGCCTCCTCTCATTTCTAACCTATCCGGTATTCTAAAGTGTTAAACTCTGCACTGATCGCCTAACCCAGCTATTTTGGTATCTTTTTCTTTGTTTTTTTTATTTGCTTCCATTTAAAGCAAACTGTTAAAATCTTCTAACATTGTTTTAAATATAATATCCCTTTGTTTATTTAAAAACCACACAGTAAAGGTATAGAGGGGGCCAGTGAAGAGTGTGGTTAGTGAATTGAGTGTTTTTCTGGTTGGCAATGTGAGCCTGTTGAGGCCTCGTTTGGGATGAACTGACTTCAGCTTGAAGAAGCACTCTGGTGTGGGACTGAATGAACTGAGGGAAGAGAGCCTTTGAGATGAGGTGGCGTGCTATGTGTGTGCTCGGAGCAAAGCAGGAAAAACCCTCAGACCAGACAGCGGCAGACAGAGTTATTGGCTCGGGTTATTGCAGGACAAAATCATCAGAAAAGGGGAATCTCGCCATAACAGGGCCTTATCCCCGGAACCTCAAGAGGCTGAGAGAGGCTGAACCGGAAAGTCAGGAAAATGCATATTCCTCAGGAGAAGCGAGAAGGAAGTTTAATGAAGGAGCTCACTCCATCAGTTCAGCAGGAGTTGGAAAACGAGCCTTTCTGTTGTCAGTAAAGAATGTTGCGTGTTTCTTTTGCCTACCCAAAGGTAAGGTTACAGATCTGTCAAAATGAATGGTCATGCACTTGGCCTGAACAAATCAATTGAAGCTTCATTATCCTCTGTGGGAAATGTGTTTTACGGTAGTCCAATAGAGAAGAAAGCTCAGCAGTTTCAAGAGATATGAGAGTTTCTTAGAGAGACAGATCTGATGTTTAATGGTGTGGTGGTACTAAAGACATGGGGCAAGGTAGGTTTATAGTTCTGTATGACTATGTAAACATCACTGGTAAAAATGAATTAGGAAAAACATGTAACATCACAGTTAGTAGATAGACACCATATTTCTTCATCTAGCACCAAGTACTTTTGTTCATTTATTCTACTCATCCTACTGTTTTACGAGAAATGCTCTAAACCTCATGTGAAGTGAATGCCATCTCGGTGAACTGCATGTTGACTTATAGCAGCCCTACTCGCATAAACCTTCATTGTGGCTGACTGTGATAAACCCCACATGAGGTGTATGAAGAATGGAGAAGCTGTCCTTTAACCACGACGTAGCAAAGAGAGGTCTACTACAAGCTGTGACAAATCATGGCAAAGGGAGGAAAAAAAAACATGTTATAAGATTGAGATAACTGCTCAATTTCCATGTAGAAGTACATAATACATTTTCAGGATTTCATGATATAGAACAATTATGAAATTCTGCATTTTGCATCCTTCAGTTTAACATTTTCCCCTCTTCTGGCACAAGCTGCTGTATGTGTCTTCAAGTCAGGAGTTTGAGGGAGTCGGGATTTGCCAGTGTACATGTGAAATTTAGCAGCACAGCTCATGTTGAGAGCCCTAATCTCTGTAGTTGAGCCTGCACCTCTTGTAATTCCCAGAATGAGGTCAGCCAGCTAGGGAGAACAAGCCTTGTAGATGACAAACTATAACATAATAGTGGGATTCAGGCACAGGCTCTGCTGTTCTGCAGTTGACAAGTTTATAACATGAAAGCATAAGTTACAGAATAAAATCTGTGGTCACTGCACACATTCAAAACAGAATGTTGTTTTTCATTGTTTACGTCAAATCAGCAACAGTGTTGCGTAACACTCCAGTGGGCTGACAAAAAGATGAAGCACATCTTTTGCACTGGCTTTTTCTCCCCCTGGTTATCTGCATATGTTGCCAATCAAGAACATATCGCCTCAGGCTATGAGTCATCCGACTGATGTTTTATCACCAAGAACTATTGTGAGATACTCAGTAGGGTAAACAGTGGAGTTTTTTCCTGGTTTCCAACCAGTCCTTAATTACATCCGTGCTATTAATGTTCAGACAAGACTTCTCGGGCAAGCGATGAAACGGTATCCGGTGTCGGGTTTTTAATTTGTGATTCTAAGATGTGATTATCACTGGCCTTAGCCTTGTGCTTTTCACAAAAAAATATAATCGGCTACTCATACAGGTGCGTTTGTCTTTTGTTTTTCACTTGGGTGTCTTGACTTCTGTGTGGGCTGTGTTGCAGGCGTGCTGTAGCTCAACATGAGTGGCCTAGGGGAAAGTGCCCTTGACCCCACGAACCTGGACTCTCTCAAGAGGAAAGGGTCACCATGCGACACCTCTGGGCAGAGGTAAGGCTCCCTCCCTTCACATTGTCTGGTGCGCTCATTACATTCTTCTTTCAACAGGCATGGCTCAAATTTTGACCCCTTTTTATGTCCAAAAAGCAAGCCCTTCAATATCGAGCAAGATATTCACTTCAGAGGCAGGTTTTTGTCTTACAGGTAGGCTTTGTTTAATTGGGCAAAGCAAGTTGAAAGCCCACATATGTTGGTGCATTGCATGGTGGGATTAGATGTCAGTCATTTGACGTCTCGGCCACAGTCTTGTCACCCTCACCTCAGGATGCTTTATGGCTTTATCCATCTTGTTTTGTATAATTATTCTGTGGCACCTTTCCTCATTTGTTGTTTTTAAGCTTTACAGCTTTAGCAGTCTTGCACAGATGCCCGAATATGTGTTGTTTTATTTGTTATTGTTATGAGACTGGAGGGTGAGTCAACCACTGATGCTGCATTCAGCACTTTTCAGAGCAGTCTGGTGTATTGATCAGTTGTTGTCATGGTATTAGTAATGGTTCAGGCAACTCATTAGAAGTATAAAATTATTTTCCAGTTATGTACAGTAGAATGCTTTTGTTCTGCAACTCTGCACACAGAGGTGTTTGTTATCTAATTTTCCTTACACCATTCAAGTGAAAATGTAGTTTATCTATATCTTGGCTTCATCCTTGTTTACAGCTTTCGCTTAAAAGATCCTGTTTCTTTGGAGGCTGTATATCTGTGCTAATGCATATATTTTTTTAATTTAGAGAATTCACGTGCTGTTCTCCAGGTTTTAAATGTAGAACATACAAAGAGGAGTCCATTTGGTATAATGTTTAATGTGTTTTTAAATAAAACTCTTTTAAAGTAATCTCTGAAGATCGACAAGAAAATTCTGTGCAGCTGCTTAACTAGCAATACTGAGCACTGAAGAGCTAAACTCAAGCCCAGACTCTGGTTGTTTGTGATGACTGTGGTGCGCTGAAGCAGATCAGCTTGAGCACCAGGGAGTATAGTTATGCAAGTACACTGTATACACATTTCAAGTCCAGTCTGGAAATTGTTGTCCCTGAGAATGAAATAAGTAATGTCTCCAAAATCACATCTTACCTGTCACATCCCTAGATGTCTCTCGACTATGGCCGTTATGTTTTTTCTTTTTCTTTCTTATTTCTTCTGGTTTTGTAGCCAAAAAATAGATTGTATATGGTGCCATGTAATATTCATTCTTTTTGCGGGAAAAGCCAATAAACAAATGAAGCATGAAAAATATATAGTTGGTGCATTAAATTTTGGTAGTGATGCATATGGGGAAATAAATCAGTGCTTGAGTTTGGTTTTTTCATAACGATGTTAGATGTGGGATGCTGTCTCTTCTCCAACGTCTCTGTGGGCTGATGGAACTGTGCCTCTGTGCGGGTACTTTCTACAGCAGCCCCACGCAGCGCCTGACCTGCACAATGCGCCTGTGCACAGACCAGGCACTGAACTGACCTACTTTAACAGCTCTCTGCTTGCAGAGCTCACCCACACACAGTCTTTGCGTGCAGAGTTGAAGCATAACGTATGGCATACCAGTTTCATGATGACTGCCAGCAAAAAAAATGGTTTTCACATTGTTAGTTATAATTGTATTGTGCACTTCTCTGAAGTGTCCTCTGAAGGCGTTTTGTAATGTAATACTGTTTTTACTGCTTGACTGTTTCACATGATAAAAGCCTTTTCATTACCTTACCAAAAAATGTTCAACGAATGTTACAGTATGTACTTCAAATTTTCTACAGTAAGAAAAAACACATCACAAAATCAGATGTCCAGCCATGTGTCAAAATGGAATGTTGATGGAATGTTTGATGGAATGTTTTTAAAATCATTCTTATCATTATAATGATAAGAATGATTTTAAAAGGAAATTTCCCATGAACATTTAAAGTTCTTGACCACTGTCTGTCGCAGCTCATGCTGTAGCACTAAAGCACAATTCTAATGCCATTTTCTGTAGGTTTGTTGTTTATCACTGAAATCAACCATTTTTTATCCACCCAATTCAGAATGGCTGATTGTTTAGATTTGTCACAAGTCAGGTGCTTGGGGGAGCAGGTCTTTGCCGCACGGCTCATGTTGAGAGTCCTAATCTCTCTTTACTTGAGCCTGGGGTTCTGTAACTGCGCTTCTTCAACATGTTCGCATGTATGGTTCATTACGGTTTACGCATGCTATAAATCTTTGCTACCCTGGAGCGTGACTGAAGGAAAAGTCATTGATGCCTTTAGCTGCCAACAGCCCCCCTCCTCCAGATTTTGCCATTTCAGAAGCTCACTTAACAGTGCTCGGCCAATTGGGGAGTGTGCCCCTGACTGGGCAATCCTGATCATGTTGGATAGAGATCAGAGCACAGCACTGTCAGGGCCTTAGGCCTCACCCGTGCTCCATTCCAGTGCCATAGCCCTGTGATCTTCTCCGGAGACCTTGGCAATTATAGCCTTAAAGCAAACACGAGAATGCAGTTAGCTGGAAAGTCTCAATCGCCGTTTAAGTTCAAATGTCTCTAGTTAATCTGTCATAATAGTTCTACTGACATTACCAAAAACTGGCTCCAAAGGGGAGCAATGATACTTTTAGGGGGGAAAGACAAAATGTAATATCTGTTTTCCACTTGGTCACATTGGCTTTTATTTAAACCTTTTTGTAATGTGTTGCTGGACCAATTTTATTGGACCAAAAAAGGGTTAACTTATGAGTGCAAAACATTCACTTAAGCCCGTAAATGTACCTTATAGCTTTTCTCTCAGTGGATTCTAGAGGGACCGTATCATGGTTACCAAACTAGACAAAATATGTCATATGAGGTCTTATAAGCGGCATGAAATTCTGTGCTTTTAACATATGTTAACATTCTGTATGCCTTTTTAATTGCTGCCTCATGTTGTAAGAAAATTAAATGATGAAAAAGTCTTCAGATTCCCAGGTTTCACAATTTATAGTTGTACTACTGTCAGCAGGTAACACTACTTGACAGACTAAAATATGTGTACCATCCAATGTCCTGTCACAAGTGGGAATTCAGTAACACAAGTACAGATTACCGGCATTTTAAAAGGCTCTTTACTTATTGATCTAGGTTTAATGAAGTGATTTTTGCGCAATTTTCACCTCAGTAGTTTCATTAGCAGGCATTAGCATGGCCCCTTCCTGCCCTGCCGGTCTGATTCTCGGTTGATCCCAGTGTTTCCTTCCCTCTTGTCTCGTCGTCAAGTGTCGAGAAGCGCCGCCGGGAGCTGGAGTGTCGTTACATCGAGGAGCTGGCGGAGCTGCTGTCGGCTAACATGGGCGACATCGACAGTCTGAGCGTGAAGCCGGACAAATGCCACATCCTGAAGAGCACAGTAGACCAGATCCAGCAGATCAAGCGCCGGGAGCAGGGTGAGCAGATTTTACCCACGTCATACAGCTAGAAAATCTCCTGCGGACACATCCTATACCTCCCTCAACCATTTAAGCATTGCGACTCAATGGTTAAAACTGAAGTCCATAACACTGAATTAGCATACAAAATTATTATGAGAGGTGGCACGGTGATGCAGTGGTTAGCATTGCTGCCTTTCAGCACTGGGGCCCTGGGTTCAATTCCAGATCTGGGTCATGTCTGTGTGGAGTTTGTATGTTCTCAGGTGCTCTGGTTTCCTCCTGCAGTCCAAATACAAACTGGTAGGTTCATTGGCTTCAGGGTAAAAATTGGCCCTGATGTGAGTGTTTGCATGTTTGTGACCATATCTGTGTGTGCCCTGAGATGGATTGGTGTCTCGTCCAGGGTGTATCCTGCCTTGTGCCCATTGCTTGCTGGGATAGGCTCCGGCTCCCTCACGACTCTGAATTGGGTAAAATGTTTAGAAAATGGATGGATGGATTCAAATGAGTTCAGCACTAATGTAATATTTAAAAACTATGTTTAAAAGGAGGCTTCTCTGATAATCATGTAAAGTACAATTTTTTTTCAGCGAGTGCTCATTCTGCACACTGTTCTGCTGTAGAACTCCATTGGGAAAAGTGCTCTATAAAAAATCATGGAAGCTTTGCTTTCTTTATCTAGGCCAGGCAAGACCAGGCGGACTGTAACGAGCTGGTTAAATTTTCTACGCATGCATGTGCATTGCTGTCGGATCAAGAACCCAAAAGTAATGCGCCACAGTTGTACTTGTCTGCTATGAAGTGGAACACTGTCATTACATTGGGGAAATAAAAATAAATAAATAAAATATCTTAACAAAAAAAATACTTAGGAGAAACGATTTTCTCAGTGAACATTTTAGAATGGTTGTTCAGGCATTCTTAAACACACTATTAAGCAAGTCTGGTTTTATTCCGGAGTTTCTTATTCTGAGTCTACGCATACTCGGTCGTGGAAGCGTTATTATCAGGAACATTTTAGCCTTTTTTTGTAGAATGTGCTCTGACATAAATTCAAGAGGCGTGATGTAGATAAACTCATCAGGCTAGTTAGCATTTGCCATCAGTAAGGTTGATTGCCAAGGGTTTACTGTGAAAGTCACAGGCTAGCAGTGTCTGTGTCCAACGTTGGAACCGACACAAGCTGTACAAGCTCTGGACCAGGTTGCAGATAGTGTCTTATGGGATCCTGTTCCATTCCTCTCATAGAACCTTAAATGTACTGTAGTTGTTCAATATTCTCTGAACCCTAAGTGCCGCATGTAGTCCCAAGTCTTCTCAAAAATGTTCAATGAGACTCAATCCGGATGAGTAGGGTATTCGTGGCATATCTGTCACATTAGCATTTTGCAAGAAAGCTGGTGCTACATTAGCAGCATGAGGATCAAGATGAGCCTGCGAGGAAAGACAGCAAGTGAAGTCCCACATCCCACATCTTGATCACTGTAGCCCTGTGTAAGTTGGTCACCTGTCAATCATTTGTGGTGACCTGGAATTTCCGGACAATTTGGAAAATGATCATGAAGGTTGGTGTATCAAGCTTGGAACCATGTTGTGACTTGTGGTTTCCTAAAACATGGCCTGTTATTGCCAGGCTGTGGTTGGGTGTAACATCTTGCTTGATTTCAAATGGTTGGCCAGGCATGTGGGCGATGTGATCTGACTTAGTTTGTATGTCCAGCACATGTGGCAAAAAGGCATTGGTCTCTTGATAAGCAGGGCACCTGTGACCAATCAGCTCTTCAATGAGCTGATTTAGTGCTTAAATAACAGTAAAGCTCACTTGAGTGTATCATGATCAGTCGTGGTTAATCATCTTTTATTGCTTGGAATGTACTATACTCATAGTATACACATAGTTTTACTCTGTGGCCAGTGGTAGAATTCAAACTAAAAAAAATAAGAATGGTTTCTGTTTTCATTAGTTCCGCTCTTTGATGATACAGGTATCTATAGTGCAGACATTGTGAGCAGTGAATAGAAAAATTCTACAGCAACTACTTTTTATCCCAGTTGAAACATAGAGAGTGTGTCCAGAAAATACTAGGTGTACTGATTGGTATACTCTTTAACAGATGTAAACAGTTTAAATTGAAGACAAATATGAAAACCTTCATCTGTTAAAAAATTTGCCCTTCTTGCACTTATTTAAGTAGAATTTTAAGTATTTTTTCACGTTGTCATGAACATGATTAGATGCCATTGGCCAGCTTTCCTTGAGTGTCTTGAGCACCTCTTGTTTTTTTCTTGTGAAGTCCTTCATATGGAAACATTTTCCTTTTTCTGTGAATGGTCATCTTAGAGAAATATTGCACTGCAGTAGGAAATTAAATATTAACTGTTTGTAGAGTTTTTCAGAAACCTCTGAATGAGTGGCAGAATTTTCACAAATGTGAGAATTCATGCACTATTTTTTTTTTACAGTACAATGCAGAAATACACTACAAATAGATGTAATGTACCTGTCTATGTGGAAAACCTTCATGTACAGGGATTTCTGTCATACAAATTGTTACCAATTAAAAGAGCTAATTAAAAGTGTAGTCAGAGAGAAACCAGATGTGGTCTTTATTCAGCTAAAGGCCAAATCATCAAATTTTAAATTTAGTCTCCCTGTACAACACAAAGACAATTAAAATGATTAGAAATGTGACATTTCTTTAAGTTACAAATAACAAAGGAATAAAGTGGTTTAATTTCTTCCTTTGCGCCACAAAAGAAACATGCTGGGAATCTTACAACTCAGCAACATCTCATAACTCCACAATCTCACAAGCGGCTTGAAGGGTAGCTTCTAGTTTACTGTATATCAGTTTCCAGCTTGTGGTGATTTTTTTTTTTGCTTCTGAAGATCTCTGCAGGTGAAGAGAGCAGCATTAAGGGGGGACGGATAGAAAAGGCTCTGTACCTAATTGGTTAAACACGGGATCGGTCTGTTTTGCTGAAGGAGAGTCAGTTTTCAGCTGCAAGTGTGGAGGGCCAAAGCTCTGTTGACGTTCTGATGTGGTTCTTATCAACAGAATTCACAATTCATATTTGAAAGTTAATAGAGGAAGAGGGTATTCCCACGTGAAGTACGTTTTTTTTCCGGGAATGATGAGGCTGATGTGACTGTCTTTCTTTGATACAGCAACGATTCGTATGTTTTTGTTTTATAAAGTGAGTAGGATGTGCGAGCCAGGGAGTAGAGTGGGGAGTGTGAGCTAGTAACCAATGGCGGTTGTCTCTGCTCTCTGACCTTGGGTAACAGGGCCTCTTGCAATTACAGTTGGGGGGGGGCTTCCATTTCCCTTTCAGCTGTTTACTATAAGTAAGACAGCAAAGACCAAACCGCCAAACCACTGCAGAAAAGGTGGTGTTAGAGAGAAGCAGAAGCGGGAGTGAAGCCATGCCCAGTGATCTGATTACAGATACAACTATTTAAAACTACTTTATCTGAGTCTTGACCAGCACTATTTTAGATGATAGAAAAAAATTAACCATGCAATAAATAGGTTATATTCTCGTCGGGATGTATATAATTTAATATACTACGTGTATGACAGGGAAAAAAAAAAGACCAACTACGTAATGTGTGAATCTAAATGGTGTGCTTGCAGCGTTTTGAAAGAAGTGTACTGTTTGCTTTCACAGGAGAGTGGAAGAAAAGTTGAGGCAAGGATGGACTGTTTTTGGATTGAAGCAAAAAAAGTCCAATCTTGCTGTCTGCGGTAGTTTATTTACTGTAAATCACGCAGCCTTAAAAATCTAAACAAATATTTATGGTAAACGAGTAGTTGAATTTTCTTCATTCGACTTACTAATATGCGTCTAATAAACTGCATGTTATGAAACCAGAGCAGTGGATTGGCCACATTCTGCAGTGAGCGAATTACAACCAGATTAACTACTCATGTATACACTCGGACTGAATTCGTTCAAAAAGTGAACAGACAGCATTGCTGGAGGAGACATCCATCAAACTAGGAAAGGTTACAGACGAGAAGAACCCTCTAGCCCATTTGGTAGTTAGCAGTTAATTTGAGCCAAGGATCTCAAAGAATCTCATCCAACTGTTTCTTGAAGGAAACCATATTGACTGGGTAGCTTTTTTCATACTCCCACAACCCTTTCCCTTTTTCAATGCACATCCATGCAGTTTCTACTTGAGTCTTCCGGCTTGTGTTTCACTGTTCACTCTGAAAGAATTCTCTGGGTTGGCTTTTTGAATGACTCTGAGGATTTTGAATTCTTGAATCAGGTCCCCAGTTGGTCTTCTCTGTTTAAGACTAAAAAGTTCTGATCCTTCAGCCTGTCTGTGTCAGACCCATTTTATTACCATCTCTAATATGTAATGTGGCTGTAATGGTTAATCTCAGCTGCATCTCCATCTCTGCCAGTGTATCTGGGTGGTCTTCTCTTCATTATCTGGATTAATTCTTGAGGAGTGATTTCTTAATTTAAAATCTAGGCTTTAACTGTAAATCCTAACAATGCCCAAACCTTATCAAAGATGTCAATGATGTCACCATAAAAAGAAAAGTAATTGCATTGCATAGTCTCTTCTATCTCTTTGCCCAGTTTTTTTTTTGCCACATCATCACATCACTTTCAGTAACCATTTTTCCAATTCCATGTCATTGTGGCAAGGAGTGGGTTTGGTTCCACTACTTAACCCGGGCTTTATTGGGTACAAGGCAGGATACACCCTGCATGGGACACCAGTTCACTGCAAGACACATTCAGACACAAACATGCATACACTCACTCCATGGCCAATTTACAGAAGCCACATTAATCTACAAGAATGTCTCTGGGCTGTGGTAAGTAACCGTAGCTCCTGGAGGACACCAACATGACCTCAGGAAGGACATACAAGCTACAGCACAGGAGTTAAACCCAGAGCCATGGTGCTATTTCTAACCACCCTGCCACCCATTTTGTTTTTGTAGTTTATGCTTTTACTACCTGCTTTCAAAACTCTGCATTGAATGTAATCTGTCAGGTATTTGCCTTCTCTTGAATTTGATCAAATTCTTTTAATTGAATTTGAGTTGCCGCTTCTACAGTCTTTGCTAATCCTCCTAATGCAGTATCATCTGCAAACATGACTTGTTTACTAACCGTACAAGAATCTAGATCATAGATATAAATAAGACGAGCAGTGGATATTGTCCGGATACCTTTGCCAATCCATTAGTTACATTACCCCAGTTTGAATATTCACCCCTTATTTGTATTGAAGAAATATATTATTATTCTGTTTATTAAAATTTGTTTAATCCAAATGTTGGCATTTTCCTGAACCTAGTTGGGTCTTGGAAAGCTTTTAAGGCTGCTTATGTCCTTTCAGTTTAGCAGTTAGACTTAAAAATGAATTTGTGCTCCTGCACACTCTCCTTCACTGTACTGTAGTGATCACACTTCCCTTGGTTGAAATGTCAAGGGGATGGCTTTCAGCCACAGTTGAAAGGCATGATAATGATGTTCACACATGAAATAATAATAATTTATTAAAAATTAATCAATTTTGAACTTATTTTGAAATTTTGAAGTAATGAGCGATGTTGACTTTTAAAAATGATATACTTGTACTGTAATAATACACAGCCATTTCATCAGAGGAGTGTCTTTTATTTGCAGATCATTGATTCTTTAGAAGGACTGCGCAGGTTCTCTGCCTGTGGCACTTTCTGTCACTATAGTATGCATGTCATAGAGGAATGACAAATGCTATTGACATCTCGGATAAGGGAGTGGCCTCCCCATCAATATTCTGTCCAAGTGAGGTATCCTGCTCTCGTTCTTACTACCGTTATTACTGGGCAGTAGTGTATTGTTGACCATTACTGTTGTTCTTTTAATAACATATCATAGACAGTGAAGATAGATCTATATCTTTTGTCATGTCTTCAGCCATAGTTGGAATTCATTACAATAAAAAACTGTACAGTCACAACCACGTCCTACATGTAGACAAGATCTCTCCTAGTTGTAAAGTAATTGCAGATCACTGACATTCCTCAAAGATGGGCTTTCAAATGAATGTTAGACAATTGTATACCTGTTACTCTTCTATCTGTATGTTATCGTGCATAACCCTGTCAAAGGTTGGAGACCATGTGTATATAACCCAAAACCAAGGACACAACAGAGCAGGCTCAAATACAACCTGTTTGTATACCCTACAGCCCAAGATCTAGCACTAAAAGGAGCAGGCACAAACATACAGTAGGTAAATTTATTAACTCTTTCTGAAAAAAGATTATTGCTCATACGGGAGGGCTCTGATTTAATATTGTAGGGCTCATTAATTGATTCAATCATTTTTTGTGTTCAGCAACAAATAGCAAGGGCGACTGCATAAAGTTCACTGTAACGTTTGAGAAGTCTCAGGTCTTAAATGTACTCGTACTTTATCAAGTATTCATACCTTGTGTTACATTCTACCATCAGATTAAATATAAGTGATCGTATGGTTTCATAGTTCCCACATCTTTAGGGAAGGTTAGTATTAAACCTCAAGGACCACTGCCCAGGAAGCTTTATGAGTCTCTTTTACTTGTTATCTGCTGCGGACTTGCGAGCAACGTTAAGCTGACTCACTTGAGGACAGAATTATTGCAGTTCTGTGGTTAAAGCAGTCAGTTTGTTTAATTGGGGCAGCACAGGGGCTCAGTGTTTAGAATTGCTGCCTTCCAGTGCTGGGGCCCTGGGTTGAATTCTAAGGGTGCTGTCTGTGTGGAGTTTGTATGTTCTCCCCGTGTTTGCGTGTTTTTCCTCCAGATTTTTCGAAAGTTATTCGAAAGCTGAAGCACCCAGGCAATGAACTAGCCAATCAAGGAATCATTGTGTTAGCACTCCTCCTTGCTCTGCGTAGTGTGAGGCCTCCACTGAAAACAGCTGTTTTCTGTGTGTGTAGAGAAAGCTGCTGCTGCGTTGATGTCGCCCGACGATGAAGTGCAGAAGAGTGACATCTCATCCAGCAGCCAGGGGATGATTGAGAAGGAAGCCTTGTGTCCTCTTTTGCTAGAGGTAAGGAGACGCCTGACAGCCTCCCCTGAGCCTGCTCAGTTTGGGAAATACATGCTAATTGTCTACAACAGGAACAGGAGACTTGCACAGATATTTATGGACATTTTAGCCTGCCTTGACGAGCATATGACAAGTGCACATGATTTGAATGCTTGATTAAATACAATTGACGGGTATCGGCCAGCTATTAGTGATTATAAATGATTTTTGACAACAGGAGGGAGGGAGGGTACACGATATTCAAAACAGGTTTGACTTGTATGTGTTAAAACAAGGACACGTGTTTCGTACAATAATTTAAACAGTTAAGTATAAATACAGCAACACAGAATTCCATTATGATACAATGAACACTTGCTGAAGCTCTTGTTTTGCCATGTGTCTTCTGCATTCATAGTGCAAATGTGAGCCTCTTGTTTTACGATGCTGTGCTGTACTCCTTTTCTAGCTGCAAGTTACAAACATTAGTCTCCCAACAGTCCTTACCAAGCTGCTAGTTAGAAACATATTTATGCCCGCTCCACATTGGTGATCAGTCACGGATGTGGAATGTTTATCAAGCCTGCTCATTTTTAAAATGCAGTCCCTGTACAATACATTCCCAGGCTTTAATTAATTTCCTAATCTAACAGGCTCACATTGAATCTCTTTGGCCTTGAACAGAGAAGATTACAAGGGTACTTAATCAAGATATTCAATATTCCCAAAGGCATTGGCAGTTGGTCTAATGTACTTCTTCAGGATCCGCTGAACCAGCAGAGACAAGCAGGGACTACTGACATGTACATTTCGATCTGAAAACAGGAGGTGCTTCTTTACACAAAATCCTGTTGAAGTTAATAACAATTGGATTAGATCCTTAGATCAGTAAATGCCAGTAACCAAAGATTGTTGGGTCTGAAAAGCCACTGTTTTTTTATGTTTTTACATTATGTAGCTATATATTTATGTAGAATTACAGCATAGCAGGAAAGTACTTTTTTATAGACTACCCTCAAAATGAAAAAGCCATAGTAAATGCATATTTGAGTATTAAACACATTGATTTAGAAACCTCAAAAACACTTTCCCAGCTAAATTAGTAACGGAACTGGGTGATGGCAGCTTAGCGTTCCCACAAGAACTTTTTCATATCACATCGTCTTCTGCAGGTGCATCTCCATCTGTGCTCCCTGTGTGTGTCATGCTTAGTATCTGTTTCCTTTCCTCACACTGTGTATGTCTTGCTTTTGTTTCTCTTAGGCACTGGATGGCTTCTTCTTCGTGGTTAATCGTGAGGGGCGGATTGTCTTTGTCTCGGAGAATGTGACTAACTACCTTGGTTACCCCCAGGAGGAGCTGATGAGCTCCAGTGTGTACAGCATCCTGCATGTGGGCGACCACAATGAATTTGTACGCAACCTGCTGCCCAAGAGCTTGGGTGAGTTTGCTTGGCAGGGCAGGGCATGCACTTTGCCATAGTGCACGAGAAAATGTGCATCTGAATGAGTCAGCCTGATGTTTTTTTAAAGCAATACTGCTAAAGCTGAAAACAGCAAAAACTGTTTTTAAAATGTACAGAAAAAAAAGAATACAGTTGTACATCATGTTAGATTGCCCTCCAAGTTTTAACTTAAGAGTCAGAATAGAATCTCCCAACCTTCGTTGAACCATACAGCTTATTTATTTGGATTAATGTCAATCAGGGTATGGGTGCATGTTAAAAATTAGTCCAAGCAATGGGTTGTTCAGATTTGTGTCCACACTAATGACTAGATGGCATTCTGAATTCTGAATAATTTTATTAATATAATAATAAGGCCTTCTCTGAATCAACACATTTCAGTGTGCTCCATATGGGCACAGAAATTCACTTAATTCTCATAATTAGGCTCTGCTATACGTATAGTCTCCAGTAAACTTTCAGTTTAAAAATAATTGTTTTTTTTTCTCTGCCCTAAGGTGTATTTAGTCTATTACTGTTACCCATGAAGGCACACATTATAAACATGAAAGTCAAGCTGTAGTGTTACGATTTCAAACATGGAAAAATAACTCGCCCCTCTTGCTCCCATTCTTGTAAATATAGATATTGTGGATTATGTTGTACAATATCCATCCCCCCATCCGTTCATTTCCTGATCCACTCATCCAGTATAGGGTCAGGGGGTTGCTGGAGACTCTCCTGGCAAGCAGTGGGTGCAAGGAAGGATACATTCTGGATGGGACGCCAGTCCATCGCAGGGCACACACAGACACAAACTCACGCCAGGGCCAATTTTCCCAGAAGCCAATTAACCTTCCAGTTATGTCTTTGAACTGAGGGAAACTGGAGCAACCAGAAAATGACCAATTTTGCCAATACCGTTTGACATTCCTGTATGGTATGCATACTATAAGAATGCATACCACACAGATGTAAAGGGAAACTGATCTGATGATAAGTGCCAATAAAAAAGCCAACTATTCCTTTGAAATTGAAAAACACTGTACAGATTTCACACTACAGAACCCAAATTAGTAATTTAAGAGCATCAGTAGGAAAGTGATGGCTCAAGAAGAGCTTAGAGCTTATTTGGAACATCTGGTTTCAACAACATCTTACTAATCATTGATATTTGCCATCTTATTTTTTACAAAATTCACACTGACCCACATATGTTACTTGAAGGCAAATATCAGAAGAAGAAAGTATTTGTATAAACTGAAAGGAAGTGGGATACATGTAATGACTGTTCCTAATAGGTGAATACACAATTAAAATAGGTTTTTTTTCTGCTTTGTTGATTTAAAGGTTTTCTACACAGATGGAAGAATAAAAGACTGTTCTGAAAGAAGCATATGTAGCATATGTTTCTTGTTTTCTTGTTTTTTGTTTTTTTGCAAAGTATAAATAACATGCTTCAGTGGAAGAGTCCCTGTGATTAGAAATTCTTCTTGGACACAGAATAAGACATTGTCATGCAATGAATAGCTATGACAGAAATTACGAAGAACACTATTGTCCTAATACAAGAGGAGTGAGAGCAATGTAAATATTCTATTGGTAGCAGTACAGTTATGTGGAAATACCTCAGTGCAAATATCACTGTACATGGACAGTCTTTCCAGGTGCCTTGATCGTAATACATTAATCATTCAGTAGTTTGTGTATTTTTTAGAGTTCAGAGGTCAGTGTGGAAATTCATGACTGTGGCTTGATTATAGACTAACTGCCAAATGGTTTCTTTCTAAATGACAGTCTTAAATCTTTTTCTTTATAGATTGACATTGCTTTCTCTTTCTGCAGTCAATGGGGTTCCCTGGCCTCAGGAGTCTACTGGTAGGAACAGCCATACTTTCAACTGCCGCATGCTGAAACGACCCCCTGACGAGGTGGACTCAGAGAACCAGGAAGCACGGCAGCAGTATGAGATAATGCAGTGCTTCACTGTTTCTCAACCTAGAGCCATGCATGAGGAGGGCGAGGGTAAGATCTGCACACGGCCTCGCTTTACATAGGTAGATGCTCTGACAAACACCACCAGTATCACTGACACAGGCAGACACACTCTGACAAACACCACCAGTGTCACTGACACAGGCAGACACACTTTGACAAACACCACCAGTGACACTGACACAGGCAGACACACTCTGACAAACACCACCAGTGACACTGACACAGGCAGACACACTTTGACAAACACCACCAGTGACACTGACACAGGCAGACACACTCTGACAAACACCACCAGTGACACTGACACAGGCAGACACACTCTGACAAACACCACCAGTGACACTGACACAGGCACATACTGTACACCATGACAAACACCAACAATGACACTGACACAGGCCGACACACACGGACAAACACCACCAGTGTCACTGACACAGGCAGACACACTCTGACAAACACCAACAGTGACACTGACACAGGCAGACACACTCTGACAAACACCACCAGTGTCACTGACACAGGCAGACCCACTCTGACAAACACCACCAGTATCACTGACACAGGCAGACACACACTGACAAACACCACCAGTGTCACTGACACAGGCAGACACACACTGACAAACACCACCAGTGTCACTTAAATGAATCCTTGGACTGCACAGTTAGGATTTAGGCGAGTGAGGTAACATAGACTTAAGACAGGCCGAGGCTATCAGAAAATGTTTCAGAAAATATTTAAATTGGTTTATTCAAAAGTAGTTTTAAAGAAAGTAATTCATTTTTGCAGGTGATAGCTTGTTTCACAGTTCTTGAAAGCTCAGTGAAATCTTC
The DNA here is from genome assembly GCF_040954835.1 of Lepisosteus oculatus. NCBI lineage: Eukaryota > Metazoa > Chordata > Actinopteri > Semionotiformes > Lepisosteidae > Lepisosteus > Lepisosteus oculatus. The sequence goes on along the minus strand of NC_090697.1, from coordinate 58,484,397 downwards.
AAAATTGCAAATTAAGTAGAGTTGAAAGCTGGGCTTTGGTGCAGTTTGCCTGACTCCCTGCCGTCTTCTTTCAGACCTTCAGAGCTGTCTCATCTGCATTGCCTGCCGTCTGCCACGCCCACAGCTGCCTGTCAGCACTGAGTCCTTCATCACCAGACAGGACCCCACAGGTAAGAAACACTGGTTTCACATCAGCAGGGGCAGCAGAAAGCTGAATTAAATTAGATGTGGTAGCAAACAATTAAAATACCTTCTGCTTCTTTTTTAACTTCTTAGAATGAACAATTCTATACATTTTCAAGTGTAAATCATGAAACAATGCAGTCTTTTTCCATAGTGTTTTTCTCAACAACAGAAAAGGCAGTTAAGAATCTAATAGAAAAAAACGAATGTGTCAATTAGTAGAACTGTGAAAAAGTTGAATATGATCTTGATTTCTGAACAGAGACAGTTTGAAAAATAACCACCCTCCTGGGGTATTCTCTTAAGATTAGGGTCCAGATACCAGGAACACAGTAACTTATCTGAAAGCTGGGGCGTTGAGTCAGTGGCTCAGCTGGTAAATGTGCTTCCCTGGCTAAGGGTTCAGCTCCATCATAGGATTTAGCCTGACTCATGTGATTGGCGTATACAGTGTACACTTCTCTCACTTTTCTTATGGCTTTCGTGACATGTTCGGTATTTTGTGTCTTCTGTTTTATTCTTATGTTGCTTCTGCCTGGAATGTCATTTGTCCTCACAGCTGTTCCCATTAAATCTAGCTTTTGAAAAATTTGTCAAGGCTAAATGCCACTAAGAATATACAGGAAAAAGATGAGCGTGGCACAAAGCATAAAACTGAAGAAAAGCATCTTAATTGAGCGTATTTCTACACTCCCATGTTTTCTTTAAAATTTGATAGTTTCCTGAGGTTATCTACTCTCAGAAAAGCCTGCTTACATATAAAAAGAACTCAGTCATCCCCGGAGTCTGCAGATTTCGTACCAGAAGGTAACTTCTGGTTTTCAGCATCAGTAACTAAATTTGTACTGCTGGATTGGCAGGTGGTTCAGAATATTCATTTTAACCAGGGTATGTTTAGGTTGCTGGGGAGCTAACTTGATAAAGTGTTGAGCTAGCAACGTAGAAGAGCTGTTTTTGTTAATCCTCCAACCCACCAGCTGCCTGGCAAGCATATTGGAAGCCAGGTGTGATATAAACAGCAAACGTAACTTCTGCTTTCAACGCAGGAAAGTGTAAAGTTAACAGCTAAGACTTCTGACCCTCTTTAAGCGTTGTATATTGTAAGATTTGTTAATAGGTGCTTTCCTGTGTTTCAGGAAAGATCATCTCAATTGAGACAAGTGCGCTCCGTGCCACAGGACGTCCTGGGTGGGAGGACCTCGTCCGGAAGTGTATCTATGCCTTCTTCCAGCCACAGGGCAAGGAGCCGTCCTATGCGAAGCAGCTCCTTCAGGAAGGTGAGGACCACAAAACCCGTTCCTGAAGACACTTTTATCGGGTGTTTCGCTTGTTTTAAGATGCGCTAATAGACACAGGATTGTCTTTACAAAAGACTCGAGTGCTCTGTACAGTATGTTTCACTCCTTTCCATCACCAACGGGTTACCATATAACCACGTAGCAGATCATTTTTTTTTAAACCAGGAAAGAACTGAATGAAATCCAGCCCAGTCAGCCCCTTGCGTTTCTCGTACGCTCATAAAGGCAGCTGTAAAAGCCTGCTTTAAATATTTAATCGTCTGATAATCCTGTTGGAAGCAACATATTGGGGCTGTAATAGATTATCACCACAGACAAGCAGGGTATCGATTTCAGGTCTTATTGTAGAATATGTTTCTCATTCATTTTTACTGTTTGTGTATTTATAAATTCACATATTGGAAATCCTCTGTTTATTGCATTTAAATTAGAAGAGTACATTTCATTAAAGAAGGAAGAATCTGGGTTATGACTGTATCCTTGAGCTGTAATATAGCGTCTTTATTAATATGTCACAATTTAACCAGTATCTTCAAATTGACTGCTGTGTACGTAATGTTGATTAGAATTAGAAGGTCGGAGGAGCATGACTTATTAACTTTTTGAAAGGACATTTTACCATCACAACAAAAAACATTTTGGCATGATGATCTGAAGTGAGGCTGCACAGAGGCGCAGTGATTAGCATTGCTGCCTCACAGCGTTGGGGCCCTGGGTTCAGTTCCTGGGGTGCTATCTGTGTGGAGATGGTACTGTGTGTTTTATTCAGTACCAGGATTATTCAGGATTTCCTCTTACTGTCCAAAGACATTCTGGTACTGTAGGTTAATTGACTTCTGGGAAAATTGGTTCTAGGCGTAAGTGTCTGTGTCTGTATTGGTGTCTATCTGCCCTGCAATGGACTGGCGTCCCATCCAGGGTGTATCCTGCCTTGCACCCATTGTACCCATAGCTCCCATTGCTTGCCAACTCCTGTTCCCCTGTGACTCTGTAATGGATACAGTGGTTAGAACATTGAAGGATGCATCTTAAGAGAAAAAAAAATGTCTCCAGTCATTAGAATCCTGTGTTGTGTTATGCCTTTCAATTAACTAGAGGAGAGAGGCACTAGTTCAGCCCTCTCTTTCTGATGCGGTGTCTCTCTGTGTCTGTGCAGTGATATCCCATGGTACTGCCATCAGCCCGGTCTACCGTTTTACTCTGAATGATGGCACTACTCTCAGCGCTCAGACACGCTGCAAATTGTGCTACCCGCCCAACCAGGATATGCAACCTTTCATCATGGGCATCCACACTATTGACAGGTACAGCTCCGCACTTCAGAACGTCCTCAACTGTATGATCTTTGTGGTAAAGGGTGCACTGTTTCCTGGGCTTGCCGTTTTCTTTTTTCTTTTCGCATTATTTCTGCTGAAGGGCCCTAACTGCGAATCAAAATGACATTAAGTTTAAAAATGTTAATATCTTCATTTTAAATAACACCTTTCGAAAATACTGTACGTACAGTAGCTTCCTTTTGGAGCTCTGACTGTACTTCACAGTTCAGAGCTCTATCTGATGTGATGGTTGAATGACCTTACCAACCACTGAAAGTCACAAACAAGAATGTTGGGCTACAGCTTTTTGGATACCTCTGCACTGCTTGTTGTTACAGTACATCAATGCCAGTATCAGTAGAATCACTTAAAGCATGATGATGCTCATCTCACATGGCAAACATTTCTCAAGAATTTTTGCAGAAATCTGGTATCAATTTCCTGCTGTGCAGCTGTCTCTTAGCCGAGTCAGGCATCTATGGGATGAACTGGATAGACATGTAAAAGGACACAGATAAGGCTTGATCTGGTATATGCAGTTTAGTTTGCATGAAAATGTTCTCAGTTCGTGTTCTCTCTAATGTACTTTCTCATTAGACTCCTCTAAACACCTGATGAAATGGTGACAATCAAAACTTGAAAAATAAACCATTTAATGTTTTTTCTTGAATCTAGTGTTGTAGTGATGAACTGTTTCTGTATAGCATTTGCTTAAAACTGTACTTATTATGTGCAAGACAACAAATATCTTTATAAACAAGTAAAAAAATCTCAATAAAGAATATTATATCTTATAAAGAATATACACAATTAGACAATTAAATACTTGGCTCCAAAGTTGTATTTATCTAAAATGTATTGTAAATCATGTTAATTCTACAGTAAAACAAAATGAATATTGGTATCCAGACTCCCAAAGGAAGTCTTTTTGACCCAGTTCAGTCATGACCTAGTCTCAGAAGCAGGACAGAAAAAAGAACTTTGTTATTGTCCTCAAAGTGAACACAAACAATTACAACACTGACATCATCTCTTGAGAGACTATGACCAGGGTCCATATTGGATGGAGGATAAGTCTGCTGTAAGAATCTCAGTACTTTCAAGCCATATGAAGACAACCTGGGATGGAATCAGATCAACTATCCAGAAATACCCTTTCTACTTGGAAAAAAAACATGCCAAAACTACAGCGTGCTCTGTCTGTACTGGATTGGCCTCATGAAACATCTCTGGATCCACAAATAAGGCAATCATGGAAGACGATCATTCTTGACTGCATGGAATGTGAAAAGAGAGAGCAATCCCATTACAAATATGTTATTACTAATTGTACAATTTTCAGAGCAAAAGGGTGTTGAGTTCATTACACTTTTACACTGCCATATACTGTAGATGAGGATGCAACTGGCAATGAATAATTCAATTAACAATTGAATTATTGCACCTTGCATCTAACCAATAATGAAGTTAACTTTTCTGATTAATAAAGCACCAAAAAAAAAAAAAATTCAACAAATTAATTGTAACTCTATCCTCCTGCTTGTATAAAACAACTTGAAGAGATTGTTTTGGGGGTTTTTTGGTGCTTTTTTCATATTTTTAATCTGAAAAATACCTTCATTATTAGATGTACGGGGCAGGAAACTTTTTATGTATTTTTCCTCTTTTTGTTTCTCTCCAAGGGAACACAACACTGCAAGCTCTCAGGAAAACACTAACACTGGCCCTCTGTCCACGCATGGGAGCCAGTCTCCAGCCCAGCCCACCCGCTCTCCTGCTGTGCAGCCAAGCATGGAGCTTGGCCAGACTGCTGGCATGGGCGTCCACCTCAACAATGGGAACAGCAGCGGGACTGGCCCAGCCACACCTACCAGCCACCCACCAGGGTACCTCACACCCAGTCGGATGGGCACCCAACAGTTAAACAGTCCTTCTCCCCTTGGCAGCCCACTGGGAACTACCCCCACCTCATTCATGTCTCCCAGGCCGCCTCGTGGGAGCCCTGGGCTCGGGGGGAGCCCTAGAGTGTCGGGGAATCCCTTCTCCCCTTCCACACCCAGCCTTCATTCCCCAGCAGGGGCACCCAGCGGTAGTGGAAACCTGAGCAGACAGCAGTCAGGTTGTCATGGAGAGTGTGCCGGCACCCCTCTCAGTTTCTCGACGCCCTCTCCGGTCCCGCAGAGACAGACCAGCACTCCTGCTAGCTCACCAGTACGCCCTCCCCTCGCAAAACCGGCCGAGGGGCTGCCTGAGAGCAGAGAGGACCACACCAAGACTCCTCAGCAGCTCAGCAACGCCAAGCTGGGCCAGCTCCTGGACGGCTGCGGAGGCAGACCCTCGGAAACGGACACACCCCCCTCCCTGCCGGCCCCCTGCCCGGCCTCCCACAGCTCGCTGACGGAGCGCCACAAGATCTTGCATCGGCTCCTGCAGGACAACAGCCCCACGGAGCCGACCGAGGGCGGGAGAAAGGACATGGAAATCAAGAAGGAGCCTTCCGCCAGTTCACCCAGCTCCAGGGAGCCCCAGGACCACCAGCTGCTGCGGTTTCTCCTGGACACAGACGATAAGGATTTGGGAGGCCTTCCACCCTCTTCTGCCCTCAGCCTCCAAACTGTCAGAGTGAAGGCCGGGAAAACGCCTGAAGCAGAGTCCAGTGCCTCCCCAAAGCCAAATGACCGGCCAAGAAATCAGGTAGCACTTTTTCCCAGCATGCCTGAGCTCAAGCACCACAGTGGCTTCCTAAGAGTCATATCATCTAGGAGATGATGGGTCTGCATTTAATTAGGATTGAGGATACACATTGATTTGAGGCAAGCAGAATGAGGTTTGCCCCTTTTTTGATCTGCAGGAAATACCATGATGAAACTCTAGCTTAGTATTTGAAGCTGTTCATTTAGGCTTTTTTAGCTGTTCATTACACCGAGTTGCTGACCAACACAACCTAATGCTTCGCATTTCATACTCTTTTCCGTCTGTTGAAACTCAATAGCATAGCTGTGATGGTCTAAGCCTCTGTATTATTTAGTTATTTAATGCAAACCAAATACTTTCAGAAGAAGTGAGAGCTAAAGCTAAGTATCCTTTCCCATTTTACATTCACTTAAAGGAAGTAGATTAGAAAGGATTTAAAGGTGCATGATTCGCCTGATTTGACCAAATACTGTAATACCAAAAGTCATATTTGGTACACTATCATTTAGCTAGAAAAAAAAATACAAAGTGTAATATCTTTTAAATACCCCCTCTTTGTTAGTTGGCAGTGAGATGTACGGTACGTACTAAGGGTAAGAATGGTTGTTTGCTTCCTGGCAGGTCATTTTACAGTTCTCTGATAGCACAAATCATCTGTTCCAACCTTCCCTACAGCTAAACCCCGCCACACTTTTATATTATTTCTTCACTTACTTGCGAATTCGGGAAGTACTGGCTGCTGGTGAGATGTTGACCTTCCCTTTGCCTGCTGTTTTCCCAGTTAGGAGCTGACCTGGACACGGTAAGCCAACTGCTGCACACACTGGCTGGCGGTCCGGGGGTAAAACTGCCCGAGGAGCAGGGCGACTCACCGCAGCCAGGAGAATCCAGCCTTCCCAGGGGCGTGAGCGTGAAGCAGGAGCCCAGCAGTACCCCTGGCCGTGGTGAGATGGGGATGGAGGAAGATGAAATGGGGGGGGAAATCGCGGTGCCCATTTCACACTAGACCCACTTTTTGTTTTACGGTTGTCATTCTTTGATGGGAACTAAACTTCCAGATCTTGATTTTATTATCGAGATCTGCCTGGAACATAGTTTTTTTTCTGAGCAACTTTGGTTCAAAACATCCTTGACTTGAAATTGAATTTACCGTAGCGTGTCCCTGAAGATGCTTCAGGTCATCAGCACGACTAACAAGCGCTGGCATCAACAGAGAGTGTAATATAGGATGAGTAAAGATAGCCTTTATAAGGGGCTTTTATAAAGATAGTCTTGGTAAGGGTCTACCGTGCAATCACGTACATTGAATGGAAGCCTAAACTGATAAGGTTTCTCCTTTCCTCTTCCTTTCTGCGATTCAGGTTTCAGTGATGGGCCCAGACTACAGAGCCAATCACCTTTTGAGTTCTGCAGTCCCTCCACTCCCTCCCAAGGCCAAGGAGACCATTTCCTGTCACCTAAGGGCAGCAGCCCATTCAGAGAGTCAGGCCACGTAAACACCTTCAGGACTGACACAGGTACAGGTGTGACATCAGACACAGGCATTTAGGACATGTGCACTCTGAGAGACAGGTGAAATATAAAGTTTTCAAATCCAGCAAGAATTAAAAGCTTAATGTATGTTCTTTGTTGCTGGAATGCAGAATTTTATTAGTTTATCTATAAGCCGGAGTCTAACCTGGCAAGTAACGGGATGCCAGTCTATCTCAGGGCACACACAGACACATACACACACTCACACCAGGGCCAATTTTATAGAAGCCAATTAGGCTTCCATGTCTTTGAACCGTGGAGGGAAACTGTAGCTCCTGGAGGAAACAAAACAAACACAGGGAGAGAACATAGGGAGAACATACAAACTCCACACAGATAACACCCTCGCAATTGAAAACAGAGCTCCAGAAATGCTAACCACTGTGCCACTGTGCTGTTCATTTAGTCTAGTTTTGGGCTTTGCTTATTTTTGTTCACGCGGGGGACAGCTTTTTTAAATATCTTGCAATGTATTAAGCGTGGTTCCTATCTTATATGTGCAAGGAAAAAGTAAATCTCTCATTCATCTGTTCTACGTTTTTGGCATTACTGTTAGAATTAGGATTTCTCAGAATCCTGTAGCCCTGCAAATTATTTCTCTCCTTGTCTAGACGAAGGGATGCATGGAAATCTCTGTGTGTTCTTTTGCAGGACTCCCAAAGATGGAGCTTACAGGGTCACAGCAGTTCCATCCTCCCCCCATGGCCGAGCCCATGCCTTTTGAAGGCAATATGGGAAGTGTGAATGATAGTGCTCTGACAGTTCCACCAGAGTGAGTGTCATCTCTCATATTCTTCACCATCCATTTTTCAACACATGACCCTGTCACATGCTCCCCAGAGATGTTCTAGGTACCTTCTTCTCTAGTGTAACACTCTTCCCATCCCCCAGGCAGTGCATCCCGTGCCCGCTGGATGAGATGCTGTGTCCGCCGACTACCGTGGAGGGCCGGAATGATGAGAAAGCACTGCTCGATCAGTTAGTGTCCTTCCTGAGTGGCACAGATGAGAGTGAACTGGCGGCCCTGGACCGTGCACTGGGCATTGACAAACTCGTGCAGGTGAGCATTTCATTACAGGCTTGGGGTCACTTGGTTGTCATCCTTAATTTAAAGGTGGTTAAAAGTGCCTTAGTTCTGTTGCAGCTGTAGTGTGCTCTCACGAGGCACCAATTCTGTAGGGTTTGGGCATTTACTGGGACAATTATTAATTGTAGCAGTAAATCACAAAATGATTCTTTTAATGGCTTTAGAATCCAACCATGCGATATAACTCAAACAATGCACACACACAGGTACTAATACACGAGGATACATTTATTTATACATAGAATATGCATGTAAACCTACCAGATCTTATTGTGAGGGTTATCAGAATACAAAAGATATGTATTCAGTCAGTTACGAAGAGTTACATATATCAAGAGGACATACTTTCGGTATATCATTCATTTAGACCGTTTCGTAATTGAACTTGGTTACAACTTCTACATTAGATACTGAAAACAAGTACATAACCCTTAGGAATTAAATTGATATCAACTGGTTGGGATAACAATTGAATTCTCGAGCTGTAATGCATTGAAGTTGAATACTCATCCAACCTCTGGGGATTCAGATCTCCTGCGGGCACAAAGAAACAGTTGCAGGCTTCTAAGCTGTCCAGTCTGTACTCTCTGGCTCTGTGCCAGGCTGTGCTGGGCGGCTTGTGACGGTGCGCTGCTGATGCTCACTGACCGGCTAGTTAGTGTTGGCTTTAACTAGCACAGTTTGTGCACAGGAGAAAAGATAACTGTGGGTCCCTGCAAGTCAGGAAGAGGACTGGTTCGTTCCTGATGAAGCGCTAGTTCTGAATAGTGATTCAGCTGTCCACAGTTCCGACCTGTTCACGAGGCTTGCTGCTGATGCTAACCTCGGGTGGATCCTCTGGTTATTCTCTGGCAACCTCCGCTCTAGACTCTTAGAACAGAGGAAAGTTCTGGCACTTGGACACACTGGCTGTTCCGTGGTTGTCCGGGCTGAGTCTCAGGATGGTCAGGAGGAGCGCTGCGAGAATGTCCTGCCCTTGGGAGCCTTTCTGCTCCTGGGCCGTCCTGCCCTGGAATTGTCTTGCACCCCTGGAATTCTCCTTAGAATTCCTCCTTCTGGAATAGTCCTTAGAATAGTTCTCCTTCTCCAGGCTCTCTGTTGCCTGTTTTTACCTGGAGGAACTTCAGCTCGTTCATTGGCTGAAAGTTCCATGGGCATCAGAGTCCCACGTGGGTTACTCGGCTCTACCAGTCCCTGATTGGTTGATCAAGGTGAGATATGAGTCACTTACTCCTGACACTAAGGAATGCAGTCCAGATGTCCATCTGGCACTCCCTAGACAGATAGGCGCCAATGGATGACCATTGATCATGATAGCCAGGCTTAGCTAAGTGCATCCCCCCCTTTGGGAGCTGTCCCTTATCAAAAGAAAACATCTTTAAATCAGCCTGCATGAATAGCTTCTCTGTGGCTGCACCACAGAGATGAAGAGAGAGATGGGGCCTCATTTAGGAAAGCACAGCAACACTTAATTCTGTCTTATTAACAGCTACACAGCTGTTGCATGCTGTCAGAATGAAAACAGAACAAAGTTAGCATTGGGTATGATTACCTGAGCGTTAAAAAAGCCCAGCAGTGCTGATGCACATATCTGATCAGCCTCTGGGCAGACTGCTGTGGGATGCTCGGCTAATTTGAGCATCAGCTGGCGGAGGTTTGCTTAGTCTACAGTATGCTGTTTCCTGTTGATGGCACTGTAAAGTTGGTTCCACAGATGTTCGTGGTGGGAAAGAGCATGTCTGGCCTTGAGTCAAGAAAGAAAACTGGCCATGGAAGAACAAGAACATCAGCATTTTTGTCTTGACGTTATGACATTGTAATCCTACCAGTGTAGGATTCTCATTTTCCTGTTGGAACATTGCTGCTTCTGAAGTAGTTTGCAGGAATGGGCAGGCTGTTGTTTCAAAGACTTTAGGCAGTCTTCATTGCTATCTCTCACCTTTCTTGTCTTAATTAAAATGTCATTTTGAGGTACTCTTCATACTGATCCTTAATCAACTTGTTTTTCAGAGCTATTATTCTGAGGTATATGGCTATGATTCCATATGTCTACAATCCTCATAGCTGCAATACACAACACTGAGCCCCTGGCGGTTTTACGAAATCATGTGACTTGAGCTCAGCCTTTTTTTCATTCTAAGAAACAATACTGCTCATTGAACCTGTCCACTCTCTATTCTAAACATATTTAACATGTATGGGCTCAGTGAGGTACTGCTGTTAAATTAAGACTATTGTGTTTTGATTATGCATCAGAATGTCTGAACAATAAGCAGATAGAAGAAATAATATGACATTTATATTACAATAAAACTAGTTGCGAAGGGGGTATGCGTATTAGCTCAGTGATGGTAAACTCCAGTCTGGTGTGCCAGACGGTTTCTGGTTTTTCTTTCTATCTGAGCCCTTAATTACCTAATTGATCTCATTATTTGCGTAGTCAGACAAGTTGAAGCCTTTCCTCGTTCTCAAGGAGAAGGAGATTTATTGCATCTGCTAGGCAGCAGCCCTAGAGTTATGGACTTGGGTACACCTGCATTAACTGTTGAATACGTATTGTACATGGGGTGTTGATAGGCTCACACACACTTTCCCCATTGCTTTCAGGGTTGCTGTTTGGATAGCCTTTCTCAGCAGTTCCCTGCTCAGGCCCCCATGCTGATGGATCCCAAGCCCCCTGGCTACACATCACAGTTCCCTCCTGGTTCCCCCCAGTTCTCTTCCGCAATGGGGAGAGCTCAAGGCCTGGGGTTTGGAGGCCCACGTGGAGCCTTCCCTGGAGGAATAGGGATGGGGCCGCGACCTCCCTTGGCTCGGCCTCCTGGTCTGCCAAACCAGTTGAGACTGCAGCTCCAGCAGAGGCTCCAAGGCCAGCAGCAGGTACCAGCTCGGTCTTCTACAGTACCACACTCAAAACTCATTTTCAAAAGAATCATTGAGGGCTGGCGGGACTTGACAGGCTCAAAACGGCCTGCAGTGTTCTGATGTGGAAAGGTGATAGACCTAGAGCATAGACCTTGGCAACTCCCTTAAACATAGAACCTTCAATACAAGCATCAAGTATTTTAAAATTCCTGTCAGGAATATTTTCTATAACTTGTTCATGTACAGTATGCTGCAAAAATGTAAAATATTTTGCTGGTTGTTAATTTAGTCTGTGGTGGTTGAAATACTAAATCTGTTAAAGGGGAATTATGTCTGTAAAATCAGAAATACCTTAAAAACCATGAAATGCCTAGATAATAAAACAAAGAAATAATAAATAATACATAGGTTTAAAATTAAAGTTTAAATCCATCGGTGCCTTATGGGGGTAGGTTGTTTGCTTACGATTTGATACAATTACAAATTGTATGAAATGTTATATGATTAAAATGTATATTTACAAAAGATCCAGAAAGCATATATATGGTTTATATATTTTTTCTGATATAATAATGTGTTTTGGGGCTAAAAAATTTAATGCACATTCTGCAATAGCAGACAGTCCTTCTCCCTATTAATCTGTTAAACCGATGGTATATAGTATTGGTAATCAGAATGTTACAAATAGCAACTTGTATGTCCTGATTTCACGTGTCTCCCTTTCTGGTTTAATAGCTAATGCAGCAGAACCGACAGGCCCAGATGGGTCAGTTTCCAGGGGCAGTGCCTGTTGCTATGGGGATGCGTCCCAGCATGCAGCAGCCACAGCTGCCATCTCAGGTAAGTGAGCTCGAGTAGAAGACAACTGCAGTGTAAGGGTGTATGCAGAACAGAATGCCTCAGCTGTCTTCTCCTCTTCTGTGATTTGTACAGTAGTAGAGTGTGCCAAATTCTCGAAAAGGAAAGGCCACAAAGTGGTGTCCTAAATGGCTCAAGCAGTAGGGGTCCTAGCTCAAAGTGTAGATTGAGTTCCATGGCTCAAATGTTCTAGGTTTGAACCTGGGCATTGTCACTAGCTGACCGTGGCTGGGATTTTCCAAGCATTGGAGTACAACTCTCAAAGTAGGTATTATAAATATGCAATATTAATTTTTTTAGCTTTTGTATGTAATGTAAAAGTATGTTATGATTTTGTTTTGGGCTGAAGTGACAGAACTTGGTGAGGAAGGATGCAAACCTGTATTAGTTTTTCCTTTTGTTGTTGTTTTCGCGGAATCCTTACGCTTCCCAGAGCTTGTAGAAGCCTCTCTGTGCCCGCAGTAAGCAGTCTGTCTGGAGTGGGGAGGTGTCTGACTGTCTCTTTCACCACGCAGCCCCCTCTCAACGCTCAGATGCTGGCACAGAGGCAGCGCGAGCTCTACAGCATCCAGCACCGCCAGCGGCAGCTCCTGCAGCAGAAGGCCATGCTCATGCGGCAGCAGGGGTTCGCGGGGGGGCCCATGGGCGTAGCACGGATCCCTAAAGGCCCTCAGCAGCAGCAGCAGTTTACCTTCCCTCCGGGCTACAGTCCAGCTGCTGGGAACCCCCCAAACTCTCCTAGTCCTTTTACCCCCATGGGTGGGCCTCCTGACCCAACGCTACCTGCTAGGGGCCCAATGGCGAACCAGGGCCTGATGGGTAATGTTCAAGGACAGTTTGGAGGGGCCATGAATTCTCCTGTTCAGCCCAGTATCTTTCAGCAATTTGGAGGACCGGGTAAGTGCCCTGCTGCATGGCATTGCATCTGCATATGATTCATTGAGACTGGGTAATTTTTAGCATTGATCTGGTTGAGTTGCTGAATAGCTTATTGCTTCATTTTCATTGCAGAGAGATTGTATTCTACAGCTGTGTTCCTTGTTTTCCATCCGTTCAGAAATGACAGATTTACAGCAAAGCACAGACATCTTGTGTATTTACAAATGTATCCTGGTGCACTGGCAGTTGGTTCGATCTTTTCAGATGTGCTGGAAGAGATCTGTTACTCAGTACATGCATACTTGACTAATATTACACCCAGTTAAAGCACACCCAGAATGTATGCTCCTAAACTTTTATAAACCATAGTACCAAACTACTGACCTAATATAAAAACTTATTGTGTTTGTACTCACATATTCAATACTACTGCCGACATTAGAAACATTCTATAAAGGAAAAGATTATTAAAAAGATGAAAAGCCCGTCATTATTTCCCACATACTGTACACATTAAATATGGCTGCATTTCTAATACTGTAATTTTGTCTGTAACATGCCTGGTTTACAAAGTCCCTTTTTTCTGAATAGTATCTGTGAAATTATAATTGACTTTGATTGTATACAAGAGATCAAAGTGAAATAATGTGCATACCTGCCTTGTTTGACTCATTGTCTTGGGATCTGGGACTGATTATGGTTATATGTGGCAAAAGGGTTCCATCTTTTTTAATTTATGTTCTGATTGTCTCAGGGACCTAGGTTTCCTCAAAACTGCCCTTTCTTTCTTCCTGTTCAGGAATGGTCCAGCAGGGGGAGCCACCTTTCCCTCCTGCCCTCAGTCCCACCAGCCCCCTGCTGTCACCACAGATCTCCACTTCCCAGAGTCCTATGCTCCAGCAGACACAGCCTCCTCCTGGATACCAGTCACCTGACTTAAAAAACTGGCAACAGGGCAGTATGGGAAATAACAGGTATTTGAATGAACCAGCACACATTTTAACAGGAGATTGTTTTTTTCTCATTTGTCTTAGGGAGTGGAAGCGAAGTATAATTACAGTACAAAAAAAGAGTAATTTTTCACTAAATCACATAATTGACCTGTTGACCAAATGTGACATGACAGACTATTCCTGCCAGGATGTTAGTTTTTCAAAACTTCTCTGCTACCTCTCAGGTTTCAGAAATGCTGTGTGCTGTAAATGCCAGTATGATCTATTGAGTTGGGAAGTCTAAAGTCACGGTCCAAAGTATTTGTTTTTTCTCTTATTTTGTTTACATACAATTTATCTTGATTGTATCTTAAGTTTTATCTACAGTCAACCTAGGAATCAAAAAGGAATAAAAAAATTGGAAACAGGTATCTAGTGGTATAGCAATCATGAAGTAATTACATTGTTAAATTATATATATATGTATAATAAATATGTAAAAAAATACATATCAATTTTAATCTAGACAACCTGGATTAAAAAAATATACAATACAATTAGTCATGGCACTAAAGAACACTGATAGAGATACAATTACTACTGTAGGTTCTGATTTTGTTTTTCACTCACATACAGTTCATGTACAGTGTACAGTATGTGCTTACAGTAGACTCATTTCCGCCTTCCTTTGCACAACAAATACCCTGTACTTCCAATTGTGTTTCAAAGCAAATGTTTCTGTGACATAATCAGAACACTTAATTCATGTTTAATAGGAAGGAAATTACTTCTGTTTGGTCAGCTTTGGTTTCATTAAAACGTTAACATAGCAGAATTCTGTAGGGTTTCACCAACACACATTCTGTTTTGTCAAGTAAGCCTGTAGTCAGTTAAAGAGAACAGTGGAAAATCAAGGGAATAAATACGTCAGCATGTGTTTTTTTTCAGTCTGAGGAATGATACTGCCCGTGTTTTGATATTCTCTTGATGTGTAATTTGACAGCATGTACAACCAGTCAGGACAGACCCCTCCCCAGGCATTTGGCCAGCAAGGTGTGTACAACAACATGAGCATCACAGTGTCGATGGCAGGGGGCACCGGAGGTGTGGGCTCGATTCCATCCATGGGACCACCCGTTGGCATGGGTAACAGTAACATGGGCAGTGTCAGCTCCATGTGTAACGATCAGGTGAGTGCTGAGCAAGGAGGAGGGGGGTGGGGGGTGGAGTTCATCATATAGTACTTCTCCATTTGCTGTCAGCCAATGAGTGTCAGTAAAATACAGTTAAAGAACTTGGAATATCTCTCCTGTTTTACTCTGTGACTATGGGCTGGGTTTTAACCAAAGAAAATAAAGTGTTAATTTTACATTATAATGTGCATTTGTGCCAGGTGGTCAGAATATAGTTTGAAATTTAAATGATCTCATATAATGTTATTTACAGTGTTATAGTTTAGCTCATTCCCATTCCGTGTCTTCGTGTTGACAGTGGTTTTAGAGCTCTCCCTCTTGTGTGTTCTGTATCTCCCCAGGTACAACAGGTTCAAGTTTTTGCTGATGTCCAATGTACAGTTAACTTGGTAGGCAGTGACCCCTACTTGAATCAGTCTGGCCCTTTGGGATCACAAAAAGGAGGAGCTGGCGCCCAAACCACCCCATCACAGCAGAAAAGCCTCCTTCAGCAGCTGTTAACTGAATGACACCCTAGGCAGGGCGGAGTGTTTCACAAAGAGATATTTATATTTTTCACAAGTTTCTTTTTAATTTTCCTCGAGATTGGTTTGGGGGGCCGGTGATGGAGTATTGAATATCTCGGCCTGTTGGCAGAGTGCTCGATTCCTGGTTGCTTACTCAGAAGATTTGCTTTCTGGCTGGAGAAGCACGTTGCATCTTGGCCACATTAAGGCGGACCTGCTTCGTGACTCGCTGCCTTTGTCAGGCAGGGTTGGAAGATCTGGTGCAAAATGGAGTGTAACTACTGAGCTTGGCTCATTCTTTGGCCAGCTGGAGCAGCAGTGCGATGGAATAACACTTTGGGAAAGTGTTTTGTTTCCTGTTCAGCAATGATTGTTCAGTTTCAGCAGGATCTGTCACTGATCGGCGCTCCACTGCAGTGCCTAGTGGAAGGACTTTCACTTTTGATTTCTCAGTGAAATGGAACAAGAATCACCAGGATGGAAGACTTAGCACGCTGTCTGCCACAGGCTTCCCTGGGGAAAATGTTTTATAAATAATAGGCTACAAATGTTCTACACAAATCTCTTTTCTAGCAGCTGTGAATATTTGGAGCCTCAGAGGCTCTCTTTGGCCTATCAGTGTTTATTGCAATGTGTACCGTGCAGAATTGAAGTATTGTACAGTACAGATGGACTAGACTGGGATGAGCTAAAGGTTTCTACCATCCTTTCAAACGTAATTGAATTATTTTGAAGACAACAGTAAATCTGAAGTAAAACTCACAAATATAATTGGAGTTTGAAGCAGAATTTAGAATTGTTTTCCATTTCAGAATTTGAAAATTGGTATCTGTCATTGTTTTATTATTCTCGGAGGCAACGTTTTTGGCATTACGAGCGTGCAAACTTGCTTTAATTTCATTGAACGTTTTGGATTTGGAACATTTCATTTCGGTCAGGTTGGCTTTGCAGGTTTTAATTTTTCTCAGATCTGGCGTCTTGTGGTCCCATTTGATTAAACAACAAAACAATAACAGATTGAGCACATAAAACATTAATTTGAAATGGTAAATTAGTTAATGGGGTCTAGCTCACCTTCTACATTTTAATGGAATCCTGCAAATACAAATTCTTTGCTCATCCCCACAGTTGGCACAGTGACACTACAACACGGTCACACCCTGCTGTACAGTACAGCTTGAAGACTGTTGTGCTTGTGCTTACTGTAGCAGTCAGACACTGTTCAGCGTTAACCTAGGTTGACATTGTTGTAACACTATTGGTAATGTTACCAGGCATCAAATGTAAAAAAAAAGAGCAACAACAAAAAAGAAGATATTAACAAGCAATAACAGTAAAGTGAGGTAAAAGATATTTTTAGAAAAAAATTGAATTGTGAAAATATAAAAGGAAATCAAAAGTCTAATTCCTTTAGCTATATTCTGATTTCAGAATAGCTGTTGAAAGAAACCTTGTACAAATGAGAATTTGATGGTCCAAATAGCTTATTTTCTCACTGTGTATTTACAGGGTGATTCACAAATCTTGCAATGTTGTCAGAGCACCGCAGAAATGGAAAGAGGGTTTCCAAAGACTGTGGCAGTGACACGGCCTAATGCATTCCTTTGGTCATCAGAGAGTTGTAACACTCCCAGTAGAAGCACTTGTAGAGAGAAAGGTCAGAGCTCAGATTCACCAAGCTGATTCTCGCTGTGGATGCAGAACTAATGGAACAGCTGCCGCTCCTGCTGTAGTGCTCTCTCATTCGAAAACACATTCCCAAGGTCAGCGTAACAATACTGTGCAGTGCAAGACATCAGATGTCCCATGTCAGGGGCCATTAATGCAGTGGCAGCAACACTTGATGACAATTGCAGTGATGAGTCAAGACATTTGTGCCCTTGCTTAGCTGTTACCTGCAGTGGTAAAAGGATGAAGGATGTGATTCTGTGAATCAGTGAAAGAGTAAATTGTAGAGTACCATCTTCCCAGATGAGGTAATTCTTCACCTGAATGAGATCATGAGGTGGTAGAATACAGGTCAGTGGGAGTCAGGTAATCTGTGTAGCTATGGAACCACATGTTGTTCATCCTGTGTCATGGTTATGATGTGGCGTAGCGTTGAATGCTGGCTTCTCCATTCGTATCTGCTAAAGAGAATAGATTACCATGTAGGTGGATGGTTTGATGAGGTTCCTCATGAAGACCTCTGTGGTCACCAAACCTTAGCTTTTTTTTTCCCCTATAAATATATTTGGAGTCACAGGCAAGGTTCCCACGGTCATGGAAATCCTGGAAAAGTTTTGAAAAATGATAAAATATCCATTACGTTGTGGAAAAGTGGTGGAATGTTTTTTTTTTACTTCACCCAAAATTATCATGGCTATATCATGTAATTTTGTTCATAAATAAGCAAACTTTTAAAAAGAGACTGCAGCATTGCCGTCGCTAATATTACACATTATAGTAACGCATCAGACCCTCTCTCAGGAATTTTATAGTGAGCCGTAAGCTAGCCAGGCGCCCATGTCAAAATGCCGGGTAAATGTGTTTTCAGTCTGGTTAGCAGATGAAAAATACAAGGTATGGCTCCAAAAAGATGAAGACCCAAATGTGCGATATGTATAAATTATGCAAGAAAATAAGTTATGGAAAAGTCACGGAAATGTT
Source organism: Lepisosteus oculatus (assembly GCF_040954835.1). NCBI lineage: Eukaryota > Metazoa > Chordata > Actinopteri > Semionotiformes > Lepisosteidae > Lepisosteus > Lepisosteus oculatus. The sequence goes on along the minus strand of NC_090697.1, from coordinate 58,466,404 downwards.
TTGGGATTTTGTTGGTAAAAATGGGTGGGAACCCTGCACAGGTTTACCGCAATAGATCTTGCAACCAGAACATTTTGGAACAAAGTTGTTCTGATTGGCTGATTTGAAACTGATCTGTCCGTGTTCTACTTAGTTTTCAGTTCTGATTATTTTTTAAATAGAATATACCCTGCTGCTCAAATAATGCATTGGTCGCTGCGTCATTGGTCTTACTTCTTTGCATATCCTCTGTTTGGACTTCGGTTTTAGCGTTACTCTGGCAATATGAATTTCAGTCACCTTGTGTGCAGTTTATGCTGTGTGCTTGTGAGCGTTTGGTTGTATGTACACGTGGAGTGTGACAATTATGTTTCAGCAGTGAAAGTCAAACAGAGCAGTGGGCCGTGTGCAGTGTATCTCAAGAACACTGTTGTGAAGAGGAAAAAGTGTAACCCTGTGTTAATAAAGTGTTCTGTCAAAAAAAAAGGAGAAGTGAATCATGAGCCTGAATTGTCATACTTTGTGTGTATTTCACAAAGTCTCTACAAAATGTCTTCATGATCTCCCTCTACTGGCCATAAGTTGTGCTGCTTTGTTTTTTTGTGAATACTGTAAGACACTATCAACGGAGTTATGATGCATCTTTTACACAATATGTTTCTGAATTTACCCAAAAAGTAAGGAATAGTAAGGAACAGAAAAGGCACGTGCATTTCTTTGGAATCCTTTGCAGGGATGTCCTTTTTAATATCAGACCATTCACAGATAATTGCGTTTGTACAGTGCTGAACAAGACAAGACCATTACAGAATTTTTGGCACATTCAAATTGTCAAGAAAGTATTCTGAACTTGAGAACATGTGTATGATATATAGTATACTACATACTATAATATCAACATAACACAGTTTTTTTCTACTACCAAGATAATTATATTATGATCAAGAGTGGCTGGATATGAAGACTGAGCAGAGGCTTTGTGCAGATGTGTATGATAAAGAGTACATATGTGAGCAACAATTCACAAATTTGGAAGCAACAGATAATGTATGGATGAAATGGGGATGAATAGTGGTGATTTTTACATTTTCAGGACATTGGCATACTAATTATCTTGTATTTCCTGGGTTTATGACTGCTGTTTATAAGTATGTAGAAAAATGAAAGATTAATCCCTATGGCAAATATTGGGGTTATTCCATTTTTTTTAAAAAAATGTGGAGCTTGTGGGTAAAATCAGGTTGTTTACAGAAAAGTGGATGTCATTAAACAAACGTTTATTCCTTTTGCAAGTTAAGTTCAAATCATGAAAAAGGATTGTAATTAACCCCCAATAATTTAAACTCATTGTAGTAATGCAGTAATACAGTTATCACTGTAACAAATTACTAACAAAAATAATGTCTTAACCTGACAAATACTTTTTTTCTTCCATTTAAACAGCTGCATGTTCAGTATAATTCTACATAACAAATGTTTGGAAGGACAGTTTTTTTGCTCTAGAACTAATTGTTCAAGAGGTTCAGTAAAAAAAAATAGTAGAAAAGGTAGCCAAGATGGTTATCAGTTCTAAGAATCCAAGATATGCAGTGAGCCTTTTTCTTGTTTTGAGGACATTAATGTTTGCTTCAAAATTTTTGATGTATATGTGAATGTGCATTGGTATAATTAATTTGTCTTTGTGTGCAAAACAAGATGAATCCTGATTTTATTTCTTCTGTCTTTAGTTGCCTGCACATTACCTGTGGGTGTTTAGATTGCTCTATATGCGAGAGAGTGTTTTAGAGACTGCTGAATGTGATTTTACTGAGAGCGAGAAGCAGCGGGAGCTGGCTTTTGTACGGGTTAATTTTAAGACAAAAAAAGGCCATATTTAATTTCTTGTCTCTGTTGTCAAAAGTTTGAACAGATCTGAGAAAGTGGAACCTTAGTTTCAGGAGAACAGTACTTGTGGCTCTTGGCAGAATTTCCTTTAGTTCAACCCAGAACATATTTTGTTTCTGCCAACATTTGTCCGACACAGTCTATGGGATAGGTGTGGTTGCATATTTTAAAAGTCACCAAAGTTAAAAAGATCTTCTTTAAGCCTTTTTTTTAAATTCAAAGTCACACTTCCAAAACTATTGTTGGTAGATTAATGTGAAAAATGCGGCTAAACATTTTCCTTTACCTCATACTGAAAACAAACCGCTGCCTGAATTTTTTAATACTACAATTTTGTCCATCATTTCCATTTTTTATGAACCTCTGCATTTTTGTACATATTTCTGCTGAAAAAAAAAGTTTGTTTTGAGGCAGATATTCACCTTGTTGGAGACGTTTCTCCTCAGTGTATCCAGATGCCTCACTCTGTTCACATTGGTCAAGAAAACTTTAGTCTTCAACTGAGAAACAGATACTACTGCAGACAGCAGCAGACAGATTAGCAATCTAGAACGGAAATGAAGCTTCTTTGTATTATACTAGATAAAAGGCAGTGAAGATAGAATCACAAATTAAAAACTTTCTTCATTATATTATTTTCACTAATTATCTTTATGAAACTAAAGGAAATTGTATGATTTAATATATTTGGATGTGTGAATTCACACAAGTGTACAGAATGGGTTTGTGAAATGGTTCAAATGCCATTTATTTGAAATCTTTTAATTTATTTCACTCGAAACTTTATACCAAATCTGAGGCGCCTTATGTATATATTTCCTTCGTATAGCAGAGTGATAATTCTTAGCTTTTACAACTTCTTTTTGCTTTCCTTGTTAATAATGAATTTCGTATAATAATCTTTGTAAAACTAGTATGCTCTATTTTCCATATTTGATTTTTTAACTGAAATATAAATATCCCAGGGATTTAAAAAACAAAGTCTAAATTGAATTTTTACTATTTCTACTTTAAATTGTAAACCATTTTAAATTTATAGTATGAAGAAAAAGTGTTCTCGGTTCATGATAAAACCTCTTTAAAGCTGAAATGGAATAAATTGAATGATTGTCCTGTAAAAATGAACAATCTTTCCAGTTGACATGTAGAGTTAGATAATTTGTATATTTGCAATGAAAATAAAAACTCAGGCTCCTCAAAACTTTGGTAAGATTGTATATTGTCATGGATAAGGGAACTTGGAAATCATTTATTCATGAAAGTACAGGGCTCTGCTGCAGTCCTAGAACAGAATACAGGGTTGCAACAAAAATATTTCTTTAATTCTTCCATTAGATGATCTTCGTAATACATTCCATGTTTTTTTTTTTTAAAAAGCTTTGTTAAAAAAATTTATTTAATCTTTCTCCATAATAGTTTTAGACATTTATTCTTGTATGAAGTTCCTTCCCCTCACAAAGAAAATTGCAGTATGCTGTATACTGTATGTCACTCTTGGGCTTTGAAGCTTTCAATAGCCATCGGCCATGAATTTTCTTTGTTGCTATGCCCGTTTTTGCAGGTCATTCCACCTGCTGTGCTCTGTTGATAATGATAGGTCCACAGTTATTAAGGAAGAACCAACCCCCTTGACTCTTTCAAAAGCTGAAGACAGCCTGGATCTGCACTTTTTTTGCTGCCATTTGCCCTGTTTTAAACACCGAAATAATGGAATGCAAGTGTACAAAAAAGTAAAGTCTGGCAGCAATTAATACCTTATAATTTGTGGTCAGGACTTTTGGTAGCAACTATTTATGCCTTAGAAATAATGCTTGTACTCGTCACTGCTGCCTTATTGATGACAGTTTTGATATTGGCCACTTAGAGTCCGGAGCTTGTTTTTATCTGTCCATCAGAACACGGTAATGAGCTCGTTAAACAAGGTTCCACTTTTTCTTGAAAAATTAATATAAATAAATATAAATATATCTATATACATTTTGTTAATTTTGTCACATTTTGTACATTATAATAGTTTGTGTCTTAGAAACCTTTTTATGAGTTCCTGTCTGATGAAGGGGTGATTACAGAATGTGTGTCCTGAAGCTAAAGCATGTTATTCTGCTGGCAGGCTTATCTGGGTAATCTTTACCTATAACTAAACTGTTAAAAACAGTCGATAACTCTGTACAATACTAAAAGAAATGTAGTCTGGTAATTAATGTTTCACATCTATATATACTATATGCCTACAGCTACAAGTCTATTTCTTATCCCAGTGTGATATGGTAACAACATGCGGGCGTTCGCTACCTGACTAAGTTTCTTCTGGCATTCTACAAACAATCCCATCTCTAATGTCATACGTATCTCCTGCTTGCAGGGGCTAAACTATTTCTGCTTTTCTACTGTAATAGGAGATTTTGAGAACTGCTGTTGCTCAGTTCTCATTAATTTGCAACGTAATGCTGCTCTTTTTTTGACTATAGGTAGACCGGCACATTATGGGCTGAAAAAAACAAGATCTCTTTAACATTCATGAATGTCAGGATTCAACACACTGCAATAAAAGCACCATTAAAATGTATGTATTTATTTCTGCTGGGAACGTCTTGCCTTTTGTCTGCATAGTTCCTATTGAAATCTAGCTTTCTGAGTATCTCTTGAATATGTAATGCATAATTCAAGATTACACTAGAAATTGCAAACACATTTACAGCTTCCAAGCCTTACTGAGAGTTATTGGTAACCTGCATCAGTTAGTTAAGTTAACCTTAGTCCATTTTCACCTAAACCAATTCCTTGTTTAGAAAACTAACAGCATATCCAAGTTCAGGGAATCCATGGAAAATTACTTTCTTTTATTCACATATCACCTTTCAAAAGGTAAACATTGGTTTATGATTGATCGGTAGATGGAGCCATCTTGGTTTAAAAAATCAAGTAAAGATTTGCAACATCAGATTTCCTCTTTGCCAGTGATAACAATTTAAAAAAATTATGTTAAATCAGCCAAGTGTTTTGGAGAAAAAATGAAAAACCATAAACATGATACAGCCATCAAAACCTATCACTGACTGGCTTGCTTGTAAGGAATATTTGCATTTCTGCCGTTCTGTGAACAATTTCAAAAGTCTATAATAGTTTACATAGAATGTCCAATATATCCAGATTTACCACAGCATAAGTTTTATTGGCTTTTGAGGTGTTTTATCACATAGACTTATGTGACATCCACAACAGAACTGATAAGAGGACAATACAAGTGTATACTTATTTTAGAGCAGGAGTCACATTAATCAAAAAACAATTTTTCTTTACATATAATCAAGTGTGGAGAGGACAGAAAATGTACACAATGTTTCAAAAAAATAATATTAATTCATCATGAGATGAAGGGGTTTGAAAATCTTTTGACAACTACAGCATGTGATCCTGTAAAACCATTTTCAGTTGGAAACAGACTGTTAAGCTGTCCCTGATACCTTGGTTCATTGATGACTCATCGAGGAACCAACCATCCAGAAAAAAAGATAAAGGTGCTGTAGTATAGGGGTGTGCAATCCTGGTCTTGGGGGACTGGTGTCTCTGCAGCTGTTTGAAGGCCTTTTTAAAGGGGCAGCACCTGACGATCTGGGAGAAGCAGTTAAATTAGTCCAGTTAAACCAGTAACCAACCTGTTCTGAGTTGGAATGAAAGCCTGCAAACATACCAGCCTAGTAGGACTGGACTGGACACTCCTGCTCTAATGCACTAATTTAAGAAATCTGTAACTGAGCATTTCAGAGGCAGTTGAAGTCATGGGGATGTTGTCACACTTCAGCAGATTGACACCTAGGGATAATTTAAATGTGAGGAAACTACAAGCTGGGCAAGATGGGAAATGCAAACATTTGCATTTATCTCCTGCGGCTGGGAGGGGAAGTTAAATAGCTCAAAACGTGGAACGGAAGGAAACCTGTGAGGGGTACCGCAGACTCATGACTCATTTCGCAAAATGAATTGGGCTCTGACAGGTACGAGAGCAGCAATCAGGCTGCCATGCCCTAAATTCAAAACACCTTCAGGTATATTCAAATCTGAACTGATCTTACCATTCAGATTCTGATTTCAAATATAGACGATTAAAAAAACTACCCATGACATCTAAAAAGGGGAAGAGGTAAGCAAAACTATTTTTTTTGTAAAAAGCAGAGGATTACAGAAGGAAATAGTAATAGCCCCCTTTTTGTTGTATTTCAATAGATTGGCATCCAATATTGGCAGTGTATAGTAGTACATAATCTGTACTGCTTAAGGTATTCTCACCCTCTGCTAAATGTCAAAAGGAATTTCATGATCCCTTGTATGTTTGCATGTTTGACGTTTCAGGCAAAGGTAAGTTCACAAGTACACCTGTTACCAAACCAGCATTACCTTGGACATCTTACTAGCTTGAGGAGTAATCTGTTCTCCATGTATGAAAAGAATAGTTTCTCCATAAAAAATGGAAGTGTCATCTGTTAAACCTTATACAATAGGTAAAGAATTGTACCATATAAATGATACAAGTCCAGATATTATTCAGTAACAGGTAAAATGCTGAAAAGAAAAGAGAAACAATGTTTTGGCTGTGGAGCCTTCTTCAGGTGAGACTCCCTGCAACTCACAACTTGCAGTCCACTGAAGCTAAGCAGCTGTGAGCCTGGTCAGTACCTGGATGGGAGACCTCCTGGGAAAATGTAAGGTTGCTGCTGGAAGAGGTGTTAGTGGGGCCAGTAAGGGGGCGCTCACCCTACGGTTTGTGTGGGTTCTAATGCCACAGTGTAGTGACAGGGACACTATACTGTAAGAAGGTGCCGTCTTTCAGGTGAGACATAAAACTGAGGTTCTGACTCTCTGTGGTTATTAAACATCCCAGGGTATTTCTTGAAGAGTAGGGGTGTTACCTGAACATCCTGGATACATTTCACATTGGCCTTTACCAATCCTGGCATTCTAATAATCCTGATGTATGAACTGGCTTCACCACTCTGTTCTCCTCCCCACTGATATCTGATGTGTGGTGAGCGTTCTGCCGCACTACGGCTGCTGCCACATCGTCCAGGCGGATGCTGCACGTTGGTGGTGGTGGAGGGGAGTTCCCATTACCTGTAAAGTGCTTTGAGTGGACTGTCCAGGAAAGCGCTATATAAGTGAAAGGAATTATTATTATTAAAACATTGTGTCTTTTTTTTTCAGCATGGAATATACCTTTACCTGTTCATTTGCAGGCTTCAGATATTAGTTATGTGTTGTGTTGTGTTTGCTGTCAGCTGTCAAATTCTGCCCCAGATAGATAAAAGCTGTCTTGCTGGATGAAGCCAGTAGAAGTCCAGTGAGAAAAAAGCAAAACTAAGTTGATACTGTTAATTAGGATGATAACTAGAATAAAACTTTGAAACTGGATTAAACAGATTGCTTCAGCAGGAGTAAACACTGGTGTAAAATAGAAAAAAATAATAAAATACATTTATAAACAGGTTTGAATTAATCCCTAAAGATTTCCTCAAATATTATTATCTATAGCAGCAAATAAAAAAATTTTAATCCCCCAAAAATGACTTAACATAACAGTGCTGTCAAAAAGTCTCAAGTTCCAGTACTTTTTTAAAATCCAGTGGCCAATAATGTAAGTGTGGATATTATTACTGTTTTTGCAAGATCATACTTTAAATAGACATTTCTAATTCAGAATGACTGGTCTGATATATTGAGAGGCACTGAAAACAACACTCTAGTATAAAGTAAACCAAACTAACTGGTATGATAATGATCAGAAATTGAATAGCTGAATCACATAGCTACAAATGCTTTTATTTGAATATAATAGGGCTGATTCCTATCGGCACAAATGTTTCATTAAGTCACAGCTCTTTCTTGACTAATGTGGCTACATGCACACGCTCACTCCTTGTTATTTTAGAAGTCCGACAGGGCTTGGCTGGAGTCCTGGTCTCTTGGTATTAGAGCACAAGATGGGACTAGAGGAGTGTGCTCAATTGCTAATACCAGCTCTTTGTTGTGCCTCCAGGAGCACTCTCACTTGAAGAGTTTAAACTTTCGTAGAAGAGGCTGCACAGTCTCTTTCGGGTATGGCTTCAAGGCCAGGCAGGTGGGTGTGTTTTCGGGCTGCTCCACCCACAGCTTGTGTGCCACACCCTTCTGACTCAGCGTTTCCGATAGGCTGGAGAGAGCAGTTTCATCTGGAGCCTGCAGGGGAGAAGTCCGAGATGCAGTTAAGAGAGGCGAAATAGGTGAATGACAATCAAACATGCAAATCTTTGAAAAGGGGATATGTTCTCTTCGTCGTTTCAGAAATAGTTTTGTAGTGTTACATGAACATTGTGGCAAGGATTTCTGTGTGTTGCATCTAGTCCCTTGCTATATTAATATAATAATAAAAAACTTTATTTAATATAGCACCTTTAATGGTAGCTTCTCAAAGTGTTTTACAGAAGAACGTGCTGTTGCAACTCAGTGGGCAGAGTGGTGGCACTGTGGCTAAGGATCTGTGCCTGTGGCTGGAAGGTTGCCAGTTTGTATCCCGCGGCCTGCAGGGGAATCCTTCTCTGTTGGGCCCCTAAGCAAGGCCCTTAACCTCAACTGCTCCAGGGGCACCATATAAATGGCTGACCCTGTGCTCTGACCCCAAGCTTCTCTTCCTGTCTGTGTGTCTCACAGAGAGCAAGATGGGGTATGCAAAAAGACAAATTCCTAATGCAAGAAATTGTATATGGCTAATAAAGTGATCTTATCAGTTAAAAAAAAAACCATCTCATTACAAATAACCTTTTCAAACCTCTCCAATCTGGTTTCTGACAACTTCACAGCACAGAAACAGCCCTGGTCAGATTCACTAACAGTCTTCTAATAGCTTCTGATTCTGGTTCTCTTTCTATCCTCATTCTTCTTGAACCATGACATCTTATTTTCTCATCTTGAGACTGGCGTTTCTCACACTGCTGTTAAATGGTTTAAATCTTACTTCACTGATTGCTGTCACTTTGTCTCTCATGGTGCATTTAGCTCATAAATTGGACGCGTTAAGTCTGGTGTTCCTCAGGACTTGATACTGGGGCCTCTACTGTTCAGCATTTATGTTTCCACTTGGACAGCTTTTAAGATTGCATGGCCTCAACTACAATTTCTATGCTAATGATACTTAAATCTATATCTATACCAAACCTTACACTTTTGTGGCTGTCTCCATTCTCTCTAATCGCATCTCTGACATAAAAACATGGATGAAATTTCCTTAATCTACTCTGTGTCAAGACTGAAGTCATGCTTATTGGCACCCCCTTTCAACTTTGTAAAGCCAATGTTGTAACCCTGTGAATGGTACTGTACTTGAAATTCAGTCAAAACTGGAAAACTTAGGAGTGATATTTGATTCAGGCTTGACATTCAAACCACGCGTGCAACATATTGTCAAAACGTCATTCTTTTGCCTCAGAAATATTGCCAGACTACATCCTGTTTTATTCCTAACTGTTGCAGAAAAGCTGATCAACACATTTGTCTTCTACCAAACTGACTACTGTAACGCTCTACTCGCTGGGGTTTCTAAATCCACATTGAACAAGCTCCAGTATGTCAAGAATTCGGTAGCCAGAATCCTGACCAATGTCTAGTGCAAGTTATCACATTACTCCTGTCCTGGAGTCCTTGCATTGGCTTCCTGTCAGGTTTCGTGTTAACTTTAAAATCACCATGCACACCTATAAGGCTCTGCGTGGCTTGGCACCTCAGTACCTGTGTGAACTATTCTCCTACTCCCTTCGCTCTTCTAATTCTGGTCTCCTGTCTGTCCCCCAAGCCTGTCTACACTCTATGGGTGACAAGGCCTTCTCCTGTTATGCCCCAAACCTCTGAAACTATATCCCTAAGGATATTGGAGTCACCTTCCCTAAACCCTTTCAAATCAAGACTCTTTAGAAGGGCCTTAACTGGTTGTATTATATACCACTTTGCAATTACTGTATTTAGTACCCCCATCTAGTGTCTTCTCTCTTTGTGTATATACCTCAGTCATCAAAACTAACGTGAAAAAAATGCTAATGATGTGCTACAGGGCCCACTCAACTTGTCCTAGTTTAACAAGGATTTATGTCAGTCAGGTCATTTGAAAGCATGCCACTGGCTCATTCTTTTTTATGCTTGTCTGACAGCAAAAGCTAGTGAAAATTACAATACACAATACTAACGAAAGGACATTTCCATTACTTGGTATTGCAAGTACAGTAAGCGAAGCAACTGCTTAATGCTGTCCTACATTAAAGCCAAATTAATTTTCACGTTTAGAAATTCTATCATTACAAATGTGTATACATCGATGTAGCGTTTGTTTTGCATCACATTAGCAACATTTTCAGATTTAAAAACAATAATTGATGATAGTACTTGCAACTAAACCAAACTCACCTCCAGAACCACTTTGTGCATGCTGTCCAGTTCGCCCAGGTACTCCTGTGTGTCCGGGTCATTGTAGTTCAAGTGTATGGCAGCGGTAGCTGCATGGCAGGCCTGGGTGATGACTGCACCCAGAGGCCAAGCCAATATCCTTACCAGATCCGCTCTTACCACCACGTATTGCACCAGACACCTGGGAGACCCAGTGCAGGCTACCGGCGCTGCCATTATTGGATGACGACAAGAGGAAGGGAATCCTGTTGGTACTATAGCGTGACGTCACTACCGTACCTTCCCCTTCCGGATTGACATCACGCACCGGGCCTTTTTGAAAGTTGAGCTGTCAGTCAGAGCGCCAATTTTAATTTGCATCCGTGGAGAAGGAAAACAGAAGACGTTTTGTTTGTGGTAGTTATAACCGTATACAGTAAGAAGTAATACATTTTACATTATTTCATCTGTTGGTTTTTTATGGTTTTGTTGGCCTTTATGAAAAAGCTCACAAACGATATCGGTTTCTGTCGTTTTAAACTGTTTATATTGTCATGACCGTGTATTTTTTGTGCGAGGTGTTATCTTTTTAAGAAAGAAATCAAGTGATAAGACGTAGTTTAAAAATGACTTTTTTACAAAAATATTTTCACAGAATTATGAATGAAACCGCTGGCTGTGTAGCAAATCTTGCAATACTAGTTTTATTTTAAAACAAATCTTTATGAAATTATGTATTCTAACGTCATGGAAGCACGGATTCATTCTAGCGAGCCGTAAACATGTCAGGTGAACTACAGTACACGCTTAAATTAATACGAAGTTAAATATATCCGCATAGTAGCAAGAAAACATTTAAACGCGCTGGACATCGGTACAGTGATAGTTGACACAAACTCAAACTCATACACATACAGTAGCAGGAATGTATCCCAGCACCGTTTTTCTGTTTAGATACAGAACAGCAACAACACTATCGGTTTTACAATTGTGTAGAGGTGTGTTCAGAAAATAGGTATATATTTTTAATGTCAATAATCTGCAGTATTATTATAATCAAGTCATCAAAGACATTGATAAAGTCAACCTAGCAGAAGTCTGTAGTGAAACAGGAGGCAGAGGACACAATTGAAAACAACAGAGAAGCCCATTTAAAACTCGTTGTATTAGGTTGGAACAGGCTACTCGGCCCTGATGCTAAAAGAAACAATGTTTTTTAACTTAAAGAAGCAGCTGTAACCAAATTAACTAGATGGGCTGGATGTCCTCCACCCATTTGTAAGGTTTCTGTTTTTTTTTTCATATTAAACTGAGCAAGAAAACCTCGCTCTTTAGCTGGTATTTTATTTTTTCTTGAGGTTTTGATTATGCTTTCATGCTGTAATTCTGGAGAGTATCCCACCAGCAGGTTTTAAAAGTAACATTTAAATAATTAATTTCTCAACTTAGAGCAGTTTAATTTTAGCCATAATCAGATGGCTTGTTCAGTTAAAGACTTAACATATCCCCCATAATTTTTCAATAACTGCTGTTTGACTGGTGGAACACAGTACAAATATATCTCTTTTTCCACGTGTGCCCCAGAATTATACAATGTTGCAGTTGTTTGTTTTGTGCAAGGTAATGAAATGCACTCGTTGACAACTTAAATACAGTGTTCTGGACAGGCACAAACAATACAGCTAAATACAATACAATGTATTGTATACAATGACAAGCAGTAATATCTTGCTACTGTATGTCATATGTAAGTGAGAAATTTTAGGCCCCGTGAAGGCTGAATCTAATAATACTTATGTTCCAGTAAAGCTTTAAGTCTTCTGAATTGTTACAATTCAATATAAAAGTAGCAAGATACAAATAATCACAGTTTAGCACATTCTGCCCCTGCTTCCCCTCCAACTGTCACCCGCATAAGATGTAGTCTTTTTGTTTTATTTTAAAATAGACTGTACTCCAACACTACAGATCCATGCACAATAAGACACATTAAAAATATATGCCCTGCACAGTTTTCATAAACCTAAGTATTAAAACTTTAAGTTGACTTAAGTGTTACACTCTAGAGGCAGGATTGTGGTCAGGGCTAAAACTAGGACAAGTTTAACACTAGTCTGAAAATAACTCTCAAATTAAATCATTAAGAAAGAGATTCTGCTGTTTCCTGTGTCCCTGTGACTCATTATGCTTTATTTGCTTTGCAGTACTGTGAGCAATCAGTGTCTCAGGCCTGTGGGAAGCAAGACAATGGAAGAAGCAAGAGAGATGCTCAGACAAGGTAGTTTCCTAAACGCAGTGCCATATTATGCGATTCAGAATGAGGCAACCAAACTTCCTGTGACATGTTGCAGCCTTATTACATTGTAAACAAACAGACTTGTGCATACATCTCTTTTAACCCAATAGAAATGTTACTCTTTGATTTTGAGATAGTTTTGCTGACAAATGCTAATTATTTATTATCAAGTTAGAATATTTCTGTAGTGAAATATCTGCTACACAACCTGTACTTATTCACTTGTACATCGGTTACATTAGTCATTACAGTGACTAGTGAGCAGGAAGGACCGCATCACATTACAATTTGTGGAAGCTTGAATGTGAGTTCATAATGGCAACTTACAGTACTTTCACAAAGTTCATGATTTTGTATTTGATGCAAAATTGGTCAAATTTTTCTAGTACAGCAATTTTTTTTACAGAGATTTAAAAAACAGTCTGAGCAATTGGGACTGCAGTTCCCCTTAAAGTTAATTGTTTTTAAGTATCTTTAAAATTTTTAAAGATATTGTGCAGCATAAAGAAGTTATTGTACTCTGGCCACCAACACTAACTTTTTGAAGTGGATCTGCAAAAAGCTTGATATTGGATAGTTTCAGCTCTGCATTTCATGTTTTAAATGTGAGATTGTTCACTCTTTCTTTTTTTTTTACCTGACCTACACACACATTAGAATCCTACCAATCTGATGGGTGTATAATCCACATTTTTAGTCTGCTGCTTCCACAGTGCCCACAGGAGAGTGGGGTCCTGACAAGGCTCTTAGCGATGACACTGAAAACTGAAGCACACATGAAGGTCACAGCATGACGCTCACCCAGCCTTAGAGGGGCTGAGTCATTTGTATGCCAGCACCAGGATACTGCAGGTCACAGCAAGTTAACCCAATCGCCCAGTCTCAATCTGCAATGTCTGAGCTGTGCTCCAAACAAGCAACTACATTTTTCTAAATACCTACATGCCACCCATCCTAAAAAAAATAACCAGCAGTTTGATATACATCTTGGAAGACATATGTGGGATCTACTGGTCATTTGTTCATTTAAATCACCGCTCTGGTAAGATGGTGGTTTGTTCTGGCTTATGTTTCAAATAATCTCTAAATGAGTAAACAGTGTTTGAACCATAAAAGACAATTTGACTTTGATCTTGACCGGGTAATTTGATCTGTTTGTTCAACCAGTTTGATTGTAGCTCTTCATGCAAAGGGCTGGTCAATCCTATTATAGCATGAAAAACGTAGTTTATTCTCTTATAACTGCAGTTGCTAACCTGCCTGTTCCAAGTTCTTCTGCTTTTAAATTGCAGGATGCCACAGGTGTATTTGTTTTCGTAGGAGTGAGAACGCATTCAATTTGCTGGATTTCTTTACATTTGAGCCAAATGCTGTTAATGAATACAGACTGTTTTCAGAAAATGTGGAACATGTAGAACAGAGGGTGATAACGCAAGAACCTAATAAGTATCTCTAGTGTTTAGCGTGTCACATTGCAGAAGTAAAATATGCAAGTATTCCCTATAAGATAAATTAATTAAAATATAAAACTGAGCATGAGATGTAATTAGGTAAGACAGATGGTCATTTTTGGTCCTTGAGAACTGTAGTATGCTGTGTTCATTCCAGTTTATTCCAGTTTTCACGTAATTATTTATTTACCTGGAAAAAGTTCATTATTTGCGGGCCTGTAGCCGGTGAGAATTTAATTTGATTGGCCATCCATTTCGCTGATTGTCTCTTTGCTGTTGTCCAATAAAGTGGATGAGTGTTTTAATTGGTCATCTCATCAGGTGTGCTGACTCACCTGGAGGTCTTGGAAGAGAAGTCTGTCAAGCTGAGCCAGTACCAGCAGCAGACTTTGCAGAAGCAGAGCAGAGTGAAGAAGCTGAGAGACACAGTGCAGAGACTGCGAGCTCAAAGGGACCAGCTGAGAGCCAAGGTCAACTCCACCATGGTGAGTGTGATAGGCTTAGAGAGGAACCCTTCCTCTCTACCTAGCTAAACATCGGTGCTAGGGCTCTCGTAAGAACAGAAAGATTGCGGTTTCAAAAGAGAGAATGTCATCCGGCCTGTCTAACTTGTTTGTTTTGGTAGATTCATAGATCTCATTATTTATTAAAGGAGCTATACTCCTGGCCTCAATAATATGGCTGGGCTGTTAGTTCCATATTCCTACAACCCTTTGTGTAAATAAGTACCATCTTTTTTCAGTTTTAAATGGACTTTAGTTTCCGCTTGTATCTTCTGATTCGTGTTTCATAATGTAGTTCTGCATCATATTTGCTTGAATGCTGTAAGTGTCTCTGAATACGTATTTCCAACGCTGTTCTTTACACAGTTATGTATTAGCAGGTTTAGGTTAACTGAGCTGTGAGTATTGTTAACTTTTCTGCGGTTCTGTTGTTTTGTGTCCCAGTCGCTCCAGATGTTGACAGCAGTATTGAACCTAGAGGGACAAGACAGCAATGAAGAAGATGATGAAGAGACACAATATTCCATTCCTGAGGTTAACATGTCCCTGCTAAAAGCCAGACAGACCCAAGTGAAAAGTTTTCTGGATATACATCGTCTCATAGGTATGTACTCATACAGCTATATGGCCATTATCTTAAACATGTGCAAAACAGTTTGACATACTGCAGGTATGCACTTGTACTCAGACATCCATCATTAAGCACACGCACCGCCACTTTTAGCTATTTCTCCACACATACTGTATCGACTAACACTAGTTGACTACTTAACACTACACTGTATGATCTTTGTGGCTTTGCCTTTTAAATAGACAATGCCACACAGTGCCACTTGTCTTCAGCCCATCCATGTAAATCCATGTAAATATATTTTTGATAAGGTATACATTTGATCAAGTTAAGAAAAAGATTCAACTAGATAGTAATGTTTACTTTTTAGGCATCTATATATTCTTAAAAAGCATGCAAACACTCTTTAACAATATTAATTGTATTTATATTAATTTTATTTATACATACTAATTATTAAAAAAAAGCTTTACCAGGCAAATTAGAAAGCTATTTCAGTGAGCAAATCAATTAGACCAACAGTGTGCTATCTTGGGTAGTACAATTTGACTATTAGCTTCTAATCCTAATGTCTTTGATCTTAATGTCTCAGGTGGCTATGATATAACAGAGACTCGGAGTGGCAGAGGACTGTGTTTTTCTTTATCAACTGCTTATGAGGGTCTGTACCTGGACTCCTACAATCTGGAGATCGATTTGACTCGTACCCTGAGGATCTATCGCCACAACATCCCTCCGTTCATCCCTTTGGAACAGCTGGCAAAGCAAAACCTACAAACAGACATTCTGGGCTTTCTTAGCTCCCTCAGCCAGCACCTCAATGGATTTGCTGGTCGTAGCTACCAGGTCAAGCAGATACAGGTACTATATCTCACAAATGCCTCAATTAAAAGTCCATACAAGGGAACAGAATAAGGGGTCACTTCTCATAGTCTTTGTGGGGTCATGGTACTTCAATTCTCTGCATACTTGTCTAAGTTGTCAAGGACATTGGGTAGCTTTGATGTTAGTTTGTGAAATATACTTCCAGGTAGACCATGCATTCCAGTGTCCCATTCTATACGTGTTGTTAGCACAATATGGCACTTGGTGTGCAGGAGCATAGATACAAAATCTGTCTGGTTTTAGTCCGTGGGGTGACATCTTTACTTCTTGCTCTCCAGGAGATGTATTGCATGTTGCACTTACTGCGTAATGTCGAGTTGACTTGCCTCAAAACAAGTTAAAGGTCTGAAATGCTTCTCATTAAACACTTCTTGTATTGAGAAAATATTTGAGATAAATTGTTCAGTTTTGTAGTTTTTAGGGTAAAAAGTGAAAAGAAAAAGGCTTGCCTTGCAGGTAGGTCTATATTGGCAATGAATATTTCTTTTAAATATTGCTCTCATCTTTTATTGAAAATAAGGCGAATTGACCGCACTTGGTGATCAACCTGAAAACTGTATACAGTTATGTCCATTAAAGATAGCTCTATGTAGACAAATAGAGATATTATGTAAGTTAATTTGTTGTCAGCACGCAGTCTGTTCTTCCCAGCTAGTAGCTTGTGGAAATAACAAGGTGGTGAAAATGGAGGAAGTGAAAACTGCCCAGAGAAAAACTAGTCAGTTTGCCAGTCACTCATTGCATAGGATCCTCTCCCCTGTGATAGTTTCCCATCTCTCCTGCAGGAACAATTGGGAGATACAGTGGCTGTACTGGAGAAGAACTCCCTCTGTAATTTGGTGACCATAATGTGCTCTGATAAGGTGGGAAAGGAGACCTCAGTCCTGATTATTCTGGAATACGGAGACCTCACCCGGTGCCTCCCCACACAAGTCACTATTGAGTCTGAAGGTACAGTAACCCCTGCCTGGAGGGCTTCTAGCTTGCATCATTCGTGCTTCTGTAAATCTCATATTCTTACATTGGCTTGAATGAAAAAAAACAAAGATATTATTTGATCAGGTAGAACTTGAGGATTCTTGCTATAGTTGCACCTCATCATCATCAGTATAAGTTTGTGAGGTCAGAATCTCAACGTGAGACACTTAAAAGCACCAGCTACTGCTATGTGACTGTTGTTAATGTTAGGACCCGTCAATTGAATTAATTTGTTAACAGTGAAAGGCTCGTTGTCACTTTAAATACAGTACCATTTGAAAGTTTGGAGATACTATGTTAGGGGGAAATACAATTATGGAAGTACCCACTACATGTACAAAATCAAAAATGGCAAAAGAACTATTGTTAAAGTGCAGTCTATAGAGACAAATGAATGTGGTTAAAGTTCTTATCATCTTTACCAAAACTGAAAGCTAATTAAGAATTTAACTGCAGATAAAATTGATTTCTGACCTAAAAAATATCCCTTATTTAGCCACAACAAACCTGCCTTCCTAGAATGTGACTCAATAATTGAAGACATAAATAATCAAAGCATTTCATTACAAAATATGTTTTTATTAACTGTTAATTAATATATCATTACCATTTTACCCATCAACTTATTGTCCTCAGCAAAGGAATACAACATTGGTAAAAATGTAACAGTAGTAAAACCCGTTGATCATGGTATCTATGAACACAACCGGGCTGATGAACCACAGAATCTGAAATTATTCACATATTTAGTTTTTACTAAATATTTTACTTACTATACAATCAAAATATTTTACTTAATGTACAATCAAAAACAGTTGCCACTTTGGTTGATACCAGCATACTGTATTTGTGAATCTAGGGATTACAATGAAAAAGAATGAAAAGTAATTTCCTTGTGCAGCTTTTTTTTAAAATGGTACTGTATGTGAAGCTCAGACCCTGACACTTATATTTTTTTCTGTGTTAATTGCTGAGGTTTTTGGGGACTTATTTTTATGGATTTATGGTACAGTTTTACTGTGTATTGTAGTTTAAAATCCTTCTTGATCAGTGTGATGACTGATGTATAGAAAGTTTTGACCACCTTGTGACTGATTGTACTGTATATGTGTGTGCAGACAAGGCGCTCTCCCACACAGCAAGATGGATAGAATACCAGTCCCTGTTCATGCAGACTCCAGGACACAAGGTCCTGCTCAACCTGAAGAAGAAGGGGCGGATACTTTAAACCAGCTCTCTTTTGGATCCGAAGAAACATCTTGCAGCTTCCTATGGGCTTTTAGCAATGTTCGTTTTCACAGCATAGTTTCAATCTACCATGGGTGTTACTTACACTTTCCACATTCAAACCTTTGTGGTTTTGTTTGAAGGTAACGATTTGTTTAATTCAGTCCTCCTTTTATGATGCTATATATCTGCAACAATCTTTTGTCTTCATGTATATAACATGTAAATATTTGTGTAAATGTAGTGGACACTGAATGTCTGGTTTGCTGTGCATGAGTGAGAACTACACCCTTGCATATGTTAAATTAAAAGGCCTGGCAACATTTAATTGGCTTTTTAATAGACTAAGATATTCAAATATTAAACCCAAAGGCAAAAGTAGTTACCTGTCATTCTAATGATCCATCCATTGATTTTTTTATTACAATTTTTGCCATCATGTAGGCTTTAGGAACACTTGTAAATTATTGATCAAGTAAGCAAGTAATTTGTTCAGTTTGATCAGTTTTGGTCCTTAAGGGCTGATAGTATTCTAATTTTTATTCTGAATGATGAATAAAAATGTGTGGTGGAGCAGTGATTCGCATTGTTGCCTCACAGCACAGAGCCCTGGATTCAATTCTGTGTAGAGTTTGTATGTTCTTCCCTTATTTGCTTGGGTTTCCTCCTGGTGCTCTACTTTCCTCCCAAAATCCAAAGACATTCTGGTAGAACTGGCTTCTGGGAAAAGTTGCCCTGGCGTGTGTATTTGTGTCAGTGTGCACCCTGCAAAGGACTGCATGCCTGTGTTTAGCCTGTTGCTTGCCGTGATAAACTCTGACTCCCACGTGACCCTGAATTGGATAAAGTGGTTAGAAACTGTGCGGATGGATCTATAATCTATCAAATATGTATTTAAAATCTTTTATTAATTTATTGTAGTTAAAAATGTCTCACCAGGACCCCTGTTGTAAAATGCAGGTATGACATTTACAGTATCATCCATGTACTGTATATGGGTTGTTAAGCAAGAACGTAATGACAATGATTAACATATCCTCTCTGTTTTCTTGAATATATCTCAAATTCGAGCTTAACAACAAATGCAGGTATAGCATCTTTAAAATAAATTGCATTATTCTTTGAAGGGGAGTGAATGAGGAATGAGATTTGAGGAATTCATTTTCAGTATATGTTATGAAGGGGCTATATGTGTGTCTGCTGCTTAGTCCACATAACAGGTGTTATATCAGATGATAGCAAAGGCAAGGCATTGAAATATTTAAGAACTAATTTTGATTGCAAGAAACGTACCCAAGGATCTTGTCTATCCGATTCTTAAGGATTTAGTAACATTACATATTTTCACTTTTTAGATGCATAAAATACAGCATTATTTTTATTATTCAATTGATAGAGAATTTAAAAATACTCAAGAAAATTGCAATATTTTTCCAGAAATACAGTAATTGGAATTTGTTTGAAAACTACAATACTGTCTGTTGAACAGTTATAGACCTCTAAACCTTACCTTTTTGACCAATTATTTTTAGGTTACACCAAATTCTAGATTCTGTTTCCTCAAGGTATATCTTGATGTACTTGTATGCTACATACTGTACTTTCACTCTAATGTAAAATTCACTGTAACGAAACAGTGTTCTTCAATACTTTTTATGTTTATTAAAGAAATATACTGTAAAAAGAAGCATTTGTGTTACACAGAACTATTTTATGGGAAGGTGCTCCTTCCAAAAAAAGCTTGTTTACATAGCAGTTGTAGTTTAAAAAAACAAGAAATAAATACTTGCTGCATACAGAGTGGGTGAAAAGATTTCTAATCTGTCACTCCCAGGGGTCATCGGTTCTCTTTGCTTTCTTGTCCTCATGGTTGAGTTTGCTCAGAAACGCCTCTATTTTCTGACTCAGGCTGGCTTGCACAAGCAGCTTCAGCCTTTTCTTCTCTTGCCTCTGAAGTTCTTCTTGACGCTCCAATTCCTTTTTGGTGATATTGTCAATGGTGGCAATGTGTTTCAGTTGATTTAAAGAGAAGACGTGGGTGCCAGTCTCTGGAGAATTCGATTCTAATCTAACTGGAAGAGAGGCGGTTGATTTGGGCCTTGGAGCAGGACAGCTCATTAGAGAAAGTCTACCTCCACTATTAATATAGCCGGAAAATATACCTTCAGCTGAGATGAGGCAAGGTTCCAGTCTGGAGTCCATTTTCAAACTGTATGCTGACCAAGGTTGCTGCCATCTCAGGGAAGATTTCCCATTTTGGGAATAATGAGTCCTGGGAGAAAAGTTCACGTTGCTCTGTCTCTTGAACTCTTCTGCCAAGGAACATGGCGAATTAGAGATGTATTTTTTCTTTTCCCTTATTTCCTTCATTGTGTTGTCAGCAGTAGCCCGGGGTTCACTGCCTTTCAAGTGGAGTAATTTTGTGTGTTCTTTGATAATAACCAAGGTCTCATCATAAAGTGCTGCAGAGGCGACTCTATACCTGAAGTTTATGTGCTGCAGTTTTTTCTGAAGCCGTGCTTCTAAATTTTTGTTCATCATCCTTACATCTGCTGACAGTCCAGATCCTGGCCTATTAACTGTCCTTTTAAGCATGATGCTCTTGAGTCTGGGATACTAAGAGTTAAAGGAGAAAAAATAATCTTAAAACAGTTTAAATGATTATATTACACTTGTATAGGTTTATATGCTTCCACATGATATTGTGCTAAAGAGGACAATTCCACTCCTTTTAACCACTTTAACTGGTTGTACTGTTCTTGAAGGATGAAAAAAGCCATATCGATTGATCAAACAGTAGAATATTAACCAGAGTATAATTTCCTTCTTGATGAGCACACTAGATGGAATCCAAACTCATAGTTACTGAAGACAAACCTTTAAGAACACCCAAGATGCTTTGTACAATAAATCATATAAAGACATTACATCTGATGCAGTATTGTTATATGGCAGAACTACAAGGAAAAGAAAGCCATTGCAGAAGAAGCAGGTAAAAGCTACACTGCCACAATTCGAGATGAGTAAATAAACCAGGTAACATCAGAAATCATGGACACAAATTTTGCTTCGTCTTACATGTTCGAGGATTATCAACCCTTTCATTAAGAGTGTCTAGTCCTGCATTATAGATACTTCTTGAACACATGCTTCAGATAAGTGTTCATTTGACCATTTGGTCCCAGTTACAGTGACAGAGTTTCAGGAAGCCTTGGGTAAAACAAAAAAGGGAAGAAATGCAGTTCTCCAGGACCTGCGTTGGCAACTTGAAGATGTGCTCTTTGAGGTTAATGATGAAGAATGCACGTGCAGTTTTGAGGTTTCTGGGCAGATTTTTTTGGGAGCTGTGTGATTCTACATGCAGTGTTTGTTGATTAAAGAAGGAGAGGTAAAACAGAGGTGTTGCTTCCCTACTGAATTAAACACAGACATGATGGACCATTTAACATCTTCTATGGAAACACGAACTGCATCGTAACTCGATGCTATGTTGGTTCAAAGCCAGAAAGTGGGAAAGAGGCAATAGCATTCCTCCAGCTCTGAAGTGTCAGATACTGCTGAAAAATGTTTTTTTTTTACTGATTGAAGTCTAGTCCAAAATTATCCATAGATGCTTAAAGGGAGTTTAATTGATTGCATTACAGAACAAGTGGAGGCTAAATGCAATCTATCAAGTTAGCATTGAAAATGAATTCTGCACAAAATGGGAATATATTTGTCTTTGCTGTTAAAATGGAATATGCTAATTAAAATGCAACATTATCGTGGAAGAAAATGTTCACAGTCTATGTCTTTCAAGTCATGAGCATTGTAATTAAACTGATAAAGTAGTTTCTTAAGGCATGTTAATATTTGTTCATTGATCATTTTGTTTAAAATTCAGAACACTGGAAATTGGTCTTATTTACAAAAATTATACACTTGATAAAAATATCTTGCCTACTGGTGTAGAGGTATATTAATACTAAAGGATTGTGCCTCAATTTTGTGCAATGTTACAAGTAGGTAGACAATTAAAAGAAATACAGAACAAAACTTAAGATCATTGATAAATGCTAAAAATGGTATTTTCAAAAATACAATTTAACAAACAGTGCCACTAAAAAAATCAACTTCTGATTTTATTAAAAAGCACTTACCTAAATTTAAATGCAACCTCGGACGCTTTTTCTCTCTACACATTGAGGTGTGTAATGTATCTTTGATACCTGCTTATTGAAATGTAGAATCTAAGCAGATGCCTTTCTGTAAAAATGGATTTGCTGCCATGGCACTTGGACTTGTAAACAAAGTGTAATGTGGTCTTTTTATGTTTGAAGCCATTCATGTGGAAACAAAATGAGGGGCATGGTCATGTGACCAAGAACAGGTTCTTTAGATACACGGGATTTAATCCCAGTACCGTTGTTATAGGAGATGTTCGCTTTAAAACATATTGCTGGGGTCATTAGAACATGAGAAAGGTTACCAATGACAAGCCCTTGTAGCTCCTTAGGTTTCTAATTCTCATCCAGACATTTCTTAAATTAGCCTTGACAATATGCAGTTGGTCACTTATTCCGGAGACCCACAATCCCTCAATTACAAGCGTGCCACAAATTCTCCGTTTTCAATTCTCTTCTCAGGACTTTTCACTCATATCCTCTGGTCTGTGGTTCTCAGTCCTGGTCCTGGAGTACCCCAGTGTCTGCTGGTTCTTGTGCCAAATGGGGCTTTAATCACCAGTACTGCTATGAATACAGAATTTATTTGCATGTTTGTTGGCTAAACCAGCAAGTGAGTCAGTTACAAGCACAAATTAGCACCCAGTTGGATCAAAACCCAGCAAATATACTTTAGGGGTACTCAGCAGTACCCCTGAAGAAATCAATTGGGTATATATTTTTAATGGCTTTAATTATTTTGAATCTTTTACTCACATTCCCCATTTTCCCAAAAGTAGAATCAGGACAGCTTTCAAAATCACACGTGTTAAGTACAAAATAAGAATAGATAAGGAGACTCAGAAAACTGGAGGTTTAAGTATAATTAGTATAGAGTATGGTATATCATCGTTTCATGGGGCATCATCGCCATCTAGTGGTTTTTGATTCGTCATTTATTTTCAAATTTACTGACGGTCAAAACAAATATCGCCAGGCGGCGCTGAAATTGCAGCTGCATTCATTCCCTGGAGTCTACTCTCGACTCTGAAAAAAGGGACGTTTGCTGTTAACCGGGAAGTAGAAGTTATACTGTCATTCGTAGCAACAAATTACTCAGGACTCAGGTATGTTAAAGAAGTTAGTCTGTTATTCAGCAACTTAGTTTCGGTAATACGAAAATAAGTTTTGTCTGTGAAACATAAAGCACTTTTTCACAAATTGTAACAATCAACAGTTTCATTTAACACATGCTTAGTAGTCAAAGGCAAAAGAGCTATATACAGTATATGACAATAACATAAATAGATTCGATCTGTTTGAATATAGATCACATTCTATACATGTATCTAATGCTTATCAAACAAACAGTAAATGACGGTTTTAATTAATGGAAACGTTTTTTTTTTCAGCGTTGTGAATGTATGAGACAAATACTGTATGTGTAAAAGCCCGACTTCGGCTTTGTGTACATGTGTTTGGAAGTATTCTAGTTCGTTGAAGTGTTTTTCGATGATATTCTATTCTGCTTCATCTTTCAGATTGTAAAACATCTTTTGCAGCTGAAAACGTCGGTAGCATTGTGAGGTTTTGTAAGTACTATAAGAAGACGAAACCTGTACAGTTATAAGGGAAATGTAACATTCCAATTTATTAACACTTGTAGAGCACAGAGTCTGTGCTTAAAAAATAGATAGCTACAGTATTCCATTCTTAAGAAAATAAAAAAACAGAACTAAAACAATATGCTTATATTATGCATGATATTAACACTAGACAGAAATGACTTACAAACGTATATTATCAATAGAATTACATTACATTGTATTGAGCTGAGAATTACTGGCAGAAGATTGATTGGCATTTACAGCACTTGTTCTAGATTAATATATTGTACAGTATCTACAACTAGAGCAAGTAAGATTAAGCAGTGGAATTCAGGAATACGTGGAATGAGCAGTGATCGTATCCAATTCATACGGAACCTTACCATGCAAAGTGTCTGTGGTTACCTTTGGACAAGAACAAGTTAAAAAGAAATGGCCTTGTGTAGTATATGGAGGATATTGCCAAAGTGTGTAGCCGTTTCAGATGTCTGAAAGAATTTAATTGCTTATTTTATTTAAGACCCCCTAGTATACACACTCAGATATGTTTTCACTAGGATGAATGTTTTAATCTACAGCATGTGAAAATATGTTTTTAATCACATCTAGCAATATTTTCAATGAAAGGTAAAAAAAATTAAAACGTGTAAGCAATATTAACAAAAAATAATAAGTTTAATGTACAATAAATGTTAACATTTGTCTTTGATTTTTGTCATTGACAATATTTAATTCACAATTTGCAGTATTCCTATAAATATAAGGGTGGTGGGAACATGCAGCTACAGTATGTTGTTAATGACTTCCTCTCTTCTGTAACCCTGCTTATGGTTGTGTACCTATCCAATAGACAGTAGTCTTGTATGTTGCAGGAGAAAATATGTTGGCAGTATGCTCAGATGTGCCAGGGGGCCCGGAAAACCTGCTTTTAAAGTATGTGCCCCGACCTGAACCTAAAAGAGGAGAAGTTCTTATCAGAGTTCATGCCAGTGGTTTAAACAGAGCCGACCTGCTTCAGGTAAATTTTGGCTTAATCTAAAAAATACAGTTATAAACTGAGGAAACATAATTGGTTTGGGGTATTGCTTACACAGACTGAGTTGTTTCTGGCACCTCAATTATATACCTAGATAAATGAATATGCTGAGTCATTCCAGTTATACATTGTATGTTTTTGAATCCAAGGGCATAGGCTTAGCTCCTGTGCAAACTATGGCATTACATTATAGTTGTTTGCTAGAAATGTTTCTACAGATGAGATCTTAGGGCAAAAGGAACCAAAACATCAGATAAAATACAATTAAAAAATGGAAGTAATTCCTTGCAGTTTGTATTGTTTGTTATCAAAAGACTTTCAGGTTTCAGTGCAGCACCCATCTGGGTAAAATACAGTATAATAATAATCCTTACACTTATATAGCGCTTTTCTGGACACTCCACTCAAAGCGCTTTACACGTAACGGGGACTCTCCTTCACCACCAGTGTGTAACCCTCACTTGGATGCGATGGCAGCCAGAGTGTGCCACTGCATTCACCACACATCAGCTATCAGTGGGGAGGAGAACTGAGTGATGAGTTCAAAGATTGGGATTATTAGTAGGCCAGGATTGATTAAGGCTGGGGGAAATTCAGCCAGGTAACACCTGTCCTCTTTTCGAGAAGCACCCTAGGATTTTTAATGACCACGGAGAGTCAGGACCTCAGTTTTACATCTAGTCAATGGATGGCACAATTTTTACAGTATAGTGTCCCCGTCACTATACTGGGGCATAAGGACCCACACAAACTGCAGGGTGAGCACCCCCTGCTGGCCCATCTTATACCTCTTCTAGCAGCAACCTTAGCTTTCCCAAGAGGTCTCCTATCCAGGTACTGACCAGGCTCACATCGGTGATTTATGATGCCTCTTTCACATAATTCTTTTTGTATCTTACTGAGATACCCACTTAGCTTCAGAGGCCTGCCAGTTGTGAGAAGAGAAGCAGCTCTGTTGGTGTGAAACATGCTGTGGGATTCTCATTGATCTCAACTAGTCAGGGCTTCCTCTAACAGAGTGTTGCTCACTGTCATCATGCAATCACTACACATTTCGCATACCTGTAGTTTCAGAAAGAGTAAGGAATGTACAGAACATGCTTGATTAAGATACCGGATGTTGTGGGATGTCTGTTAGTAGTTTTCATTTTTTTTATATAGCCTCAAAGAAATGAAGAACTAATCACAAATTAAGTTAAAAAGTAATTTAACAAGTACCTTTGTTCTGAATTTTATGTTTTCAGTTCTGGTTCTCATTGTTAAGGTCATAATGTCGTGCACTGGAACCGCACTTAATAATAATAACTTTTATTAATAAAGCATCTTTCCAAACCCAATGATGCTGTACATCATGAATAAAGATAAAGACAAGAAAACGTACAATAAAAGTTAATGAAGAAAACAAAGCGAAGAGCATACAGGTTTTTACAAATTGACTTGTAGGCAATCCAGATGCAGACCTTGGTGAAAAAGTAAATTGTAAGTTTAGTTTTGAAGAGAGTTCAAGAAATCGTCTCTCGTAAAGTCTGAGGAAGATCATTTCACAACACGGGAGCAGGGACAGAGAAGGAACAGTCATCAAATGTCTGTGACTTATCCTGGGGACCATGAGTAGAGGACTGAACTGAGCCTCCAGGGGAGAGTGTAAACATGGAGGAGTTCAGAGATGTATGATGGAGTCAGATTGATTAGAGCCTTGAAAGTCAGTAACAAGATTTTGTATCGAATATGTGATTTCATAGACAACCAATGCTTAAGTGTAGGAGTGTGTGTTTGTGGGTTTTTCACTTGTGGTCTGTATTGTTTCGGGAGACAGAGAAGAGGCGTGTACCCTCCTCCCCCCGGAGCCAGTCTGATTCTGGGCTTGGAGGCTGCTGGGATTGTGACTGAACTGGGGCCGGGATGCCACGGTCTGTGGACCACAGGAGACAGGGTTATGGCCCTGCTGTCTGGAGGAGGGTATGCCGAGTTCGTGTCAGTACCAGAGGAGCTTCTCATGCCCGTGCCCAGCCATTTCACCTTCCATCAGGCAGCTGCCATTCCCGAGGCCTGGCTGACCGCCTTCCAGCTCTTACATCTCGTAGGTATGGATGGAGGCCCAGTTGTGTGCAGGAGATCCAGTTACCATCTAGTAGATCTTCGTGTTGGAGAACAAAATGAAGGTCTCTCACATGGTTCTTGAAAAATTAAAACATCTTTTAGTAATAACAACCTTTTTAAGGGTTCAATCTCGATGATTAAGTATGGATGGAAATGTTTTATGAAATTAATCTTCAGGGCAGGGATTAAATATACATTTATTTGAGATGAAATGTACATAATCACAAAGTCTGGAGGTTTTTTTTAAATCTGAAATTGGCATC
Source organism: Lepisosteus oculatus (assembly GCF_040954835.1). Lineage (NCBI taxonomy): Eukaryota > Metazoa > Chordata > Actinopteri > Semionotiformes > Lepisosteidae > Lepisosteus > Lepisosteus oculatus. Next base: position 58,439,079 of record NC_090697.1, on the reverse strand, counting down.
TGGAGGTTCTGAAATACATTTGTATTTAAAGGTTTTGACCCTGCTGGAAGTTAATGATCATAATACGTATTTATTAAGAGCAACACAGTTTATTAATGCCATTAATTGCTTTGTGCAATTTTTGCCAGTGGAAGATCCTACTATACATTTCACCAAGCTATGTCTCAGCAAACGTTCTATTTAATGAGAAACATTTTACTGTTGACTCTCATTTCCGGCTGAGTTTGAATTGTAATGCAATTTATTTTATGTGGATTTTCAAATTCTAACATTTGTCTTGGAACATTTGCCCACCGTTGTCTTTGATAGCCAAAGTGAAGAAGGGGGAGACAGTGCTGATTCATGCTGGAGCCAGTGGGGTTGGCACAGCTGCCATTCAGCTCTGCTGTCTGGCCGGAGCTGTTCCCATAGTAACAGCTGGAAGCCCTGATAAACTAAAGATGGCAAAACAACTGGGGGCAGCAGCTGGATTCAACTACAAGGAAGACGATTTCGCTGAACAAACCCTGGAGTTCACACAGGGTAGGTAAACACACCCATTAGCAAGGGCAGCTCTCTCTGAATCCTGTCAACTGCTGATAATGAATTATTATTAATTTAGCTGGCTGGTGCTTTTATCCAGCGTAACGTACATTTGAATCCCTTGATACATCTGGGTATTGTACCGGAATAGCTGGAAGATCTGGGAAATGTCTCACTCAAGAACTGTACTTGTAGCCTTCCATTCATATGTTTAGTGTCCTAACCAGTCCTTCATGCTGCCGATTGAAAATATCACCTCAACTTACAATTAACTTTTGAATCCCACTGGAATTTCATATCCCTGCTGTTTTACTTTGCAGTGGCTGCTTTAAACCGCAGCTATATTTGTTAAATTGACTCATACAACACTGGCCGATCTCAAGCTTACTGTGATGTCAATGGCAGACTGTCAAGCATCTCTATCAGTACACAGACACCCCCTTCACAGGCTACTTTCAGTACCTGTCAGTTACTTTGTATACTCTTTAATGTAGAGAATACTTCACAGTGCATTATACAATAAGGTAGGAAAAATCAAGCTGAGACACTTCCAACACTCTTAGAGAGACAAGATAGTGGTGCCTGAAATTGCATTCCCTGTTGTCTGTTCCAGAATTATCCCCTATGGGTGCTACTGCTTACTAGCTGCTCAGATTTATAACTAGTCTGTTACAAATCTGGAGCCCATCTCGTCATTTTCAACTTTTTCAAAGTGCAAGTGTATGGTAAATTATAACGATTCCTTCATGCACATGCAGACATGAAAAAAAGCATACTGTACATACTGTAACAAGGAGTTGCCAGCAAATAATAATAATTTTATTAACCATTGCATTGCTATAAAAGATTTTCAAAAGGATCCCAAAGGACCTTACAGTACGTATTGTATAGGAGTGGACACACTTCATGTGTCCCACCTTTCTTTAAAAAAGATAAAAATATCACCCGCCTTTCTTTAAAAAAGGAAAAACCTTGTATCACACATTTCCCTTTTTCTGTCTGACTTTCAAAGATGAAGATTTGCATGGTGCAAAGAAAGATTTTTAGGACAAGGGCTTACTGCCTTTTAACGGTGGCTTTTCTTGTTTCTGCAGGTGGAGGGGCTGATGTCATACTGGATTGCATTGCTGGGTCTGTCTGGGAGAAGAATGTGAAGTGCCTGAGCACTGAGGGCAGATGGGTGGTGTACGGGACAATGGGAGCAAGTGAAGTACATGGAGACATTCTAGGAAAGCTTTTGTCCAAAAGAGGACAGCTTCTCAGTAGTCTCTTGAGATCCCGCACGTTAGAGGTACGTCTAAGAAATGTCAGCACATTGTAAAGAGGGACATTTTGTACATGACTGGAATCCAAATAGACCTAAATGATCAATTCTTCAGAATGTTTGATAAGTAATCATTTAGAATGATTTTATAAACAGTGTATAGTATATTTATAACAGTGCTGCCTTAGAGTGCTGGGGTCCTGTGTTTAATTCCTGGAGTGCTATCTGTGTGGAGTTTGCACATTCCCCTTGTGTTCGTGTGAGTTTTCTCCGGCTGCCCCAGTTTTCTTCCGCAATCTGCAGACATACTGGTAGGATAATTGACTTCTGGGATAATAGGCCCTGGTGTGAGTGTGTGTGTCTGCCCTGCGCTGGTCCGGTGTCCTGTCTCAGGTGTACCCTGCCTTGTGCCCGTGGCTTGCTCGGATAGGCTCCGGCTCCGCCACAATCCTTGAATTGGATGAAGCAGGTAGAGAATGGAGAGGTGTATTTTCTAAAACAAACTGTTTCATTACTGCCACCAATCCTTTCATTGAGGTGATTCATCTTTAGATGAAAATCAGTATTTGCAAAGCACAGCACAATGATCTCTCCCTAAACTGCCATTCTGAAAGCCTGGCTCTTCTGCCGCAGGAGAAGATCACCTGACACCAGAGAGGAGGGCAGCTCTGCTCTTCTCCTGATGGTATTCAATCGTAGTCGCTAGCAGACACCCAACTGTCTCTAGACAGTGGAGTACTCTGCTGCATCACAAAACCAGCTCCTCTGACAGAGTTCTGCACTGTTTAGATTTCAGAGGGGGAGGTTGACGTCACTTCTGTAACTTGCTAAGGGCACTTAGTCCTGTTATACATTGTAGAAGGCTTTTCAATTCAGTGGGGCTCATGAGGGGCTCAATCAAGATGGACACTTCTTTAGAGGGCAGATTGAGCTCCATAGCCAAACAATTGCTGGAAGAATCTAGATGATGCTTTTTGCCAGTCTTGACTAAGATTCCCAAAGGCTGTGGTACACAGTTGGTAGTGTGTGGTACACAATTGTAGTGGGCTTAAATCAGCCCCAGGTTCCTACCTCCTTCTTTCTAACCTGTGTCTTTAGTGAGACCTGCATAATTCAGTGCAGGCGCCGTGTAGCTTGCAGTATGAAAACTGGGAATTTCTCAACAGTGCGCATGGGAGAAGAAGATAAGCGGTTCTCACCATCCCTTTCATGCTGGTACAGACTTCACGGTTGGCATTTCCATACTAAGAGAGGGGGGATAGGGGCTGAGAAAAGTAAAAATTTTGGGAAAAACAATCGCCTCATGTTTTGCTGTAATTTACTGACCAGTCAATCGGTGAGTAAGCCATTCAAGCGCACAATCAGGTGCTTCTGAGTTTTTATTTTTCTCAGTGGACCTTGTAGGGGTCATGGCATTAAAAAGTTAAATTGAGCAAATGTTGGGTACACATGGTCATGTATTTTAGTTAATAATCGATAGGTGTTCAGTAAGAGATCTATGCCTCATATATGACTGTATGATTCTTTCCTGTGTTTCTCCCCAGTATAAAGCAGCGCTGGTGAAGGCCTTCAGAGAGGAGACTCTTCCACACTTCTCTCCAGACTCAGCCTCTCCTCTTAGGCCTGTGATTGACAGTGTTTACAACATGGACCAGGTCTCTGATGCTCACAGGCGCATGGAAGCCAACAAGAACACCGGCAAGATTATACTTCACATTCATTCATCAGAACAGAAATAGGATAGAATTGTACTGCTGGGAAAATAATTGCATTTCTGTTCCAGATCGGAGTTTCGGTTATATATAATCATCTTTTGTTTTTGAAATGCACTAAAAATTGAATTTTTGATTAGGAGAAAACTAGGTGATATGTCAACAAAATTTAAATTCTTAATTCTAAGCTCTTAAAAGAATCCTAAAGATTAATTTTTTTCAGAGGTCTGAAATTGGTCTTGTTAAGTCTGGTGTTCCTGAGGGCTCAATACTGGGCCCCTTGCTCTTCAGCATTTGCATTTTCCCACTTGGTCATTTCTCAAATATACCTCCATATCAAACCTGACACTGATGTGGCTGTCTCTATTCTATCTAATTGCATCTCTGACATAAAAACTTGGATGACTCAAAATTTCCTTTATCTTAACTATGACAAGACTGAATTCATGCTTATTGGCACCCCCTCATCGACTTTGTAAAGCCTATCCTGTAACCCTATGTGTAGATGGTTCTGTACTTGAGCTTCAGTCTAAATTGAAAAACCGGGGGGTGATATTCGATTCTGGCTTAACATTCGACCCACATGTGCAGCATATTGTCAAAATATCTTTTTTTCACCTCATAAATATCGCTACACTACACCCTATGTTATCACTAACTGTGGCTGAAAAGCTGATCAACACATTTGTGTTCTCCCAAATTGACTATTGTAATGCTCTACTCGCTGGGGTATCTAAAACTACATTGAACAAACTGCAGTATGTCCAAAATTCGGCAGCCAGAATCCTGACCAGGTCTAGTGCAAGTGATCACATTGCACTGGCTGCCTGTCAAATTCAATGTGGACTTTAAAATCCTCATGCTCACCTATAAGGCTCTGCATGGCTTGGCACCTCAGTACCTGTCTGAACTATTATCGCCCTACTCCCCACCTCGCAACCTTCACTCTTCTTATTCTGTCACGATCGTAAACCCCTCCTCTTAAGGGTGCTCCAGCCCTTCCTTGTTTGTTTCTTATCTCCCACACCTGCTCCTTGTTCCAGCCCCTTTTCAGTTCCCCCTTAAAAGCCGGACGCTGACACTATTCCGGGCTCTGCATTGGTTTCCATACCAGGCAAGTCCGGGACCTGGAAGCGCCTGGCCCCATTAAGGTTTTAGTTCCTGTTCCCATTCCTGTGCCGGTTCCGACCCGGTACTTGTTTTTAAATCTTGTTTGTCTTGGATGGACCGCCCAGTTTTGGACTGGATTCCCCCTTGACTTTCTTCTGGATTGTTTGCCTCGGCCAAACCTCCCCCGACCACCAGCACACCATGGACACGCCCCCCTGTTTTCATTCCCGTCTCCTGAGTGCCTTTTTCCCCCCGTGTTTCCTCCCACTACCCCAGATTGTCGTCTGCATGGGATCCGGAAAGAGCTCTCCCTGACATTCTGGTCTCCTAACTGTCCCCCAAGCCAGTCTACATTCTATGGGTGACAGGGCCTTCTCCTCTTATGCCCCCAAGCTCTGGAACTCTCCCCAAGAATATCAGAGAGTCACCTTCTCTAAACTCCTTCAAATCCAGACTCAAAACCTTCTTCTTTAGAAGAGCCTTTACTTAACTGGTTCTATTCTTTACCCCTCTGCTCCTACTATACTTAGTACCACCATCCACAGTCTCCTCTGTGTAGTGTAATTGTGTTTTATCTTGTGTCTTCTTTTTATGCATATTAGTTAATGCTGCCAGTCCTGTCCAACACAGTGAATTTGAACTGGACAATATTAAAAAAAAATCCAAGTGTCATAGAGAATAATATTGCTCCCAGTATGACCAAGAAAGTCCAAAACATTTTTTCTTCTTCTTAAGCACCAATTGTAATCATTATTTAACATCCTCTTTTCTGAAGTCTAGTGGGAAAAGCTGCAAACATAAATGCTTAGAAATCTTAGGTTGCTATTAAATTTCAAGTGGTATTTTCAGAAATAACTTGAAACATGTAGAGGATTGCCGACATGATTTGTGCTGATTATTGATCATTGTAAAATCTCTCTACAGATTTTAAAATTTATCAGTCATGATATAAATAAAAAACATCAAGTTTTTATGTAATGACATGTTAAGGACATTTTTTAACCATGTTAGGGATATGTTTTAGAATTCATTTTGTATTATACATTTGCTGCTGTCTGGCCATAGAGTACTCCTTATTTGTGTTTATTTGAGTCACTGTGATTTCTAAAATTATGAATTGTGAAATACTGTAAATGGACTGATCAATGATAAATGATAACATTTTCATCTATTTTTTGCTTATTGTGAACTCTATTCTGGGGGGAATATACACAGTTGCACTACTATACAAGAGACTTACTGTAGATATCCCAACATTAAAAGGAGTTACAGTATTTTTATGGTATGCACATCAACAACTTACACAAAGACTAGTGTTTTTTACTACTGTAACAACTAATACTGCTATAAATACAGGTTAGTTTGGGTGGGAATAAACTAAGCTTGTCATTAAAAAATCTTGAATTCACATAGATGAGAATCTTAAAAAACTCCATCACAACAATGAACAGCCACTATAAAGCAGATGATCCATCACTCTTACCAACCAAATCTAATTGACTCATTATTAGGTGTTCATAGTCATTACTATCATGTATCTCTTTCTACACATAAAGTTAAAAGTCTTCCATTTGTACTGCAAAATACAGATACAGTAGATCAGTATTATCTTTTTAGATGTAAAACAAAATACCAGTGGAAGATTTTCTCCAAACTAGTTCTACAGGAAACAGGAAAAGATTAGAGCCAAGTAAAATGTCTAAGGCTTTTGCATAACAGTGCAGGTGAATCTTTTCTGAAGATATCTTGTGTTTTAGAATCATACTGGCAGCTCTAGCTGGAATACGTCACTTCCTATGGCATTTTTTTCCCATTTTCTTTCTGTTCTCAGTTTCGGAACCTTCATTCAAAGTTGTCTAAGCTAACAAAGGTATTTATGTGAATGCACTACTGCTCACAAGAACAAATGTAGTACCTTCCAGCTGTTTTTACACAAAGCTAAACTTTGGTTTTGAACATGTCGTGCATCATAAATCTTTACAGTTTAAACATAAGAAGAAACAGGAAATAGGCCAGGCAGCCTGCAAATTTAACATTCAGGCTGAAGACATGGATCCAAATTCTGCAAGGTATGAATATTTCTTTGGACAGATTTTAAAATATGTTTTTCGTGTTTGTGATGTTTATCGGACTTGTTATTTAGTAATCCTTGTCTATTTCACACAGCACCCGTCTAGAAATGTTTGTAGTACGTGCTTTAACCTTTCGGTACTTTTTTTTTCAATATGTCTTAAAGCTTTTAAAAAGCATGGCTTGAAAAAAAAAACACTGACATGAACTAAGTAGTTTTTGAGCTTGAAAATTGCTGGTGATCTACTTGCGGTTACTTCAATTCTATGAAAAGCAAAATGTTATCATTCCTAACACAGTAATTCTTACACTGATTGCTAAAAGTTTGAACAGTTTGTCTCTTCAATAGTTAAGTACAAAAAGTGTATGAATTAGTACAGTACATCCCTGCTTAGCTTTTGTTTAATATATTGTACAAATTCACTTGGAGAAAAGCTTTAAACTTTTATTCAATATCCAAAATAATCACGATTGATTGGAGTAGCTGTGCAAAAAATTGGAAGATTGCATTAATTGACAGGTACTACTGCGTTTTATACCAATTCACATACAGATATATTGCTGCTTTGTAAACACGCAAATAAGAATTTAGTGGTGAGAAAACAGTTAATGTATGAGCCACTGTACTTCATGGAGTGACACTGACCACTGTGAAAATGAAGTGGTAGGGTATGATTTTTATTTGTGTGGATATCATACCTTAAACAAACTCACCTGTGCGAAAGAGCAGTGCAGAATTATATGATTATGAAAACAGTAAAAAATATAGTCTAAAAATATATATTTTAAAAAAATATATATATATTTAGAAAGGGTAGAATTACATTGAAAGTTTTGTTTTCTCTCTTTAGCTCTAAAGAGAAACTCTGGAATGATCTCAGATCACAAGGTAAAGCCTCTTTTGCTTATGGCGAGTATTTGTAACTATTTATGACAACCTATCTATCAATGGTGTCTTGGATAACATTGGATAACATTCCCTGTCATTGTAATTTTTAGATTATGATCTTAATTATTATAATCTGCAAGCACTCATCTTCTCTTACCTCTCACTGGTTCTCCTTCACACCCCTCTGTGCCTCAGACATGAAGGCACAGGAGTTTAGGCTAGGCAACGCAGAGACAGCAGAGTAGAGTTGATAGGCTTTATTACAGCACAGGAAGACTACCTTCTCACAGGATGTCTTGTAAAGAGTGTTCTCAGTGAAATAAAGAATTACAAGGCTTTATAAGGAAAGCCTTGCAGGAGTGTGTGTGAAGTTATTAAGTTAGTATTGGCAGAGCCTTAATATACATTGTTCAGCCCAGTAACATACTGTAGGATTGGAGGCTCGTGTAAAAGAAATTCAATGAGATTCATGTAGCTTGAGATGAGATGAAATTAGAGTAAACAGCTCACAACAGATTTCCTCTCCAAGGCCACCCTAGCACTTCCATGAGCTCTGCATCTGCCCAGAGCATTCCAAATGCCCCTGCTTAACAACCTACAGTAGATAGTGGCCCGCTTCTTCAACTCATGTCTCCCAGCACACTATGAGGAGTCTCACTCACCTGTCTTTCACTCTGAGCCTCACAAAGTAGCTCCTGAACCCCTCAATTTGAGCCTCTAAAAACAACTGTCAATTCCTAGTGCTATGAAAAAATTTAACATGGTCTTTTACAAATGAAAAAATAATTTTTAGGACACTGTTTTATCTAATTGAATCCTGTAGATATCTGTGAGGAAAATCCTTATTTGCTTACTATGTGTGAATACCTTTAAAATGGACTTGAACTCTAAACAAAATTGAACTGCATGCAGAACTGTTCATTTGCTGTCATGTTGATTCACTGCACACATTGTTAGTGTAGGTTGTCAGGACTAGTACGGAATCGGTATGGGTAGGATTTTGCATTCCAGTGTTGTCTGCTCAAACATTGTTTGAAATGATAATACAGTGCTCCTACAATGCTCCTAAAAAGTTTTTTGATCGGGTGACACACCTGCTCCACATTTTTTTTAAACCCCCAAAAAATGTATAATGAAAAGGAGAAAATTGTTATCCTTAAAATAAAATAAAAATGTCGATAACACAGTACTTTGCAAACATTTTCCTTTGGTGTCCTTTTTTTTGTCCTATTTTGTGAGATGGTGATGATGGATATACATTTTTTCAATATTTTATTCACACTGAAGACTTCTAAGGGAAAGATAAGTTACAGTAAACATCAGCAAAAACTAAACAGAAAAAAAATTAAATATGTTCATTCCATAAGTATTCAGATCTGTGAACTGAGACGAAAGCACATTTGTCAGCAATTGTAGCTGTTAGTCTTTTTGGCTCTCTACCAGCTTTGCACACTGATTTGGTGCAATGTTTTTGCCCATGTTTCTTGGCAGATCTGCTCAAGCTCTCTCCCATTATATAGAGTTGTTTCTCTACAGCTCTTTTCAAGTTTTTCCATGGATTCTCAATATTTCCATAGAATTGAAATAGGTAAGGAATTGGCCACTCAGAAACATTCTTTTATTTAATTTTTTGAGTCACTTCTGTGGTCTCTTGGCCTTGTGCTTTTCATCATTTCCCTGCTGAAAGATGAATTTTTGTCCCAGGTTTAGGTCTGAAACAGATTTTCTTGTTCCACTGTTTTTGAACCTATTGAAAAGAGAACTGTTAAGGTCCAAACCACCTACAGTAAATATTATAATAAATTATAAATATGGGCAGCACAGTGGTTTTCATTACTGTCTCACAGCACCAGGGCCCTGCATTCAATTCCTGGAGTGCTGGCGCTGTCTGTGTGGAGCTTGTATGTTCTACTTCACTTGGGTTTCCTCCAGATGCTCCACTTTCCCCCCCGCAATCAAAAGACAAACTGATAGGTTAAGTGCTTCCAGAGAAAACGGTCTCTGGTGTGAGTTTTCTGTCTGCCCTGTGATGTATTGGCATGGTATCCCACCCGGCACAATAATAATACACATCTAATATGATTTAATTTTCCTTTCTTTACAGCTGAAGTCAAGAGAAACAATTTGAGGTTGGTACATTATTCTATTGTGCAGTCTTAAAGCCTTAGGTAAAATATGAGGTAGGATTATAGGAATATTTTAGTGCCATTAAACTTGATAGTGGTTATTTGGTTGTCTTGTTTCTTTGAGGTTAAATAATCACTAAACGTGTGGCAGAACATTTTGTGAAAATATTTTTTTTAGAGGTAATGAAAATCATTCAGTGTTTCTTTTCTTCTTGGTTTAAAACTATTGGAAAGGCTTCAAGGCTTCATGGCTTATTAATTAATATACTATGTTATTCAGTTGTTGTAAAATATTTACAGAATCCTTTTTTTATTCTTTACAGATTTTTACAAGATTCACCATTTGATGATCCTCAGTTATTAACAAAGGAAACATTTAATTACATATTATGTGGTGGCCAGTATAAAGGATTGAAGCTGTCAAATACCTGTGTTCTAGACTCACTTTTGACAGGTTTGCATATAGTCTACAAAACCAAACCCCAGATAAGAGATCTTTTGCTTATGGACCCCATAATCATGGCAGTTATGACATTTATAGACTTCTCACAGTATAATGAAGCTAAAATTCTATGGATTCTGAATCTAGAAATCCTCAGCAATGATAAAACTAATTTTTTTGATGGTGAATATATTAATATTCGTGGCCATGTTAAGGATCACCTTCCAAATCTTAAAAACCTGAGAATTGCAACTCTTTATTTTGACAATGAACGACAAAGTCCAGACCTTGAAGATGCCATTTTCAAGATGACGCTGAGGTAAAGTAAAATTTAAGTTATTTTAGTTTTTTAAAACGCAGTTACAGAAAGGGCATAAATGTTTTGATTCGGCTAAGTAGCACAAACAGGTGCCACACGTGACAAAGGAATTAAAGGATGAATATGAAATTAGCATTACATCAGTCTAATAGCGTCTTTCATCTTCAAGTACCATAACGGGTGTTAGTGACTTTATTGCAATGATTCAACTAGTGAACTATTTAAAAATATATTAGTACATTGTAAAAAAAATACAAATATTATATTGGTACATTATCTGTATTGGAAGATAAATATTTATCCTGAAATATAGCTGACATTTATCGTTGGGAATTCAAAATCTGTCTTCATCCTTATTTATATTCATCCCATCTATGAATTGGCTTCATTACTCTGCTCTCCTCCCCACTGATGGCTGTGTGGTGAGCGTTCTGGCGCACTATGGCTGCCGTCGCATCATCCAGCTGCACATTGGTGGTGGTGGAGGGGAGTCCCCATTACCTGTAAAGCGCTTTGAGTGGAGTGTCCAGAAAAGCGCTATATAAGTGTAAGCAATTATTATTCATTATTATTATTATTATTATGTATGGAAGCTCTAAACTCTGTTCTAATCTATGGAAGCATTTCATCTCATTTAATCATTTCTGACATCTGATTGCCATCTGGAAAGCTATGGGTAGATTCTCAAAATTTCTATTGATGATTAAATAACAAATATTTTTAACTAATGAACCACTTATTTCTTTAAATACAACAGTGCATTTGAAGACTTTGGTGATGTTATGGCCCTTGGAACAAAACTTAATCCTACACTCATTTTAGTGGATGTGGAAGGAAGAATAAATGCCTTTCCTGAATCCGATGTTTGCGACTGTTACGAAAGGTAACTTTTAAAACCAACAAAACATAAATGTAGTAGAAATCAACCTGGTGCTAAAGCAAACTTCAAGGAATAAGAATAAAAGCCATGACTGCAAATGAAGGGGAGGAAAATTGACAATCATAATGCTTGATGTAAAATTTCTTTGGGATAATTGAGGTTCTTCCTTCTTTCTCTTTCAGGACGTTTGAACTTCAGTTTCTCCTGCTTGGCATCATCACTGCAGACTCAAACCATATGGTTCTGTGTATTAAGCTGAATGGAGACTGGCTGCTTTACGATGATCAGCAGCGGCCCCTATTTCGGCACACCTCCTTCGCTGAATTAAAGTCAGGCGAATATGTTACTTACCTGGCAGCCTACATCAACACTACAAAAATGAAAAAAGATTAAAAACACGTTCTTTCTGCATGATAGTGATAGTAATATCTATCACTAACTGTGGCTGAAAAGCTGATCAACACATTTGTGTTCTCTCGAATTGACTACTGTAATGCTCTACTCGCTAAATCTACTCTACTAAATCTACTCTGAACAAACTGCAGGATGTCCAAAATTCAGAAGCCAGAATCCTGACCACGTCTAGTGCAAGTGTTCACATTACTCCTATCCTGGAGTCTTTGAACTGGCTTCCGGTCAAATTCCGTGTAGACTTTAAAATCCTCATGCTCGCCTATAAGGCTCTGCGTGGCTTGGCACCTCAGTACCTGTCTGAACTATTATCTCCCTACTCCCCACCTCGCAACCTTCGCTCTTCTAATTCTGCTCTCCTTACTGTCCCCCAAGCCCGTCTACATTATATGGGTGACAGGGCCTTCTCCTGTTATGCCCTCAAGCTCTGGAACTCTCTCCCAAGGATATCAGAGAGTCACCTTCTCTAAACTCCTTCAAATCCAGACTCAAAACCCTCTTCTTCAGAAAAGCCTTTACTTAACTGGTTTCATTCTTCACCCCTCGGCTTTTCTTAGTACCACCATCCACGGTCTCCTCTTTATAGTAATTGTGTTTTATCTTGTGTATTCTTCTTATTTATTGTTGTTGTCATCCTATAAAGCGCTTTGAGAAGCCACCTTTAAAGGCGCTATATAAAATAAAGTTTATTATTATTATTATGTTAAAGTATATTACAAAAATAAAATGGTATTTTGTTCATTAAACATTTGCACAATTACTCCTCTTCCTCTGTGTGATGTCTTGAAATAGTGAGGTTGAGAGAGACATACTCTTAGGTGGTCCCAACATGAATCATACACAGTTTCAGCATTTCACAAAAGAACAAGAGACATGCTTTTAAGAAATTTTAGTTTTTCACTGACACACTGCAGTTCCAAAAGACAACTGTTTTACTTTTTAGACAAACATCCCGCTAGACATGGAGAATCAAAGATGTGAAATATTTTTATACAGGCTTGCACACTGTACAGCGGCATAAAATAAAATAGAATTGTGCTTTTTAAACCAAAATTAGTACAGATATCCATGACACAATAGGATGAGTACACAGCAAATATAACACTGACTGATAATACCTTTGGGTTAGCTAACTAAAGTGCAGAAACGTTTTTGACTTTTTTCAGATTCCCACATTCTGTCAGTGTAACAATGAAGTGAAGCTACAGCTTACACATTTAAACTTCAGTACATTTAAATAATAAGAATCATATTTAACGACAGAAAATAAGACAACAGGAGGGCTGTGGGAATAAACGACTCAGCAATGTAGTTGAAACTGATACCCTGTCTCCTTTCAAACTATTCTTGCGGCGATTCTTAGATCAATTGTCAGTTGTAGCAATTCTATAAGATAGATGGGTCTTCTCTCGTGTGGAACCTTTGTTATGTTTCTTTTACAGCAACTAAATGTACAATTAACAGCATTAAGTTCTGGATGAAATCACAGTCCTGGAAATAGCTCTGGTTTTGACTTGCAGTGGTAACCATGAACACAGCAATAACATTCCAGCTTGTGGGCATACAGATACAGTAGGTATTTATCAAAGGGATGGATGGGGTTTTGAACAGAGGAACAATTAAGACTTGGTACACTATTATTGCTTTTGAGTTCAAAGACCAAAGAAATCATACTGAAATTAAATTTTAAATCAAATTAATTAAATATATTCAAGTTGCACCTGTTCAATCCCTCCTGTTCTTTTTATTTTACTAAAATCACTCACATCCCTTTATCTGTGAGATCAATTAATTCACAACTTCAAAGGTATTTCAAGAAATCAGACCATTTTCCTGATTTTCGATGAAACTGCCAGCATCAATTGAATTGCACTCCAACTGCGACATGAATGGAAGGTTCTAAAATGAACTGACTCCTATCATTCGTCTAATTTGTTCAAAGGTAAGCCAAAATGTCAAGGACCAGGGAGCCTGCAAGAGAAAGACAAGGAAAAATGAGCACCTGTTAGCAAAGAAAGTCATTAATTCAATTAGCGAGAAGAAATACGATATACCATTCTCATCCATGTGGGTATAAATCCTTTGTACAAAGATATGAATCCTTCGCCTTTCACAGATTGAATGAGGCAGTCAGTAGAAGATCTGTAGAGTAAACCCCTAGGAAACAGATACAGAAAAATAGGCTAGTTTCAGCAACCAGCAGTTTCTTAACTCTGCCATTGAACAGTGTATCGAAACCAATAAAAAGTATAAGTAGGTAGCTGTATCAGCATGCTTAGGCTGCAAAGGAATAGGTAAACGTTTATTCCGAGCTGAGAAGAAAAAAAGGAGGCAAAACGTTTTGGCTGTGGAGCCTTCTTTAGGTGTCAAGTTATCTTCAAGCCGAAACATTGTGTCTCTTTTCTTTTCAGCATGGAATAAACCTTTACCTGTTCCAATATAAAGTATGTTTTGAGAGATCATGGAAACTAGTTCACAGATGGGATAATTCAGGACTTTTCTCCTTTCACTGTTTGAGAGAACATATACAAAGTCATTTGAACACAGTCTTATGTTTTTTTTACTTCCTACTGCACTGAGAAATTCATATCTATGTTTAAAAAATCAGATATATAAGTTCTGAGCTCTTTGGTAATAAAATGAGCAAACCCGGAACTGTGCAATTCTTCCACGAGACGTGTGTCCACTGCATGTTGGCATTCTGCACGACTGTGTTCAGATATTGCACAACATGGTGTCAAACGTGTTTATGCCCGATCCCATTTGTGCTCGGTTCTGTCTTTGTTGCACGTGGAACTATGTCTTGGCTCTGTACGAAGATCAAAGGTATCAATATTCAATACCACAGAATCATCTTAAATCAGTCTTGATATTTTCTCCCAAGAAAATATTTTTCTTTTCTACAATAACTCACCTCCCATGAGCATCCCTGGGCTGATTCATAATTCTGGTTTTTACAACATCAGCTGGGGTCCCAAGTATGGCTGCTACCAGGCCTGAAGATATGCTATCAAAACAGTAAAACTGAGCTGTTGCCATAATTCCTATACTGCATGTGATGAACGGAAGGACCACATTAATATACAGGTCTAAAAAAGGAGACCATATTGGAGCACTTGTAAACAGTGCAGTTGAAAAAACAAGCAAAAATATATTGTTCAAATTTAGCTTTTTTCCTGACACTTGGGCCTTCTTCCTCAGACTACAAATAGAAGGTTTTTTTACATGGGGTGCATGCATAATAGGTCCTCCTGGTTTGTTAATGTACAGTATATTTTCTGTACATGAAAGCTCACACACTAGCCTCTCTAAGTGGTCAATACTGGATTGCTCATTGAAATCTGTTATATCTACTTGCACAAAAATCAATCTCAAATCTGAATATCTTCACATTTAAAAAAACCACAAAACATAAGACTTCTAAATTAAAGATATTCAGGTAACACATGTTCAATTCCTCCCTGTTTTATTGTCTGCTAAAATCACTATAATTCCTTTATGTTATAGATGTTTTAATTCACAACTTTGAAAGGTATTTCAACAAATCAGATCATTTTCCTAAATCTCCATCAAAATGCTAGCAGCAATGTGATTGCACAAACAATTGTGACATGACTAGATTTTACTTTAGGTACTAATCCACAGCACAGGGTCTTTTACATTTTGTTCTTCCAAAACACACACAAATAAAGTGATAGGTCACGCCTGACAAATGTAGAAGCGGCACATTCATTAAGACTTGAAATCCACCAAAAAGCTTTCAGAGTTCTGATAATTTGTCAACTTGCTATTTTGTTATGATGCTTCATCAATAGGGAATTCCATTTGAAAAAAACAGAATTTCTGAGGTACATTGTATGAAGTAGTCCATGGAGTATAAATGGTTTAAAGTGTTTTAACAGTAACATTAAGAATATATTATTCACTAAAAATGTATAATAAAAAGTCTTCTGACACTGCATGGAAACAAGCACTAATGAGGGGGGTGGGTGGAGTAGGTTCATTAGAAGAATGTTGTTTTTTTTTCATTTTTGTATTGAATTGTGTTTTGAAAAATGAATAAAAAACATGTTCACAAAGAAATTACCTTGACAATCCATGACAGATATAGTTGTCTTCCACTGATGTGTTTCTCAACAAAAAGTGTTTCATTGTGTCATATGTAGTAAGATCTGACAACAAAGAAATGATGTATTATACACTGTCCTGTGATCAGAGAGTAAGTCCTTTGCATTCTGGCCTTCCCGAAGAATGCAGTTTCTGACTTGCACAGCCTTTACACTTTAAAATTGTGAAGCTAGTCATAGACAAAGTGGAGTGGCTATTAGTACCCCTGCCTCACTAATCTTGGGTCCAGGGTTTGAATCTGCCCTGGAGCATCTTCTGTGCAGAGTTTGTCTGTTCTTTCTCAGGTTTCATCCTATCTAACTATGACATGCTGGCCATTTTAATCTGTTATCTCTAAATTTCACTTCCACCTCCACCCCCCTGCTATGATTGGTGAGACCTAGTGGGATGTCATTCACATGACAGGTTGCCCAAGAAAAGATTGATACCTCACTAGAAGATGAAAACTATGGAAAATATGTGTAAGAAACTTCTGTCACTGCGCTATGATATTTTGCCACCTGAAGTTTTTTTTTTGAAGTCTCATTTGCCAAGAAATAAAACTTTAATTAGCCAATTTGTCAGTCCAACTAGAAATATTATAGAAGGGCTTAAAGACAGAAATCAGGAAAGCAGGAAAATATGCCTTGAAGTAATAGAGGTTAATGGAGACTGACAAAATTAATCAGGATATACAGTGCATGTACATGTAGGCAAACTAAGTATACTAAGATCACACTTAGTCTACACAGAACTGAATATTATTACAGTGGAAAAACACTATACATTATGCTTTAGAATTTACAGAAATTCCTGCATGGTCATAATTTGATTGAAGCATCTGCTTTGTCCAAGGACAAATGTCATAAATGTTCTTATCCAGGACTCTCCAACACAGTTCCTGGATGGCCTTGTGTCCCCTGATTTTTATTCCAATCATTAGAAATCCATTATTCTTTCTGTATTAGATACTGTATATGCACTGTTTAGGATTTTTCTTATGGAAACATCTTATCTCTTTTAAAGCTGAAGTTACACATTACATTTGAAGGTACAGTTAACTATAAATGGTTGGACGCATTACAATCATTCAACAAATTATAAAAATTGACCAACTACTACATGTAACTTTTTACCTGTAGTACAGTTTGCAGTTTAAGACCCCTGCTCTAGGTACTGATAAAGAATTTGATCAAACATACATTGCAACACTATTCTGTATTTATTCCTGGGATTAAAATCTCATCACATTCTGGCTGTACCTCCTAAATTGACCAAGGCAGCCCTCTGTACATTTGGAACCCATCCTGCCCACAGTCCACGAATACCCCCTTCAGAAATTATCTTCACGAAGGCATGGTACACTCCGCGGATTCTGAAACAACAATAGGCCAGTCCACGTAAAGAGAGGAGTATCGAAACACAAGAGGTTCAGAGCTGATCAGACCTAAGATTGGGACATGCTAGAAAGGAACTGCTAGTTAGGTAAAACATAATAATGGCATATGACAGGAGTTAAGGGAGTGCTTGTAAAATATTGTTCCATGCATTAGGATTGGAATGTGAGACACAGTTTAGCATTTTTTGCTGTACAAAATAATACAATGTACACTCAAACATACAGTATGAGTCACAAAAATGCAGAAGGATCAAGATGATAAATGTTTTAAATAAAAAGCTCAAGACATTAATTTTTTACATACAGAAGTACTGTATGTACTGATGTTTACAGTGTGTTGAATTTATGTTTTTTCCAACAAAAACACCCCAACACATGCAACCAAAAGCAAACTGGGGTGGGGCGGTGACTCTGTGGCTAAGGATCTGCACCTGTGGCTGGAAGGTTGCCGGTTCGTATACCGTGGCCGGTAGAGGAATCTTACCCTGTTGGGCCCCTGAGCAAGGCCCTCAACACCAAATGCTTCAGGGGTGCTGTATAATAATAATTTCTTACACTTATTCTGGACACTTTTCTGGACACTCCACTCAAAGCGTAACAGGTAACAGGTAACTCCCCTCCACCACCACCAATGTGCAGCATCCACCTGGATGATACGACGGCAGCCATAGTGCGCCAGAACGCTCACCACACATCAGCTATCAGTGGGGAAGAGAGCAGAGTAATGAAGCCGATTCATAGATGGGGATTTTTAGGAGGCCATGATTGGTAAGGGCCAATGAGAAATTTGGCCAGGACGCTGCGGTTACACCCCTACTCTTTTCGAGAAATGCCCTGGGATTTTTAATGACCACAGGAAGTCAGGACCTCGGTTTTATGTCTCATCCGAAGGACGGCACCTGTTTACAGTATAGTTAGTGTCCCTATCACTATAATGGCGCATTAGGACCCCCATGGACTGCAGGGTGAGCACCCCCTGCTGGCCCCACTAACACCTCTTCCAGGAGCAACCTTAGTTTTTCCCAGGGGGTCTCCCATCCAGGTACTGGCCCCAAGCTTCTCTCCCTGTGTGTGTGTCTCATGGAGAGCAAGCTGGGGTAAGCGAAAAGACCAATTCATAATACAAGAAATTGTATACGGCCAATAAAGTGATCTTCATTTTAAAATGGATGGTGAAAAATGTAGAACTAATGCTATATGATGACCCAGTACTGGAGAGCACATTTTAGCAGCTGGATTTCAATCTGTGAAATATCACGTGTGCCCCTGTTACCAGCCTTTCGAATTAAACAATAAGTTGGTTCAGCTATACAGTGAGCGAATGCCTCAGGAAGCAGCAGTCAGCCGCCCTGTGGACTGCAGGCCTCACCTGGGTGGTTTCCCTTCTAATCTGCGCCGTCCCTCCATCTGCATCTGAACCTTCACCAGGTCTGTCGGGCTGGCAAAGAACTGACCGATCGCACCAGCCAGCATCCCTGCCAGTACTGATTTCCTGTGAGACAAAAATGTTTTACAGGGCTTCCCCAGTGGCCTAATCTTATACTGTATTTCTAGTACACTGGTTCAAGCCCAGTCACAAGTTCAGGTCACGTCATTGGCCAACAGAAATATGGAATCCTTAAAATACGGATGCTCAATTAGCCCTAGTTTTGAATAAATGCCTGTGACAAGTATGTCAGTTCTCCAATCAGTATTAGCCCTCCTGTAAGGCACTGTAGGTTTCACAGCGTTTCAAATGCCGGATATACAGCTGATATACAGCTGGTGAATGGGTGGGCAAAGAACAGAAAGAAAAATCATTCTTAATGAAATAAAACCTCTTAATCGCCAACCATTTTACGTGCATGCTGCATGATTCTCAATTCCTACTCAGCCCAGCATTGCTCCAAAATTGTGACTATTAATTAAAAAAAGTATCACTTCAAAAAAGATTTTGCTGCAGCTCTAAGGGAGTGTAATAGGGACACAAAATTAGAAAGTGACAGTGCTCTGAAGCTTCAGACCTGGACAATTTAACACACCAGCCTATGTGACACTCTGTAACTTACCACTGGAGAATTGTTTTACTATGAAACTAGATAATGCAACCTGTCTAGAAAAAAGTAAATAATTACTTAGGTAAAAGCCACACAATATGCAACAGATCACAATCTACATAAAAGGATACATTTTGAGGTCTGTTACCTGTAGATTACCAAATACTTACTAAGTCATTTCCTCATTGCTGCCTGAGATAATGAGATTAGTCTCTTGTTCCAATAAATATATCTGTCAAGACTTTTCTGACTTAATCATTAAGTATGGAAAGCCACTGAACACCTTATAAATCCATTAACAGATTTTACACACCCTGTTCACATGTGGTCAGATATGTTTATCAGTAAAAGCATTGTCATCTACCATTTTGTTCATTACAAATTCTCAATATACTGTATTCACTAGGTTGTGCTATAAAACAACACATAAGCATATTTAAATGTGGGTAGGGTAAGTTAAAAGCTTTTGTTAAATTATAACATCATTTTTGTTGTGGTCATTATTAATTAAAAATATAGTGAAGTGCAGATCAAGTGCTGCATGAATAAATATATAATCTACAGTATGTACACTGAAATGGCTTACTTTCTTACCAAAAAGGAAAAGTGGTGTCTTCATTCCTGCCCAGCATTGACTCCCGAAGCTGTTCATAAGAAACCATCCGGACCCCAGAATACACTGAAAAGCCCCACACAACAAATTCCAATAACTATATATAAAGTACACAAATCAGCTTTTTTTCCACTTTTGTCCACTTTATACTCCACATAAGAACATAAGAAGGATTACAAACAAGAGTTTGGAAGTTAGTAGTTAATTGATCCAATTCAATTCAACTTTCAATTCATATAAAAAGAATATATAAAGAATCCAAACACCTTATCTGACCATTTCATGAAGGAAATCAAAGTATCAGCTTCAACCACATGGCTGGATAGCATGTTTCATGCTCTCACAACCTTTTGGGTAAAGAAGTGTCTTCTACTCTTGTGTCGCATTTTGTGTTGATTTTGAAGAAGCCAACTGCTTTGAGTTTGTCATCTTACTTGTTTCGTATGGAGTGATGACCTCTCAACTCTAAATCTAAATCCTTCTCTGTACCTCTTACTATGCAACAAAGAACATCACTCAATGAATATCCATCAGATGAGCAACCATGTTGATCTGGCTAACAAACCAAACTGGTTCTATAAATATAGAAGATGCTGAAACAAACTTGAATTTGATTTTTTATAAACACCAATTGGTTCTGAAGAAAGATACAAGATGTGAAGAAGGGGTTAACTTTCTGCATGAGGACAAGACTTCTAAGTAACAGGCAAGAGTTATGGCAGGAAAGGGGGATAACTGATAAGAATTCCAGATGCCAGCTAGGAAACCCCCCAGGGAAAGAAACATAACCCTGACCATTTGGCCAAAGTCTGTGAACTGTCCGCACACTGTGACCTCCCCAATTACCATAATAATGAGCTATGTCAGAAGCTGCAGAAAAGGGATATACCATAGTAATGAGCTACGTCAGAAGCTGCAGAAAAGGGATATTACCATAATAATGAGCTACATCAGAAGTGGCAGAAGAGGGTTATATAAACTGGAAGTTTTGTACCGGCACTTTGAACAATACTTCGGTTTTGTTGTTCCTTGCGGGAACAAGACTTCAGCTTAATTGTTCCTTGCATGCAATAAACTTATCTGTTTAACGTCATCTCAGGATCCAGAACTTTTTCTGTTACAACAGTTCCATCATGTTTATTTGTTCAAAACCTTCTAACACTTCTTGAAATTATCGTAAAATCCTAGAGCAATTGGGATACAGAAATCCAAAATCTAAATCTAATTGTCTGATGAAGCCCAGTTTTGAGAGGAGAGTCGGGGTCATGAAAGGTTATTTAACCACGCTTGTTTACAGTGACTATGATTAAACAAACGGATCTGCTCTCAGAATTAGAACATGAAAAGCTATGACTAAAGTAAGTGACTTTAACTACTTTTTGCACCATTTTTTACTGCTGTAAGAATGTACTGTAAATACAGTACATTAGGTTCACTTCACTTTTTGTGAACTCGCATTATATACTTCTGCATAGGCACACCGCTTTTTCTCAGCCACAACTCTCCATTGGCAGCAGGAACCTCTGTTGCAGTAGATGTATAGTACATACCCACATGTCGGTAGATGGCTGGTGTGGCCCCCTGCCACAGTCTAAACAGACCTTCCTCTCGAACAATCCCAGCAGCCGTAGACAACATTCCCCGGTATGGTGTCCCTTTGTGGCCTCCATCTCCATGGCGACAAAGTGCAGTCTCACCTTGGATCTGCAGCCGTGTCTTTGTCAGGTCAAGTGGGAAAGTGACTATTGGAGAAAAAAATGAGTCGAATTTAAACCTCCAGCAGTTATCAATGTGGACTACATCACCTACAGAGATCCAATTACTTCATTTATTGACATCTTTATTTCAAGGTCATAATACGACATTTTTTTTTTAATGGAAATGATAAATTATGCTTTTGGGTAACTGAGACTGATATATTGTAAAGTTTAAATATTTAGTAGCACTGTCAAAAAATGATGCGAATATATCTCAGTAAGGTACAAAAAGAATTATGTGAAAGATACATCACAAATCACCGATGTGAGCCTGGTCAGTACCTGGATGGGAGACCTCCCGGGAAAGCTAAGGTTGCTGCTGGAAGAGGTGTTAGTGGAGCCAATATGGGGCGCTCACTGTGAGGTCTGTGTGGGTCCTTATGCCCCAGTATAGGGACACTATACTGTAGATTGGTGTCATCCTTCGGATTAGGTGTAAAACCGAGGTTCTGACTCTCTGTGGTCATTAAAAATCCCAGGGTGCTTTTTGAAAAGAATGGAGGTGTTACACCGGCATCCTGCCCACATTTCCCCCTAGCCTTTATCAATCTATGGCCCATCTATGAACTGGCTTCATCACTCTGTTCTTCTCCCCACTGGTAGCTGTGGTGAGCGTACTGGCGCACTATGGCTGCCGTCTCATCATCCAGGTGGGTGCTGCACATTGGTGCTGGTTGAGGGGAGTCCCCATTACCTGTAAAGCGCTTTGAGTGGAATGTCGAGAAAAGCACGATATACAGTAAGTGCAAGGAATTATTATTATCACATGGAACTACAAGAAGAATGGAGTAGGATAACAGTTCTATAAACATGAACCAAACAAGAAATTAATAAAATATGCCTTTATATGTGAAATCCAGAATCAGTTTATTAAAGAGGGTTTGTGAAACCATAATTGGGATATTATTTGTGTCAATAAAAGGACACAAAATGCAGTTAATGAAAATTTTTCGTAGTTTTGTTCCGCATGTTTTATGAAGTGCACCGACAGAATACATAGGGAATATCAGAGCATACCATTAAAAAACGAAATCAAACGAAATCTGTATTTATTATCTCTCTGATGTGGTGTACTTGCACTATTAAAGACAGGTACTGTAAATTACAAAGGCTCGTGCACCGCCTTAATACAGCGTGTTGTCCTGCAGTTACTGTTCATGCTAATAGTGAGCAATGTCAGAATTGCAGACCTGTGAATTACTGCAGGAGTGAATTTTCTCAGCATTAACCTGACACGTTAAACTGTTATTACTGTATCTTCGTCATTGTATATCTTATTGAAAACAACAGAAATGAGTTCCTTGCCCTTGGAAAAGCAGGAACTTGTTAAACTCCGTTATATAAAGAACAACGTATAGTTACAGTACTTTTACGTAAATGTAAAAGGAGCGTTTTTGAGGCACATTCCATGACTTAAGAAATATTATGTATTACTAGTTAAATTGCACTTTTTTCTCTATTAATTTATTATGCTGCTGTCTGTTCAAGATCACCAAAGCTTGATGATTAACAACGATTCTCGATGAAGTAACAAATCAGACGATATCGATTTTTTCGTTACTGTATACCTATTTCAGCAACAGCAGCCGCGCAAGCAGACAAAATAAACTTTGTCACCCGGGGCCACTTCGTAGTTACAGGTGGTTCGTTTTCTTCTGCTAACAGCACCATTTGGAAATCTTCAATTCCCTGTCTCCGTTTATGTCCACTCAAATCTTCATACAGTACGATGTTTTAACAATATAAAACTCAGTCATTTCAAGTCCTATGATATACTTCTACTAATAATTCCTAGCACCAAGTCTACTCACTGACAGACCGCTTAGATGAACTGAGCTTCCTTCGACCTTTACCTTGCGCATTATTCACCACCAGGAAGTCAGTGTTTCAGGTTGTAGTTCCAATGACACAGAACAGTAAGTCTATTAATGAAAAGAAGGTACTGGATGAAACTACATTTCCCTACCTGCATAGTAAAGAAGGAGAACTCCGCCTTGCTTTCTGCTGGTTGGAGCAGATGAGTAGAGTGTTGGTATCCTGATGCCTCTGTTGAATAAATTAAAATGACTGTACACTAGTCACTTTATAAAAAGAATTATAGGAGCTACTTAACTGTTGCTGGGACACCTATGAGGCGCGATGGATTTTGTAATACTTTTTCTGTCCGTGTTGATAGTTTTGTTCTCCTTGTACTTTCTATACCTCCAAAGAAACCAGAACTACCCCCCAGTTATTAGAGGATGGATTCCGTGGATCGGTGCTGCCTTCGAGTTCAGCAAAGCACCACTGAATTTCATAGCTGAAGCAAGAGACAAGGTAATTTTTGTTTTTCCGAAATCATATGTGTCATTTTAAAATCTGACAAGTCTTGCTCTGCGCGAATAGAAAACACTGCAAGTATTTTGTACTGTTTAACTTTTACACTTTACAATATTACCTCATTATATATTATACCATCATAGCCTTATTATTTCAAAATTCAGTCTAATTCAACCAAACACCATTACCCAGAATGACATGAACGTGACCTGTGTATGCATTGCATTGATGAAAGTGCGATGCCCGTCTAATGTACTTAGGTATTTAATTACTTTAGTCTAATACACTTCATTTGCAATTTTTTTAAATGTCTTTGCGGTACCAGTTACCATACGTTTGATTCGTGTCCAACATAAAATATTTGTGTGAATTAAAAAAAAAAACAGCTGCTTACTCCCTGCAAACTGTGCTCCAGGTAGTGTATAACATTATAACATTAATCAAGGAAAACATTTTCAGTGACTAGACACAAATCAGTCAGGTTTCATAGTCTGAAAGTCTCTGGTGATTCTGAAACAAAATGATCCATTTTTAAAAGAAGTGATATACTGTATGTCAGATTCTCAGTGCTATAGATTTCTATTTCTATCCTTGTCTTTATAAGATCATGGAAGAATTAACAAGCAGTTAAACTCTGTATTTTAGACAGAAATTGTATTTTATCTTGTACAGTATGTGTACCTGGGTGTGTCAGAGTTCACAGCCCTCAGTTTCCTCAGAAACCAGGTACATTCCCATGGGAAGCCACATTCCTCTAGGGGCAGTTGTTCCAGCCCTCTCATCCAATTAACAGGTGCTTCATTCATCAGGTCACCCTACTCAAACCCTGCTCTGCCACTGATCCTGTGCTCTGTCATTGAGCTGCTTCTGACCAAGGTAGTGCATTTCGCAAAGCTAACCTCGTCTCATGCTGAGCACCCGACCAGTAGCACGGTTCCCTGTAAGAATCCTGTATGGTGGTGCAGTCCCCGTGGCTGCATCTGCACGGATAGTTACACTCGCCTCCCGTCCTGTCAGATCCTAATCACCATCATTCAGTATCTCCCCCCGTCCTCTTTCTGCGTGAGCAATCTCCGCCAGTCTCCAGACACCTACCCACTTCGGCTGTCTCCTTCTGCTCCTGACTTTCTCCTGAGCCCTCACTGGGCAGCTGCACTTGAAATCATCAGCCGGTCAACAGGACGAGGCTGTCTCCATCGGCTTGCCGCGTCATAACAGCATGTAGTCTAGTCACCTTCTTGGGCATGGATGCGTGACATTTACACACACGTTTTTACACACCGTGATGTCAATCTGAATTAATCAGAAACAGACTTCTCTTCAGGGCTAACCCAAATAGCCTTTATCTAAACGCCTCATGGCATATCAAAGGTTAACTTCACATGACACCAGAAGAGAAAGACAAATTAAAAATTAATCAAAAGCACAGTGTTCTTCTGTGGTAGCCAGGTAGCATTGCTCTAAACTATGGTGAAGAGGTCTGTACTGTAAGTGGATCACAAGCCGTGTCATCATATGTACACTTGCAGCCTCATGCCCTTCATAACCCCATTCCCACTTGGGTCTGCAAGGGCTTAGGGTGTCCTATTTGTAATTTGGTTTCACAGGGGTGCCTACGAGCTCCCTTGATGGCCCCTTTGTGCGCCCTTCTCACAATACCTGAAGGGAGTTACCCGAAAATCATTGCAAAATATTTGTTTACCTGTGGTGTATTTTGTATATGGAAAGACATTTCATAGTACAAAGCTTTGAAAAAACAGAGGTATTGCCAAGTTTAAATTTAGTCAAAGAATCCTTTGAAAGAATCCTGTTGAACATGAAAAAACATGTTACAGTATGTTTGTCATACTTTTTTGTTTCTGGTACAGCAACAGATGAGTAAAATGTATTTAATAGCCTTGAATAAACAAAGCAGTAATAAAGTCTTCCTTATTTCATTTATTTCTCTCATTTTCCGTAAAGCCTGCTTAACATGAATGAAAACATTGTGTCACTACATTCGTGAAAGAACTGATGAGATGAAATTCAATTTAATCAAATTAAGAAAAAAAAACTCAGCCATCCTGCACTTAACCACTGTTAAAAGAAGCAGAGCGAGAGGAGCAACAACAAAAAGCATTCTGACTGTGAGCTGTGTAACCAATGAGTAATGTCACACGAGGGTGTCCCATTACCCTTTTTATAACAGTGCACCCTTGAATACTTGCACACATTAAGACGACACTTGCTCTACATCACAGAAGTGCAGACTTAGAGGAAGGACATACTGTAGGACTTAGTGCAGCATTTATGACACGACCATAGCGAAGGTCTCTCCTTCCCCATTCTCTGGGTCCTGCAGTACTGCAGTGTCACGATTGTAGTTCCTCCTCCTTAAGGGCGCTCCGGCTCTTTTCACTTTGGACTTATTC
The DNA here is from genome assembly GCF_040954835.1 of Lepisosteus oculatus. Taxonomy (NCBI): domain Eukaryota; kingdom Metazoa; phylum Chordata; class Actinopteri; order Semionotiformes; family Lepisosteidae; genus Lepisosteus; species Lepisosteus oculatus. The sequence goes on along the minus strand of NC_090697.1, from coordinate 58,412,692 downwards.
TGTGCACCTGCCCCTTGTTCCAGCTTCCTTCTCGCTCCCCTTAAAAGCCAGACACTCAGTCAGTTCCGGGCTCTGCATCTGATTTCCGTATCGTGCGAGCCCGGGTCCTGATGAGTCTGGCTCCGTTATGGTTTTAAGTCTTTGTTCCTGTTCCCCTTGCCGGTTCCGACCTATTTCGGATTGTGTCGTCCGCATAGGGTCCGGAAAGAACTATACGTTACATGCAGTTCTTCACCGCCATATAAGACTGCACTGTGGGGAGATGAGCAGGAAAAGGGCATCCTCATTTGAGTCTGGTTCTGACCACAGGGAAAGCTTCGTGGTTGGCCAACACTGGCAGAGAAGAATCCACAAAGAAACTAAGGAGATTCATTTCTAAGAGTCAGGGTTTCCAGGAACTCCATCCCTATGGATCTATATAATGGAACACTTGATCTGTGTTTGAGGTTTGACAAATCCAGTTGGAGAGCCATGATGAATATGTGGGATCTGTTAATGATTAACCTAAGTCAACGCTGAGGAGAAACCAGGAATTACTGTACACTAGCAAGTATCTTCCACAGGTAATGGGAAAGATCATCATCTTAAGGACTCTCAGGCAGACTAACCAGTTAGACATGGCAACAAGGTGATTTGACCTCAAGGTCATTTAACTTGTCCTGAACTTTTTCAACCATTTGGAAGGGTGACCAACTTTTTTAACCTGACAGTGCTGTTTTCAGTTGTAACTTGAGTGAAGTCCTGCCTGAGACACTGAAGGACTGTGCTGTTCTCACACATTGCCACTTTGAACAGGTCCAAAGCCTGGGTCACCATTAGCCCTACTTTGTCACAGAAAATGTTACTTTTGGCTTGCTTCATCACACATGGAGAGCTCCTTCAAAAGAGACTGTTGATTGAAATGCTTCCCACCCAGTGTAGCATGAAGGGACATCATTTGTGATGCCATAGGAAGAGTGAGAAAAAAAATACAGCACAATTAATGTAACTTTAACCTCATTCATTTAATCAGATGCGTCAATTTAGAATACTTTATCTTTTACAATGGTCAGAGGAGTACCAATTTAAACACAATGGCATTTACCAGAACAAGTTTCAGAACCAGTTCCTCCTTACAGGTACCACAGCAGCATACTACTGTATCTAAAGAAAGGAGGAAACACAAAACCACATTGCCCCAACAAACTCTATTTATACCAATCATAAACCCTAAGAACGGCCATATAAGAACGTGAAATTCTCAAGCCTTCGCCAATTATTCAATAATACAATAATATATGTAATACCTGCTGTGTCTACATACAAGGAGTAGAGGCTGTTTGATGGCCTTTAGGGGCATTTAGTCTGGAATTGTACTCACGGTTAGGATCAAATTGCATAGAAAGACATTGGGATAAATTCTTAAGCATAAAGAAAAGTGGTTCCTATTTTTTCCTCATTGAAAAGACATTTCACAAAATTCTACTTTTGTTGGAGGTTCATGCAAAGGTAGCAATATGACCTCTGATCTGAGTAACAGTAGCACTCTAAGGTTATGTTTTCTTAAAAAATACATGGTTTAATGTTTGAATATTGTAACTGAATGCAGAAATAAAGACTTGAATAATTTTAGTAGGGCTACCTGTACATATGTACTGTCATGTTTTGCAAACGCCTTAGAAATAAATAATAAAGTTAATAGCAGTAGTTGCAAATCGTAAAAATGAAGAGACCATCTGCCGTGCTACAGAATTTCTAAAATTTGGTTAGGTTTGCAGTTCTTTTTATAGTGATACTGTGATTCTGGTCAGAAGTCATTTGTCATACAGTTACACTAAGTCAATAAAGACAAGCACATTCCTCACTTGACCAGATGTTCTTTTCTGTGATGTACACTAAATAGAAAATGAATTAGGAGGTGGTGTTTTTCCTGAAACGATTGTACCCTCCATATACATAAAAAGTGATATAAGAATTGGTTAAAATCTGTAACTGTGATCATCCCAATCATTAAACATAACATTATTTCTTAAAGTACTTGGTCCATAATTAAAAAAGCAATATAAAATGTTAGGGTATCACAATATAATCTGTTATGAAAGTAATCGTTTCAAAAGTATCAATATATTGTGCCACATTTTTAGGCTAATGTAAAAAACTGATTTTGATTAGGTATGAACATAAGCCACCTTCTCATTTTCCTTATTTTATATCAGTATGGACCAGTCTTCACTATTATTGCTGCTGGAAAGCGACTTACCTTTGTAACTCTACATGAAGATTTTCAGACATTTTTTACATCGAAGGATGTGAATTTTGAGCAGGCGGTTCAAGCTCCTGTCCAGCACACAGGTATGACATTAAACTAATTAATGAGTGCCAAAGCAAAGCTTCTAGCTTTTGTATTTGGCATAAACGTTTTTATTAATCTTATGTTGATATTTTTGAAATTTCCATTTGTTGATCACCTTGGCTTTGAACTAAAACCCTCATACCAATGGATGAGGGATGAGGAGCATTTTGTTTAATTTCACCATAGTGTAAGATAAGGTTACAGCCCTTTCAGTCCAGAATTTCAGAATTTAGAGCAGCCATCTTAATTATTTAGAGCAGCAGTTCTCAGTCCTGGTACTGTAGTGCCCTTGTGTCTGCTGTTTTTTTTCCAACTGGGCCCTTAATCACCAGTGCTGTAACTGATTTGCTGGATGTTATTGATGTTTTTCCACACTCAGTTGTTGGTTCCAAAAATGGCCTCATTTGAGTACATGATGCAATCTCTCTTCAACTTGCTTATACTTGCTTCCTTGGAATTTGGTCTCTTGTCTCCGATGAAACATGTCTTAATGGGTGATGAATAGACACAGGTGAGAATGACACTGTATCTGACAACTCCCTCAGTGAGTCAGTATGTTTCATTCTGCTTCAGTCCAGTTGTTTATATTTCACCTAACAAACTTGATTGAGGGCAGTCATGAACCATACTAGTTAGCAATGCAAATATTAATAATTACAAATCTTATTCAGGTTTCTAAGAGCCAAAAGCAACTTTAGAAAAAGGCCTCAGATGGGAACTTGAAATAAAGCCTGTGACTAAGAACTCAGCTGGAGCACAAACCAGAGGACATAGGGGTTACCTAGGAACAGGATTAAGATCCACTGTACTAGGGTATTTTTAAAAACAAGGCCTAAGGGCACAAAAAAGCCAAACATGCAAGCTGATCAATTACTGGCAGCAAATAGCACTGGTCATTAAGGTTCTAGTTGGAATGAAAATCAGCAAAGGGGTACTTCAAGACCAAGATTCATGATTCTAGTTCATAATCTAATTGATAATCAGCAGAATCAGCATAGCATCTAAGGAGCTATCTGTAATTCTGAAATGAATTAGATTGGAAAGGCCATAGGCTGAGAAGCTCTCCTGGGGCCTCACAGGGCTTGCAGTTGCTTGTTAATATGAAGATACTGTGGCTGACTCAAGTCACCTAATCCAGTAGTACAGTACTTTGCTTGTTCTGCATTAATATGACTAGTCCTGGTTACAGTTAGCAAATGATACAGTTCAGGCTTCACTTGAGTTCAGGGTTCAACTTCTCCCTAAAAAATTAAACTTTTCGGAAACGTGTGTGGTCACACAATATTGTGCTGCAGTTCTGTAATCATTTTGTGTCTGTTTATGAAGTGGCTTGATGTTTTGATTCAGTTTGTCATAGAAGATGCAGCTAATGTACTGAACTCTTATGTTCAGTACATATACCTTCTCTTAAAATGTGATTTGACCCTATATGTTTCACATCCACTGACTACCACTGAATGTTATTCAAATTAAGGTTGATATTGTTATCCTTTGTGTTACCAGATTCAACTTGTAGATTTAAAAGAAAATATTCACTAGATGTCTTCTGGTTTTGATTTATCTTGAGATTTTGACATTTTATGCATATGATTAAAATACATGTAAATTTCATTTACAATCTCCTAAAACAAGATCCTCAAAACATTTAAAAACTCAGAATTTGTTATAGAATATTGAACATAATGAAAGCAAACAGAGAGGTCTGGCAGTCTGTTCATGTTTTTGTTCTTGTTTTTTTTTGTCTTGACAATTTCTTATGCTCCACTATTACAGTATATGCTCAAGCAGAGAAGAATATAATGCAAATTTAAAACTGCACACTTTAAATTGGTCTTTTATACAATGAGTACTCCCTTGTTTATATTATAATAATGCTTAGCTTAATCAAAAAAAGTATTTGTTCAAAAGCATATGGTGGCCCGAAATAAAACTTGCCAACAGCACTGTCTCTCATGCCTTTTCTTCATGCCCATTGTGTTCCATTAGGATTATTGAAACTGAGACTTTATTTTTTAAATCAGAGCCAATTCACTCAATGTCATCACTATACTGCCATGATCCAGCATGGGGAATCAATCTACTGTACCATCCGATGAAGTACAGTCGCAAACAAGTGAAGAACAATCAGAGGAATATAATGTCTTGTTTTTGTCATTTATGTAGCCTCTATAAGCAGAGACAGCTTTTTAAAGTTCCACCCTGCCTGCAATACTTTGATCAAGAGCAGACTAATCCTGTCCAACCTGCCCTTGCTGTCCAGCCAGCTGTCTGAGGCGTTTGATGAACATCTGGAGCTTCTGGGTACTGGGAGCTCTGGAGAACTGTGTGACCTTGTTAGGTAATAGCATTGATATTCTTGTCTTTGAAACTAATCTGATTCCACAAGATGAATGTTGTGAAGGACAAAAAGTTGGCAATGAATTTGAATGAAAATCAAAATTACAGAATAGTTCAAATGAGGGCTTTTTATTTTTAGTTTGCTTATTAGTCTTGTTAATTTGACTGGATTACTCTGTTAAAGTGATTCACACCCCATTATAGTCTTGTTTATCACCACACTGAGTAATTTATGAGTGATCTGTTCTGCCTTACCAAATTTCTTGGGATGCACTGACTCACTGTAGCTGTGGGGTGTGTCTTTGACTTAATCAGAATCAACCAGATATACCAAATGGTTGCATATTACTGTATGTAATTTATGTAATGTAAAATTGATTGCAAAGGATTGTGACTCATCATTACACAGGACGTACTGTATAGTTTGAAATTCATTTTAAAAGCACATATTATGTTTTAAAAATAGGACATTATTTTCCTGATTTCCTAAATATCCTGATCACTTTCTGAATTTAAGAAAAGTACAGCCCATTAAGAGGATGTTAATCTTATATATCTTATATTGTAATATTAATTTTATGAATTGCTATCAAAATTATCGTCAAACAAAAGAGGGTCTTTGGTTATTTGTGTAGGATCCATTTAAGATTATTTGTGACAGACGACTGCTGTTTAATAGAAGCTTTAAAGAAAGTCTAGGAGGAGGTCATACCTTATTACCAAAACAAGGGCTGTCCTGAATTTGGGCTGTATTGCTAAATATTGACTTCAAAATAAAAAACAACATTTTTCCTTTCTCCACAGGAGTGCTATGTACCCTGCTGTAATGAGCAATCTTCTGGGCAAATACAATTCTCCTGCAAGCCATTCAGACTTACAGGAGTTTAAGACCATATTCCAGACATATGATGAAGGCTTTGAATATGGATCTCAGCTGCCTGGGATTTTCTTCTGGTAAGGATAACCCGGGTGTCTGAAAGTTTTTTTGGTGCATGTGTAATTGAATTTGCTGTTAGTACAAAGCTGGTCACTCTTAGCAGGTGGTTACCTGTCCACTGCCGGTACCCCAAAGGGACTTTATCTCAAGGGTTATGGACAGACCTGGATGGCTGGTGTGACTGCAGCTTTTTGTTGCAGCTCAGCACTTACACCCCAAATAATTATTTTTCCTAGTCTGGCTTTGAATGTTCTGTTTCATTGTGGAATTGTTCCTGTTCTCTGTTTTTTGAAAACTCCTTAATATGTTTGCAAGTTACATGCAAAGTTACAGATAGGTACAGTATGTGTGATGCTACTTTTATTCACACTCATATTGTTATAATAAATAGTAGTAATAAGCAACTACTGTTAATAATTCATAATTGTATTTGGTGCCTTTAACGCAATCTTACTCCAGCATTTATATTTATAGTCCTTTTATTGTAATGAACTCCTCGCTACAAAGTACCAATGTCATGGGATTAGGATTAGGATGTACAGGAGCTCAGAGGCCCAAGACTTTTCATTCTCCAGAATTAAAAAAATCCATTAAAAATGTCGACCTTCCTATTTTGTTCTGCAGGAAGTGGGCAAAATCAAAACAGTGGCTCCTTTCCCTTCTGGGCAAAATGATTCTTAAGGCAGAATCAAGCATCCCTGCAGAAAAAAGCTCTAAGGTCAGACCTACATCAATAGGCTCTAACCTGCATTTGTACCATTTCCTCCTACCCCTTTCCAATATTTCTGTCACTTATAATACTATGAACTAATTCACAATTGCAAATATCACATTCCTAATATATTTCAATATTGACACATTATTGTAGCATTTTGCAGTTAATGATAACAAACATTGTGCCTTTGTTTGAACTCTCTTTATTAAATTTGTTTTTACACATCAGGCAATGAAACCATAATATAATTATTATATCATTTCATTATGTCAAGCTAATATAGTACATTTTCTTCAGAATAGAATGCAGTTTCCTCCTCTGATGCTTGGCTTTCAGTGTAAACTGCATGACTGTATCTGTCAAAAACTGTTGCAACTTTTCCCATGATGCCAAATCTGTTCCAGATCTTGTTAAAGGTCCCTTTTTCCAAGTATTTATAATAATTGCTCACATTAAGAATCTTTAAAGGATCTCAAAGTATTTCACCTCTATAGGATGACATCCACCTGACATATATGACAGTAGTGCTGCTTCACAACAGATCAGGTTCAGAAGTGAGAAACAATTCCATCAATTGAATTAAAGGGAAAAATTTAGGGTTTTTACCAGTCCATTGGGTTTACAATTCTGGTGCAAAGACATTGATTCACCAACTTCATTACAGCAGCAACTTGGTTTTTCTTGGAGGTCTCTAACTGACAACATGTCCTTCTGGAACCAGACTGGATGTCTCAAACTTTAAAACAACACAAGCTGCAAAATTAAAAGCAGGTTTCCAGTTCCTTTGTATTAACACCCCTTAGTTTCTCTGTTATACTCCCTTCTCCATGAATGATTCAAATGTCCTTATTGTCAGTCTGGGCATTTTGTCCATGTTATCCATGATATCCATGTTACACTTATCTTCCTTGCAAATAATTCCTATGGCTTTATTTTTTTCTGTGCTAATAATGTGATTTTAGTCACTATTGTGTCCGGAAAAGTGTCCAGAAAAGCACTAAATAAGTGAAAGGAATTCTTAATTATCATTATTGAAATACTTCACATTTTTGTTATGTATTTTTCTCTTCCTTCTTTTAATTGTGCTTTTTAAAAAAAATGCTATAGTTAACTCAGCTAAGATGACAATGACAACAAACAGTTTTTGTAAACAGTAAAATCCAACTGGAGTTTAAAGTCTTGTTTTAAAGCAGTGACGGGTTTTAGTTCTTAAATTCATTTATTTTTACAGACGTTGCTCCAACATCTTGTAACCACAATCACTGATAGATATCTCCCAAATTATGGGTTACTCATGCTTTGGGCATCACTGGCTAATGCAATTCCGGTAAGTTCCAGTCAGGTGAACTTGTTTGGAGCTGCAGTGTGGGAAGTGTTTTGTATTACTGCCCCGCAGTGCTGGTTCAATTCCAGACCTGTTCTCCCTGTGTTTGTGTGTTTTTTTGCCCCGTACTCTGTTTTCTACCTACAGTCCAAAGATAAATTGGAAAGTTAATTGGCTTCCAGGAAAATTGGCCCTGGTGTGAGTGTGTTTATGCCTGTGCGTGCCCTGTGATTTTTCCATCCAGGGTATATTCTGCCTTACATCTGTTGCTTGTCCAGATAAGCTTTGGCTTCATTGCACCCCTCAATTGAGTTAAGCGGATAGAAAATACATGGATGTATGGGCTTATTAAGAAGCATAATCTATAATTATCAATTGTTGATCAAGTCAGTTTAGCTACAACTTTCACACTTTGGTGCATTGTCCAGACATCCTCCTCCTGCTGGTGCTCTGGAAGTTGATTGGAAAGCTAAACCATATGTACGGTTCTTGGGGTTTCCGCCCTTGCCGCTCCTGCCCTGCCAGTTCATCCCTCGCTGTCTGGGTGTGAGCTGGGGTCTCCGGCATCACACAACAGGGAACTTGCCAGCTGAGCTAAAGGAGAACTTCCCCAGCCCGGGCAGCTGAGATCCCTGTTATATGCAGGGGCGTATTCTTTACACATACGAAACAGACTTTCAATCACATTGGAAAATCACTGTGGCTTGGCAAGCTGAAATATATCTCAGGTGACCCAAAGAGCAATCTGCCTGTTCCCATAACAACAAAGTTGGGCAGAGTTTCAAAGCCACCGGCCCATAATTAAATGGCCGGACCTTAGTACTGTGAGGCTATTTTATCCCGCTTTGCCGATATTGCAGCGCTCGGTCTTAGCCTTGGCTCTGTGATCTGGCGATTGTCTCCCCTGTGCTTATGCAGATTTTCCCAGTGCTTTGCATGTCCTCCAATGCTTAGTAATCCTATCCCGTGGGGCTTGACCCACTGCTATGTTTCATAACCCTGATTCCTGGATTCTCCTTCGGCTTTGTTTTGTGTCCCGTGTTTGACCCTGACCTCCCTGACCGTGGTTTTCATCTCTCCAGTGCTTTGACCTCCCGGCTGCTCCACCGTTTTGCCTGAATTCTCCCTCAGAGCTTTTGCCTGTTTTCCACTGCAGCTCCTCTGCGGGGAGGCCTGACTGCGCAGTGCCGTTTCCCCGGCTTGCTTCACTGGCTTGCCCTGTTTCAGCCGCCTATCTGCTTGCCCCTGCAGCCTCATTGTCTCTCACCACCATCCCTGAGCTCTGCACCATCCTCCTCCTGCGAAAGGATCCTTTCTCCAATATGGACCGCTGTCCCCTTTAGTTGTGTTAAGTGTTCCATTACACGGTATTGTTTGGCTAGTTTCTCCCCAGTGCTTAACCATTCGGTTAGCCAAAGCTAGAGGCCTGGTTTGAACGAGCCATGTCTGGTTTGGGGCCTGGCCTGCAGTCAGTAGAGAATACTTATTTGGCCACCGTTGGTCTTCTATGGAAGTGTCTCCCAGCCCTTTTCCTGGAAAACTGTTGTCTGTTGGGTTTTGTTCCAGCCGAGCTCCAAAGCTCATCAGTGCTAATTCCTGACCTTTACTGATCTGCCTGTTTATTCAGACGTTTGGTTAACTTGTTTCTGCAGTCCTGAGTTTAAAAAGGTCAGCTTCGGACCTGGAGGATACTGTTTCCAGCAGCTTCGACACATTCTGTAGAAGTTCCTTACCTTTAATTACCTCAACTTGCTCACCTTTAATTCTGGCTCAACAGCTCTCAGTAGGTGATCGATTTGTGATTAACTGGCACAGACAGGGATGTTGCAAGGGCATCACAAACAACGTAACAAAAAATCAAAACTGAAGAGTTTTGAAGAGTCCATAACAAGCAACACGTTGGAAGGTGTTCAGGAGGAAGAGGTGTCACAGGCTCTTCTCAGATTTAGAAGTAGAAGAGGTGGATTAGAGGAAGGGAAGGAAGAGGAAGGTGCCAGAATGTTTCTGATTCCCCTCACTCTGAAATATGGTACCTTCTGTTCTCTTGAAAGAAAGCAGCTACAAATTAAAATAAAACCATGGCCTAAATGAAATTGCTTCAGACAACTGGCTTTCCAGTAACTTGTTTACTCAGTTTCTGGAAAGAAAAAAAAAGTAACAAGATCAGATATTGGGACAGGGTAGATACCGGTTAAAATTCTAATTTGGCTTTTAAGAGCCGAAAGCAAATTTTAAAATAGGTCCCAAACACAAAAATGAAATCAGTTTGCCTGTGATCAAGAGCTCAGGAAGAGTAAAAACCAGACAGTGTTACTCCAGGACAAGGGTTGAGAACCATGTACCCATGGAAAAGTAACACCAGTGGAGCGGAATTTCAATAATTTGTGTTTCTTTAATGTACTATGTTGCACCATGAAGAGAAAAAAGGTTTCGATGCCCACTGTCAGGTTAATTTCCTTTTATTATTTCACTTTGATTTGGAAGATACTACAGTAGGTCACAAATCTATTTCCAATATTTTTATGTATTGAGTTATTTGCTGTTGAATTTGAGTACTTAAATAGTTACTATTACAGTCTTTCCCTTTATCAAGTAAAGGGTTATGTTGATATGTTTCTATTTCTGTCATGTTTTTGTTTGATCTAGATCTCCTTCTGGTCACTTGCCTTTATTCTGTCCAAGCCTTCAGTGTATCAGACTGTCATGGAAGAGATTGCAGTTGCCTTTAATGGGAAAGGTACAGATTTCCGCTTGTACTGAGTGAAACATGTAACCAAATGAAGCATAAATCTCCAGCCTGTTATGGGGTAGGGAGCTGTTACTGTAGTTTGTTTCATCTTCACATTCCCGGTTATTTTGTTGTACAGTATGACATTTCAATTTTGTTCCAGCAGATGGCACTTGATTCTCACAAAGAATCTTGCCTGTTTGAATTGGAGCTAGTAGGCAATTCAATTTTTGCCATGTTCAATATTAGTAGGCAGTTGAATGTTTTTGTTATAGGAGATTTTATTTTCAATCTAAGGGTAATACTTGTTTAAAAATTTTATCATAACAGAATAGCTTCACCATTGTATTTTTGCTGTAGTGTAGTACAGTAAAGCACAATCACAAATAAGAAAAATGATCTTCTCATCGGCAGATTAATAATAAATACAATAATAAATAATCATTACACCTGTTCAGATCTTTATGGACACTCAGCTCAAAGCACCTTACAACTAATGGGGACTCCTCTCCCAAACCACCAACGTGCAGCATCTACCTGGATGATGTGACGGCAGCCCAAGTGCGCCAGAACGCTCTCCACACATCAGCTATCAGTGGGGAGGAGAACAGAGTGATGAAGCCAGATCAGAGATGGGGATTATTAGAGTCCATGATTGTTAAAAACCGGGGGGAAATTTGGCCAGGACACAGGGGTTAATACCCTACTCTTTTCTAGAAGAACCCTGGATTTTTTAATGACCATGGAGAGTCAGGACCTCAGTTTTATGTCTCATCTGAAGTATGGTGCCTTTTTACAATATAGTGTCCCCGTCACTATACAGGGGCATTAGGACCCACACAGACTGCAGGGTGAGTTTCCCCTACTGGTCCTACTATCACCTCTTTCAGCAGCAACCTTAGTTTTTCCCAGGAGGTCTCCCATCCAGGTACCGACCAGGCTCACACCAGCCTAACTTCAGTGGGCTACCAATTGTGAGCTGCAGGGTAATATGTCGGCTGGCAAAAAAAAACAAAGCACTGGGCCATCATGGTGCCCCCTGAACCTAATTCCCACCCTAGAAGTCCTTTCTTTAGTCCTCCTGGTTAAACATTACAAACCTAAATCAAAGTGTTCAAGTTTTATTAGCAGCTCTCCTAGAATGTTAAAAGTCATAATTGATTGTATTTAATAGTACTTTAGTAAGTAGAAAATGTTGCTAATACATACAGTACATTAACACTTTACCTCTGAGATACTGGTTCCACTTTGGCTGAGGGGAATTCAGCTTTTTAGCTTTTTGCATTGCTTCCTTACATTTAATCTGATCGACCATTTGTGTGGTTGGGCTTGAAAGAAAAGATATCTTCCTTTCTACTAAAATGTGAATAACATGTGTTTAAAAAAAACACAAATAACTGTAAATCTCACAAAACCTGACAAAAAGCAACTGCAATTAAGCCTCAGTGAAGTAAGAAATTGTATTCTATTACAGACAGAATGAGATTGTGGTAGATTTGTACCAATTCAGGGTCATGGAGGAGCTGGTAGCCTATTCCAACAGGTGCAAGTCAGGACCCTGGACAGGATGTCACTCCATCAAAGGACATACAGCCCCCAACACTCATACCAGGGGCAATCTTCACAGGAATCATTTCTGTGGGAGGAAAACAGCACCAAGAGGAAACCCACACAAAGTCTACACAGATACTATAGTACCCAGTTCTGGAGTTGAACCCAGGGCTCCAGCACTGTGATACAGCAGTGCACACCATTGAACCACCATGCCACCTGTCCTGAAAGTGATCAATTTCAGATCAGGTGTTGAACTGTTTTAATGTGATTTTCTTTCACAGACAAAAGGAAGACAACTGTGTCCCAGGAGGAGCTGAAGCAGCTTCCATTCCTGAAGCAGTGTGTTCTGGAAGCAATCCGTCTAAGGGCCCCAGGTGCCATAACCAGAATGGTGGTTCGGCCACTTCAGATTCAAGTACAGTTGCTTTCACATTTTTAAATCACTTACAGTATAAAATTTCCTTCCAGCACAGAGAAGCAGGACCTACATTACACGAAATATCTTTTACTTTATTGAACGCATGCACTAAAGAGAAATACCCAAAGGCTTGCTTACTATTACAACTTACTTGTCCCGGTGACAGAGTGCACAATGATACAGTTCATACAGTATGTTTATAGAGAAAAGGTTGAAATGTATGAATTACAGTATTATACCCCTGTCCAGTGTTTAAAGCAAAATGATTCTTTTAGAAGTAATTCTTAGCAAACAGTGTTGGTTTAATAGAATATTGTGAAAACATTTTTTAAAAATAAAAAGCAATGTTTTTTATTAGAATGCCTTCCTATTTTACTAGCTACTGACCTGTTTACAAATAACTGTTATTGTAGGAGGTTTCTGATACAAGTGAGAATGTGGATGTTCTGGAGGTGAGAGCTACACCCAGAAAATTCTTTGACCACATCTCTGTGTAAAAAGTGGTCCCTGTGCCAGGCTAAGGTACTGTAGAAGAGAATGTCAGAACTGGGTAACCAGAATAACTTTAAACCTCAGCACCTTTCTCAAGCAATATGTCAGTGTGCAAAGAGATGTGGGGCTCAAAGTAGTTTTAAATTTATAGACTTGTGCATCCCGTTTGTGTCGCCATCTATGCAAGGCCTTAGCTGGACTCCAGGTCCACTGGACCGGGCTAGCTGGAATCCAGGTCTGAACTTTTCCTAGAAGCAGTCTACCAAGGACTTTTTCCTTCTGTCTTTCCTCTTACAAGACAAAAGTCATTGTTTCTATAGGCATATTTCTGTATCACAGTAAAAATATGACCTACCAAGCAAGGAAGAATGTGACTGAATGCCAATTCCTGTTCTTTACATACTGCACAGAGAAAGTCACCCAGGAGCTGTTGTGTCTGCCTTTGCCAAACCTGACCTGACTCGCTGCTGGAAGAAATATCCAGAAGTGGGAATAAGGATAAACCTTACTTCATATCCAGGCACTACTACTGTAGAACGTTGCCACTCCAGCCTATACATTTGTCTTTAAAACAAAACTGTGCAACTCACTCCAAACTTGCACATACTGTATCTTTCTTAGAAATTTAGGAGGAAAGTTGTGGAATTCAATAAGAAATTTTTCATGGGGATAATTCACCTACAGATTCAGATCAAATAATGAGTATAGTACCAATAATAATTCGTAATGGGTAATGAGAATCTGGAGTCAATGACTGCTGCTGTTGTTAGTTGAAACCAGTGTCAATGAAGACTTAGTGTGCCGTACTTCTCAGTGAATGTTGGGCTTTATACTGGGGTTCCTCTGTCTCGATTCTTGAAATCCCATTGTCTTTGGCGTTGTGTTCCGGGAGAGCACTAAAATACATAAAAGACGTAATTACTTATTATATCCCTTGGGTTGTTTCATAAAAATATAAGTGAATAAGGAAAGTTACAAATGTGAAGAATCCATCATGCTCTTTGCTTGTTAGTATCTTATTTATTCAAGTATTTTCTCTTTGATTTCTTGGATTTTTCTCAGCTTGTTCCAGACTCCCACAACCCCTTGTGTGAAGAAGGGCCTCATGTTTGCCCTCCTAAATGTGCTTTCTCATAATTTCCACTTTTGCCCATGCGTCCTTGTTTCACTTTCATGGGTCCTGAGCAAGAAATAATCCACTGACTTTACTTTCTCAATATCTCTGAAGATTGAGTACCTGTCAATTCACATTTTTCAGCAATTGGATGTTTTATGGTATTTATATAAATTTATAGGCAACTTATATATACAGTAGCAATATATGTAAAATGTGTTTGTTAAAATATATAGGTTCTACAATTCTAATAATCAAGACACAATAAAGCAAGGGATTTTGATTGATATTTCAGTGATGTTTTTTTCTGTTTTTTCCCTTTTCCCTTTCCTTTTTCTAGAGGTAAAAATAGAGCAATTATACTGTTCATCACATATTATTTGGAATTACAGTGTAGGCTCTTCTATTGCATTGGGGAGTTGGCATCTGTATTGTGTAAATTACATCTTAAAATTAAATTTTATTCACAGTCCACTCAATTTGTTTGCCTTGTTTTCAGAATTATATCATCCCAGCAGGAGACATGTTAATGCTGTCACCATTTTGGGCTCACAGGAATCCCAAGTTCTTTCCCGAACCAGAGGAATACAAGCCTGTAAGTATGTTTGACTTACCCTTATCTGCCTATTGGTGCCAATCACTGTTAACGCTGGAGGATCCACCACAGATAAAAAGGTGAACAACATGGATCACCTCAGGTCTGTGGCTCTAGCTGGACTAGAAGTAGACAAGGGGCGAGAGACATACTGTACAGTAGCTAGTCAGAGACATTCCTGTCATTAGAAACTCCAGTACTTCCTACTGCATTTGGCTGCCATTCATGTTCAAGTACATTTTAGTGTGAAACACAATCCAGAGGGCACAAGTGGAAAATAAAACCAAAAACTGGAAGCACTTCTTTAACTAAAGCCCTGTAGTACTATGGAACATACTGGGTGAGATCCTTTAATTGGATCAATTAACTACGAATTACCAAATGAGCTAGAAAGTCAAAATGGCCTCCTCTCCTCTCGTTTTTTATGTTCTTACGTGTTCCCAAGGATGGAGAAGCTGCTGTCAAATCTGTTTTAAGCCTGCCTCTCTCATCAGTCAAACCTTCTGCAGGAAGGCTTTTCTTGTCTTCGCTGGGGCAATATTTCAATATATTGAAATATTGCCTTAATTGAATTGAATATTTTGTGTTCTAAAAATTCTTAATACAATTATTCTTATTCTTTCTGTAGTTGAAATGAGGCTTTATTGTAACATGTTAAAATTTTTTTTTGTTTATTTGTCTGATAATATTAGCCTTAATAGTAGCATTTGGGCATATTTCTGATTTAAACTACATTTCAGTTGATTTTTGTTATAATTATTGTCGCTAGGCTTTATTACTTTGCTGCTCTAACTGTTCAAAATGATGGTATGATAAACAATGTCTTAAACGAACAGAGAAGTGAATTTTCTGTTTTTAAATCATTTTTAAATTAGAAACATAATGGATATGTGAAAGTGATCCAATATCATTTATAAAAGAACAAGTAAAGGTTAATTCCACATTACAAAGGAGAAAAAAAGAAACACAACATTTCTTCTTTTGTTGAGTTTCTTCTTTCTGTTTTTCAGCGTGGAATTAACCTTAGCCTAATCTTGAACCACTTCAATCGTTTATAAAGGCTTCTCTGGGTTCCCTAAATAAACTTTCTTACAGTTATGTTGTCATCATAATCTACAGAAGATTGACTAAAAATCTAAAAGTTAGGATATACCTAAGTCCTTGTGACTGACGGCACTGACAATTCAGAGAACATTCCAGATCTTTTCTTTTCAATAATCATTCCCTGGCCTCTACTTTGCCTCCTATTTTATAATTACTTTAATTAGTTTCATATTGCCAAGATCCCACTTGCCATTTGAAGGCCATAAATAGATTTAGGCTCCCTGACTGTGTTATGATGCAAATTTAATAAAAGTCTCTGCTGTGTGATAGAATAACATGATGCTTACCTTCAGAAATTTTCATTTACAATTTATGTGTGGGGAATTGATAATAGTGCTTTTGAATGTGTGTTTATTACCACAAAAATGGTCTGTGTGCTTTTCAAATACTTATTTTGTCAGTTTTATTCACTGTAAATGGAAGATATTATTGTCAGGTAATAAGCAGATGATAGTGACAATAGAGACTGTAAGTCTAGAACTACATATACATTTCTCTGTAATTATCTTTATTTGAAATGGAAGTCATTATTTTGAAAAGAAGTCAGAAAATATGTGTTCTTTCACATGCTTAGTTTCACCTCAGATAGGTTATATGAAAAATTTTAAATTTTGGTTTTGACAACAGCATTTAGTATCATACTCTTAGTATCAAACTAACATGGTTGAAGAACCAGCTCAAACCCCCAGTAGCTGCAGCAGTAAAATAACAGTACATTCAACAAAGGTCTGGTTCAAAAGTTCTAACTTTTCTTCCCACAGGAACGGTGGAAGAAGGCCGATTTAGAAAAGAATGTTTTCCTGGAAGGCTTTGTGGCATTTGGAGGAGGCAAATACCAGTGCCCAGGAAGGTTAGGGAAATAACCTTTTCTATTTTTCCAGATAACATAAGGCACCCTTTACTTTTATTATTGTGCATTCACGTACATTGAATTACATTGGAAAGATGTAGTCTTATTAGCTTGATCCAAATAAATGTACACTAATGAACAGGAATTCAGATTTATCAGCCTTGAGCCATACTTCAAACTATTTGTGAAAACTGTGCAAAGAGCTCTTTAGTGTTCTGGTTCAAATAGTTGGTAAAGAATTCCCACATTATGTTTAGACAGCACATTTAAATCGAAAATGTCTGCCTTCATTTTCATTGTTATATTCAATGCATCTTCTGAGAATGACCACCTTGTTCTCTACTCTTTCTAGTGTTTCCAGCATATTTTCTGAGCATGTTTATTCCTCATTGTCATTCAGTACTCTGCTCACATAATAATTGAATGCTTTTACTTGATTTGATATTCCACCATAAGAGAACTAGCCTTGTAAGTTGATGTGGTACATTTGAAAAGATGGTGTTAAGGAATTAGCTAGAGAACAAGATGATTCATTTGGCCTCAGACTCTGAATCATGGTGTGGCACCCCAAGGGGCCCCAATTACATTGCTGAATGGGATTCCTTTTGGAGTTTTGTGCAATGAAACATCGGTTTTGGTTCAGCTTCTCCTCGGAACTGGCTTGGTGCTTCTTAACCTGTGTAAATATTTGTGATGTATTAAATCTGCCTTTAGCTATTATGGACCATGATGGTGTGATTTTGTGAAGCTGTGTCTGTGGCCTGCCAGCTCTTTCTCCTTTATCTCTAGCGACCTTTTTGATAACAACACTGAGTGCTGAGTTGTTGTAGACTAGTTTCCAGGCTTTCTGTGACACGGAGCGTTTAGTGCAAGCGCCACAGCGGGAGTGTGAGTGAGGAGTGGAAAAGGAGTATGATTATTAGCTGCCATCACTAAGACTGGGACCTGTCAGCATTATGAGCTGCCATAACCAACAAGCCCAGCTTTAATTATATCAAAACATCATTCCAGTTCTCAAACACAAGTTCCAAAGGTGATGCTTTCTTTAAAAGTTGCGGCATAATTCAATTCAACTTTATTGTCATTAAACTTACACAGGTGCATAGTATAATGAAAAGTGTTTCTCATTAGTCACTCAGGTGCATTATATAAATAGGACAGAAGATAAGACAATAGACAGTAACACAATAGCAAAAACAGTAACATGTAATCAGTGTTTTGAGTAAATAACGTGACAAAAAACATAAGAATAACGAACAAAAAGCATCATTGTTTGAGAGCTAATGAAGCCTCTGCGTCCATGCGCGCCGCCATTGGATTCATAACACCTTCATAACCGCTACACATTAAACCAAGTGCTAGAAATGATGCTAAAGCAAATACAGTATCATAACCTCTTATGCACATATTATGTAATTTGCATATGTCCTTAAAAATCGTTATGCACGTGATTGTAACATCTTGCGCAGCAGTTATGAGGAGATTTTGAAGCCATGATTTGGCTATGTTAAAATAAAGTGTTACAGTTCCAAACAACTACCCGATAGCTTTCTATTGGGTAGAATCAAAACAGACGAAAAATGGGCTCCAAATTGTGTGATTGAGTTAAAACACAGCATAGCACACCTTACTATCTGAATAGTTACACTCCTTCTGAGGTATGATCTATTGGACACTCACAACCCTTTAAGTTTTGACCCCTGACTGTTCTGAAAACATGTTTTTATCCATTTTTATCTAGCCTGAGATCCTAAAAATTGAACAAGACATTAAAATATCCTTTCCCTCCTCATTGAAGCAAAGACAAGGTCAGAACTTGTTTCTCTGTGAGGTCAGTACTGACCTCATTGATGTCTATCGCCTGGAGTTACTGGACAGTGTGGTTTTGATTTTCATCAGCAGTACTGTCTCCGTATTTCATACAGGCTTGGCTGAGATAAGCTGCATTTGAAAAGCCTGTATTGTTCCTAATGGGCTCTGAGTCATCCCTTTGCAGTTACTGATGATCATAAACCAAGCTAATTATTAAATATTTCATTTCTCAGGCAGTGTTTAAATAAAAGCGGTGTAATTAGTTACTGAAAGGCCAGTTTTAATAGACTGCAATATTACAGTATAAGATCGATTTAAGTCATCAAAATATTGTGGTGTGCTTACTAATGGAAAACTTGTTCCTAATAGCCTTGCCATTATATTGGAAACTGATTTTTTCCTTTTAACTCACAAAAAGGTTTTATGTCAAGGGCCTTTTCAGTCTTGTCTGTGAGTACAAATCTTTTCAACAGATACTGATCAGCTGTTGCCCAGCAATTCAAAGATAGAACTTAAAGATGTGAGTTTATTTTTATCTCCTACTAGCGATGACTGGTTTATATTAATAACACACCAAAAGATTTTGTTTTAACTAAGTGATATTCGAAATTGCAACACATGTATAAAACGTTATAATATAGACAGTATATTGTATAACATATTGTATGTAACAATTACATATTCAAACCCAAAAAATATCCAGACATAACAACTGTATGGTTTGTGTATGAAATGGTGGACATGTGACTAAAGGGGGGATTGAAGGTAGAGGTTGAAACCGTTGCCTATACCTGAAGAGCTGTTTGTGGGATTTAACCAGAACTTGTTAGCCTGTTCTGTCTTTCTCTTCTGATCCCTAACTTTGTTTCTGACTGCAGTTCACAGCCTAAGTGCTCTGCACCAGTTGCCCTTGAATGTTAATCGAAGGTTCCACTGGGGCTGTGTTGCTGACATCATCACAGACCCCTGGGATTGCTCAGCCAAGGGCAGCATGACGTTAATAGTCAGAGATCATGACCAGGGGAAAATTCTCAGCAACAGCGCCACAGTTACCGATGATAACTGCAGGCCTGGATGGTGGACCCCTCTCCCTATAAATACCATAGTCTTCTACTCAAATGTTGTTGTGCTCTTTTTAGATGTGTGTGGTCCTTGTGGGAATGTGACATCCCATGCAGTCTGTAGCACACATATTGAAATGGATAAAGAAATGAGAGCAGAATAGTGAATACATACAGTATAACTGCATTATATTGTTTTTTAGCAGATGGCTATCTCCAGGATGATTAATACAAAAAATTTGGAAGTCAGCATAATACAGTAAACTGTACAGGTACACTGGTTAGCAGTGCTGCCTCTTAGCCATGGGGGCCTGAGTTTCAGTTCTGGACCTGGAGTATTATCTGTGTGGAGTTTGCATGTTCTCATCATGTTCATGTGAACTTCCTACAGGTGCTCGGGTTTCATTCCACAAGTTAAAAACATACCGGTAGGCTAATTGGCTTCTGGAAACTTTGTCCTAGGTTTGAGTGTGTGTGTGTGTTTTAGTGTCTGCCCTGTGAATCCCACTCAGATTGAAGTCTGCCTTATTCCTATTGCTTGACAGGATAAGCTCCTGCTCCCTTGTAAACCTGAATTGGAAAAAGCGATTAATAATGAATGGATTACACAGTAACAATACATGTACGTTTATATATCATTATCAGCAGCCTCAGCCTTTGTACAGTAAGTGTCCAACTTTCCTGATTCGTGAGAAAGCTTCCAGCAAAAGTGTTCATTCCTATTGCTTTCTTGCAAGAGGTTATCTTTGTGGTTGTTTTTTTTATGTGTGGGCCTCTTCGGACCTACTCTGGCAATTTGCTTTCCATAGATGTCTGGTCTTCTCAAAATGTTTCTACCATGCTGCCACTTTACTCAACAGCACCCAAATCGGAGAAACCTCTTTATTTTGAGGTCAGAGTCAGATTTATTCACAAAATAATGGCTGGAGAGGAAAATAGAAGCTCTTTGTTGATGCCATTTGTACTGTTGTCCATGTTTCCTTTTGTATTTCCACATTAGGCTTTTTTTCATGTTTTGATCTGATTAGAATAAAGGAGGCTATATTTATATATTAGTTATACAGGACTTATTGAATGGTAATTAAGATGGTCTAAAGAACTGAATATTATCTTTGTTTACTCCAGTTACTCATGGTTTCTTAGCATACTCAGATGGAGCAACGGTAGGTCAAACTACCATTTAAATGATATTTGTAGGAAATTGGGGATTTCAAACTGAGTAGGTATGACATGAAAAATAACAAAATTTATATTCCATAAATGTCAAATGACCAAAATGTCAGAGATGTCATAGAACATACTAGAGGGGTGTGGCACGTATAGAAAACAACAACTCTTGAAAACCATGTGATATACAGTAGATATTGGTATTAAAACTGTAAAGATGTTCACAAAGGGGTGAATAATTCTAGGTGTTAGTTCCAAGAGCAATGCAGCCTTACTAAGATGTGTTAGAAGTGTGTGGATATGCAAGTGGACTGTGAAAAATGGTGAAGTGTCTTGGGTAGATAATTCACAAGGTACTTTATATTGTGACTTACCCTTGTGACTAGGGCAACACATTGGGAAGCATAACACTATATTTTTAGAAGCCTTACTACTTCCATTTTAAATGTCAAAACCTTCAGTCACAGCTCAGTGCTGCTTATTTTTTTTCTTTGAATTTCCATGCCTTTTGCTTACAAGGGAAATAGAAATGTTCTTGCTCTTAGATATCAACCCTTTAAAAGGAAATACTAAAGCAAATAACCATGTGTCCTTTTTTGCACATTAATATCTATTTTAATCCAACCTCAGAAGCTGGTATCACTTTTACAGGCTTTATACTCTGTTGAAACATTAAAACATTAGCACTTTCCATTTAGGTGCTGTCACTGGAGTAGCACAAAAATATATGCACTAGCATTGTTGCTGTAAGCTCATGTATTTCATTTTATATGCAAGAAGTCACTTTAATTTGATTTGGATTATTTTAGGAGCTTGTCTGTCTGAGTCACTGACACAGTACCACTGGGTGACTCATTGCCACTATTTTCAGTCATCTGCTGTTTCAGCATCTAGCAGCATTGTTTGTGTGTAAGATTGCATCCTTGACAAACCAATTCTAAAATTGTGTATTCATACAAAACAAGCAGCATTCTAACCTTCTCCATTTACTTTGAAAGCCATGGGAGGCTGAGTTTTAGAATTCTTCATGTTATGTCGAGGGATGCGGAAACAAGCACTTGATGACGTTAGTTATTTCCTCAGAATGTTTTTGCTCTTCCAAAATGTTAACATTTTTCATTTGCAGAGGGGCAGCTCAGGTGTTTTCGATCAACATTTATCAGACAACGTCTTTAGCACTGAGATTTCGTGCTCATCCATCATGATGAGTATGTAACTCAAGTGTGGATTTTCTTACTTATCCAATTCAGTAACTTGACTTTTTTTTTTGCAAGCTGTGATTTGACTGCTAGACTTGAACGTGTAGTCTTTGGCCCTCATGTCCTTGGCTCAGTGGAAAATTACATTTTAAAAAAAAAGCTGCTTCCTTTGGTGATATGATCCATTTAATCACACAGTCCAAAGGTATGAGGTCTGGGTTAACTGGAATCTGCACATTGCCCTCTCATATGTGTGTGTGCCCTGCAATGCAGTGCCGTGCCATCCAGGATGTGCCCAGTGCCTGCTGAATTAGGATTAATCTCACTACAGCTACCTCTAAGGATAAGGGAGTTATTCCCTTTTATCGCAGCAAGTGAAACAAGTGAAACTGTCAGTCTTGGGGCTCAGTCTGCTCAATGCTTTTCATTTTGTCAGCAGACATAATCTATTGCTTAGTGAACTGTCAGCAGACATAATCTATAGAGGTGGTCTCCAGTGTCTGGTTAACACCTAAAGCATCCAGGTGGATGCTGTACATTGGTGGTGGTGGAGGGGAGACCCAATTACCTGTAAAGCGCTTTGAGTGGAGTGTCCAGAAAAGCGCTATATAAGTGTAAGGAATTATTATTATTATAAAGCATTAATATAATGCCCAGGGTTAGTGAATATACTGTATGTGTGAACTAGGTTCAAATATACTTAGAATCATTGGCATAATACATTATATTTTACCGATGGGCAATATTAATATATTACCAGGCTGTTTGATGGATTCTAATTAATTGTAATCTTCCAGGTTTCTCCTAGATTAAAGTCTGTGGTTACGATCAATGTTTAAGTAATAGCTAGATGCAAGTAGATATTTTTCCCTTTCAACTATTCATATTGCATACAATGTCCAAAATATGTTCATATTTATTTAATCCTTCAATATATAGTTAATATAGGTTGTTAAGAAAAAATGAGATTATATTAAAATATAATTTATCCCTTATTGACCTTATTGTAATATCGCAATATGTCACATTGTTATATTTGAACATTACAAAATAATATATTGACACAACATCAGTACAGTAGCTCAATGAGATCATATATATTTTATTTCCATTAGAAATAGTAAGTTGATAGTAAATTGAATAGTTGATTGTTATTGTTGTTGTTCATTGGGATTACAGAATACTTAGCTCATGTTATGTGATTTAAACCATCCAATTCTAGATGTTTGGCAATTCAGTTAGTTCTGTTAAAGTTTCTAAGATTTATATAAACAGCCACCCAAAAAGATTTTAAGTATTGCATGAGCTACAAAAGAGTTGACCAGGCTTATCATGAGTAATGAAGACCTCCTGCTTATTGAAGGCACCTGTCTGTAAAAGTTGTTAAAAGTCAGATTAATACAAAGAGTTCAGGAAATTGGCTTTGTTAGAAGCAGACCATGTACTGGAAGGTAGAGGGTGGTCACTGCATTGGCCCAAAGCCATCGTGTTACATCTTATCCATGTGCAGAATAAATTTCACACTGTAGCAGATATAGCACATATAATTCCAGGAAGAAGTAACCCACACTAAGGCAAACCATCTTCATGAAGCTTTTATCAATGTTTGAGGCCATTCAACTTGATGACAGCAAAACAAAGAAATTGCCATTTTTTGTGATCTGTAGAGCATCTGAGGGGGCATTCAATTCCATTGAATAAAAAACTCCACCTGTAGAGGAGTGAAGTGTTTTATCCGATACTAATGCCATTTTGCACTTAACAGACCTGACAAAATACAGCATGTGGGGATAAATTGTGAGTTCTATGCTGATTGTTGTTACAATGTTACCTTAACTAAGTCCTTGAGTCAATGGTGTTTCTGGTCCTGCAAATCAATCCTGAATCAATCCCATTGACCACACACAGTTCAAGGATTACAATGAATGAGAAACAATGTAATGGTCTCCTCATGGCTAGCTTTTTCTCCTGTCTTGAGTTCAGCAGAATGTGGAACCAACTCGCCAGTAGGGACCGAGTCATCTTAGTGATCAACAGGCTGACAAAAGTGGCTGGTGTCACGTCCTCTGCAGCCAGAGGGCGCTCCTTCTCTGTCCTGTCCCTAGTTTCCGGTCTGCTGTCCTTCCTGTCCCTCTCTTTCCCTTGGGCTATATATTTCCGGGTGTTGCACTCTGTCCTGGCTCAGCATTGACGTTTGAATGTCCTGAGACCCGCCTAGCACCAGGGCGCCCCATGTCCGCTCCCTGAGGGCATAGGTTTCTATACTGCATTCCTGAACTCTTTGCACTAATGAGCCCGGGCTTTTTTCCCGTCTCGCCGCTACGCATATGGGTCTTTTTCCGCTCTCCTGCTCCCCACGGTTAGTCCCTTTGGACGTCCGTGACAGAATGCTGAGCCACCTACTGACCCCGTGAGCGGCGTTTTTTTTTTGTCTTGCCGCAGTTTTTTTTTCTTGTTCTCTGGGCTGTTTTTTTTTCAGTTCCTCTATTCTAATCACTGGATATCACTCCGATCTTCCCTGCCTGTGAGCGGGTCCTGTACCTGGCTTTCCTCGGGTAGATCACTCCGATATCAGTGATTGAATGTTGAGCTGGCTTGCCTATTCTTATTACTGGAAATCACTCCGAGCTTCTGTGTCTGGAGCGGGTTCTCTTGCCTGGCTCTTCCTGGTCTTGCTCTCTCCGATATCAGTGATAGAATGGTAAGCTTTCTGCCGTTCCACCATGCCTTTCGCTGGATATCACTCCGGGCATCTGTGTCTGTGAGCAGACTTCGGTCTGGCTTTCCTCAGGTTGTCCACTCAGATATCGGCATTAGGATGTGAACGTGCCCATTTGCCGTTCCTCCATTCTTTTTCGCTGGATATCACTCCGGGCATCTGTGTCTGTGAGCGGACTTCGGTCTGGCTTTCCTCAGGTTGTCCACTCCGATATCAGCGTTAGAATGTGAACGTGCCATTTGCCTAGTCTGCGGTATTTTTCCCCGGGGTTTTTGTGGTTTTTCTTGTTTTTTGCCTTTTGTTTTGATTTTTTTTCTTCCTGGTTTCCCCTCCTTTTGGTCCCCCTTGCTCTCTGTGTCTCAGAACTTTGGTTGCTACCTGTTTTTGGTTCCTATCTGTTTTGTGTGGTTTGTCTCCCTGGTCTTTCCCAGGTTTTTGTCTGTTGTTTGTGCTTTTGTACTTTTTTGTTTTAGTCTCCGGAGCTCTTCTCTACCCCCCCTCCCTCCACCCAATAAAGGTTTATGCCCTGGAGGAAGGGGTAGCTCTCAGCCGTGGATTCCCGGAGGTTTCCTTTCAGTTAAATGAGGTTTTTCCTCCCCCCAGTGCTGGGCAGCTTATTTATTTGTATGGGCGTCGGGAGCCGCCCATGAAGGGGGGGGTATTGACACGCCCTCTGCAGCCAGAGGGCGCTCCTTCTCTGTCCTGTCCCTAGTTTCCGGTCTGCTGTCCTTCCTGTCCCTCTCTTTCCCTTGGGCTATATATTTCCGGGTCTTGCACTCTGTCCTGGCTCAGCATTGACGTTTGGATGTCCTAAGACCCGCCTAGCACCAGGGCGCCCCACGTCCGCTCCCTGAGGGCATAGGTTTCTATACTGCATTCCTGAACTCTTTGCACTAATGAGCCCAGGCCTTTTTCCCGTCTCGCCGCTACGCATATGGGTCTTTTTCCGCTCTCCTGTTCCCCACAGTTAGTCCCTTTGGACGTCCGTGACAGCTGGTAGCAAGTGTATAGGAAGTTCGCAACACATCTCATAGCAGCTAATCACCCCTGTGCATCACCACTGCCAGGATTGTGTTAATGTACATGGAGGTCATTCCAAATACTAACTTTGTGATGTTTCCATTTTAACTATACTATGCTCCTCTGTGTCTTTTGGAAAAGCAAAGAAGTGTTAATACTGATTGGTTTCTCAATGATGTCACTGAAAATCTTCAGGGCAGGTAACTAAGGAGATCCTGCTGTATAACATAGAGAAAAAAACAGAGCACGTCACCCTCAAGCAAACTTGACAGCACTGGGATAGATGTACAATACCCCTTTGTGAATCTAGGTCATGGTAAAATACAGTAAATGTCATAGCCCTAATATGCTATTAATAATACACAACGTTTCGGCCGTGGAGCCTTCTTCAGGTGTGCACACCTGAAGAAGGCTCCACGGCCGAAACGTTGTGTCTTCTTTCTTCTTTTTTTCAGCATGGAATAAACCTATTACTTGTTCCTTTGCAGCCTACGCATGCTGACGCAGCTACCCACCTGATTAATAATACAGCAATGTTTTTTCCAAAGGGTTCAACCAATGCTAGCCGAGCTACTCAAGAGTCCCAGGTGTAAATATGATTAGGTGATAACATATTTGATATCTGGATATCTTATATCTTATTGATTTCATGAAGAAGTGTTTATTGTTATTTGGTGGCAGTCTGACATGCTTACGTTTGATTTGTAGCTCACACCATGGATATATCCATTTGTTGAGAAATATCATGCTGTACATATCCATTATATTTTAGTGAACTTCATTTTTTTTTCTTTCAGGTGGTATGCTTTAATGGAAATCCATATGTTTGTTGCTTTGGCTCTTTATAAATATGAGTTCACTCTTCTTGATCCATTGGCGAAACCAGTGAGTAAAAAGCATTAAATAAAAAAAAATGGAAAAGTTAAATGAAAAGCAGATTTTGTGGGGAAGTGAAAACTGAATTTAAGGGGGAAATGTAGGTACTGTAGGTATATTTTGTAGGTCTGAGTGGATATACAAGGTAAATGATGATCATCAGAAGCTCAGATATTCTTACAAGCAAGAATGTCCTCTTGCTTAGCTACAGTATGTTAAAGAATGACGATTCTCACTACATTCTTCACTACAGTATCTTCTGATATTTCCTCTTAGAAATATCATCAGAAATTGGAAAACATGCTTAAAGCTGAAAGCACATAGTCTTCCAACACAACATAATGTGTAGATGTTTGAGAAATCTTGTTATTTGGACAGTTTTTGAGTTCGATTTTCTTTTCATATAACCTGCTGCTTGTTTGATTTTCTATTCTCTCCCCAGAGCTCTCTTCACCTAGTGGGGACTCAGCAGCCAGTTGGTTCTTGCAGGGTTCAGTACCAACACAGATAATGTCTCAAAATCTCAAATGGGATCTGTCTGGTGTTTTGCCCTCCATCTCATCAAAGGATCCTCTTTCCAAATTCTAAATTCTTTCCAAATAGAAAAAAATAGTTTTAACTAAATATTTATGGGATGTTATTATCTGAAGTTTGGGAGGGATAACAATGACAAATTAATCTCACCCAGCTGTTCGTAATCACAGTCATTATGGAAATTAGCTATAAACAAAGTATAATGTACACAAACACCTCCCATTGCATTTGTCTCAAGCATCCCTCACATTTCCACTTTGTAGCTCTTGGTTAACTCCTCTCTGAATGAGGTTTGAGCTTCTAATGGCCAGATGGCAGTTCATTAACCATGGGGTTAAGCCAAACCCATCCTACCAAATAATCTAATCACAAAGCATCTAATTCTTGGATATCATTATCCCTCGTAAAATAAGACCAATATTGTCTTAATGAGAAACAGTTCAATGTATAAGACAGTGGTCAGATAAATCTTTCAGAGTGCCTGAATACGTGTCTTTATAAACATTTTAAATGGCTCTTTTTTGATCTTGCAATATTAGGACTTTTGTTGTTGTTGAATTTTACCAATAGCTAAGACTTTGAAAGAAACACTTTGAAAGAGCTTTAGCTCTCTGTACACAAGCAGGACAATTCTATGAACTAAGAAAAATGTAACAGGTAACCATGATCTTATCTATGACCATTACTTCACAAAACCGATCTGCCATCAACTGACATGAACAGATTTGTTGAGATTGTTTTTATTTGTTTAGATGGTGACACACGATTCCTTAATAAAAAACTGAATGCCAAAACCTTGTCATGCTTTGAATATTATGATTTCCTTTGATACACACCATATGGTAGACTACTAAAAATGTATTGAATTAACATCTGTCAGTCAGGTTTGGAACAAACACAGGAACATTAGAAACAAGTTTCTGAATTTAAAAGTTAAAGTACAGTACTACCAATTACTATTTCATAATAGTTACAGAAGCATGGTTTACAGATATTTTATATTAGTGGGTATAGAATGCTCAAGACTGAAAAGGTGGTGTGAGAATAATTTATTTCCAAAATAGCAGTAGACACATACAAATATAAAAATGTAGACACAATACATTCAGAACTAGCGCTTCATCAGGAACGAACCGGTCCTCTCCCTGACTTGCTGGGACCCACAAACATAGTTTTCCATTTTCCTCACACAGACTGGAAACAGACGATTAAGAACATACAGTGTATGTACAGTAGCTTGAAATGGTAGAAATACTGAATGATTGCATTCTTACCCAGGTTTACCTAACATTTACAGTACTTGAGTGGTCAGTGTGTGCAGTAATAATGGGTCTCATGATTTCAGAATATAAAACTCTTTGAGGTAGTGAATTTCAAACAAAGACTCAACCGAGCAGACTGAAGGAGCTTTCAAAGAAAGGGATAATGTCATTGAAAAGTGCAGATCAAAAGAAGGGTACAAAATTATTGAAGTCTCTGGGTATCCCTGTGAGCACACACTTATCAAACACAAAAAAAATAGAGTGTATCACACTATCCTGACAATGCGTAGATCAGCCCATCCCTAAAAACTGAACAGCTGGACAGGGAGGAAACTGGTGTGAGATGCCACTGTGAAGCAAGGACAAATTTGAAAGAGCTACAGAGTTCAATGACTGAGATGGGAGAAAATGTGCATCAGTCAACAGGATTCTAGTCATTCCACAAACCTGGTCTGCACGAACAAGTGGCAATCCTGTCTCAAACTCTGTGAAGACTTTGCAATTGACCACCTGAGTGATCCTGCAAATAATACTCCAAAGGCGTTACGATCACATAAAATCAACCTGGAACTTTTTTGGTCTAAATGGTGTTATATTTGGTGTGGACCCAACAATAATACATCTCTCAGTCATGCTTTCCCTGCAGTCCTACTGGGAAAAGAGCCTGAAAAGCTTGTTTTGACTGAAGGAAAAATGGTCAGAGCAAAATACAGGCCGATACTGTTTTGGTCTGTTAAAAAAATCACCTGTCAGCAGGACACAAGGCCAAAGCTACACTGGAGTGGCTTAAGAATAATAAAGTTAATGTCCTTGAGTGGCCCAGTCAAAGTCCTGACTTGATTCCTATAGGGAATCTATGAAAAGACTTGAAACTGTCTGTCCACAAATGATCCCCAAGCCACAAGAGAGCTTGAGCAAATCTGCCAAGACAAATGGGCAGACATAGTAAGATCTGAAAATACTTTTGCTTTATTTATTAAAAGATGACACAAGGCCATTGTAGCAAGCTTATTTAAACAATTAATCCAGCACATTAATGACTGATCAGGGACTTACAGTCTCACATTTTGCAGGATGTGTTTGTACAAACCAGATTTACAGTACATAATACACATGGTCTGCAGTACTTTTTAAGATTCAAACATTTCACTTTAATGTTGTTTTTGTATTACTGCTCAGTTTATCTTACTTTAAACTGCAAAAAAGTGAAATTGCAGTATTAAAATACCTACTGCGTATCCCTTCTTATCTAATAGCCAGGTTTTGCATACTGTACTAAAGGGCATTAAAGTTGGTTTAAATACTAATCTCCCACTTTTTTAAAGCCTCTCAGGGTATGTTATTTATTTCATAAATATTAATATATAAATTATATGAACTTTCATTTGATGTAAAAGTAATATTAAAAAATGCATCTTTTCAATATGTGTTGGCAGAAGTGATAAGAAGGCACCCCTTGCATTGTTTTGATGTAAATGTATGTTTCTAAAATCTTCAATTGTTAGGAAAGAAGTTTGCTTGTAGTGCATACTGTAGTTATATTGAATTACCTCTTCCCTTATCATCATAGTAGGAACATAAGGAAAGATACAAAAAGAGAAGGCCATTTAACCCATCTACTAGCTAGTAGTAGCTAATAGATCTAAGGATCTCATCCAACTGTTTAGTGAAATAAGTTAGGGTATAAGCTTCTTTTAACTTGTTAGTGAGAGCATTACCTTATGAACTGGAGAGTATCTGGTTGCTCTAATAACTGCAGTGTGCTATCATTTTTTTTTAAATAAAACTTTCGGATTATTTAACACAATAGTGAGCTTTTGTTCCCGTTTTGGAATCTCATCCAAGAAAGAGCACCACAAATGGAATGTGTTCATAAGAACCTTTAAAAGATCTTTAACGGATAAATATATGATGTCACAATGCACTGGATATAGAACACCACTGGAATCCACTCTTAGATCAATTTTTAAACTACTGACATTATAATGTTAAAACGACATTACTATATTGCTACAAGACATGTCTGTCAGCATACAGTATGTGGTATTTTCTTTGAAATTCAGCCAAAGAAATTACTGTCTGCAATCTTTCACTTGTACAATGTTCCAGGACCTAGACCAAAAATGATCTTTTTCTTTTGTGCCAGCCTCAATCTGAAAATGTGGTATTTTCAGATTTAAAAGTGAGTAAAACATATATGGACTTACATAGCAAGACTTACTAGTGTAATAAACACTTATACTGTATATACGTACATATATACTTATAGTACGATATACACCGTTTATTGCCAGTTTGCACTTTTGTAGACACTCCATTTTGGTATATTTTGTAAAAAGGACACCCTTTTAAATCATTGTTACAAATTCTCATCATTTTTAAAAGTAATGCAAGTGCAGTAATGCAAAGTCTGCATTGCACTTTAATCATACAGTACATTATTTGTGTGTAAAGTACAGCAGCTGAAAGACACCTGCATTGTGCAGAATGAGGAAGACTGCTGTGCTGCTGTCCTGTTGATAGCCACGAGAAAAACAGAGAAAATGTTAACCCTTAGCCATCCTAGAATTAGTATTTCTGCTGACAAAATGTAGATATGTATGTAAATGTTTTTACACGTTGAGTAAGTCATATACAGTATAAGTAATAGGTTTATTCCATGCTGAAAAAAAGAAGAAAGAGAACACAACGTTTCGGCCGTGGAGCCTTCTTCAGGTGTGAGGTATTGAACACCGCTTCAATACCAATGACTTATATACAGTATAAGTTGTGATCTTTGCCTGAGTAAGTCATGCATGTATGTAAGGCATATATCTTTCATCTATGACCTGTTTAACACTGTTAGAATGGCTAAGAAAAGCATAGAAAGAAAGAAAATGTCTGCCTTTTAACTTAATGCTACTTGCATTCCAACTATAGTGACCCTGATAAGTAATACAGTTTTTTTATTGATGAGATCTGATGGAACGTGCTCTTGGATTTTCCACCACTGCTGATGTCCATGTTGGGTTTTAGGGCAGTAAAGCATGACAAAGATTAACATAGAATAGACAGAGTAAAGCTGCAGAGTGAGAATAAGAAGAAAATATTGTAAGTCTAGTGAATGAAAATGGACATAATCCAGGGCACATGGGGTCTCAGAAAAATATGGATTTGTGCTAAATCATGTCTCAGTTTTTAGAGTGACTTGGATAATCTGAAAATGCTTTTACTGTTCTTTAAGTGGTGTTCTTTGGAAAGTCTGACCATGGTTAGATGATATTAATATTTAAAGTAGAATTAAACAGTTGTCAAACACACACTGAACTGTAAAGGGAATTTATTACAGCTGTACAGAGTTGCACATCACTGGTACGTCAATTTCATTGGTCTCGAGTTAGCTACTTGAGTGCTGTATAGGTTGAAGCTTGCCTGGCAAATGTAATCTTGTCAGCAAAAATGGCATTGCTCCCCTACTGGAACCCTGCTGAGATTCTCACACTGATGCTACAGACACAGAGAATCTCATGCTGATGCTGTAGTAACTGAGACTCACACTTATATGTACAGTAGATACTGAAATTTTCACACTGATGCTGTAGACACCATGAAACCCATACTGATCGTGTAGACACTGTGGGACTCATATGGATGCTGTAGTCACTACTGATGCTGATACTGGTGTGTCTACTGATGCTGTAGACATTGATGCTGTCGTGATCCGCACACTGATGTTGTAGGCAGTGTGAGACACTCATGCTGTAGGCACTGTAAAACTCACACTGATGCTGCAGGCACTGTGAGACTCACAATGGTGCTGTAGGCACTGTGAGGCTGATGCTGTAGGCAGTGTGAGACTCACATTGATGCTGTAGGCACTCTGAGACACTGATAATATAGGCACTGTGACACTCACAATGATTCTGTAGATACACGTACAGTGAGACTCAAAATAACACTGTAGCCATTGAGACTCACACTGGTGCTGTGGACACTGAAGAGAACTGCGTTCATTTTAACATTTAGAATAAAAGTATAATTAGTGTGATTTGCAAAATTAACACATGGACACATATCAGATGATTGTTAGAATTGCTGATTATGCAGAATGTTTAG
Source organism: Lepisosteus oculatus (assembly GCF_040954835.1). Taxonomy (NCBI): domain Eukaryota; kingdom Metazoa; phylum Chordata; class Actinopteri; order Semionotiformes; family Lepisosteidae; genus Lepisosteus; species Lepisosteus oculatus. The sequence continues at coordinate 58,380,447 of NC_090697.1, read as the reverse complement.
GATGTATAAAAACATAATTACTCTGTTGGTGGAAATAATTGTAGTAATATTTAAAACATCCTTCTCAAGTCTGCAATAATAACATTTTTTTATGTGTTTTGTATTATATCTGAAGTTTTCTGAAAGTAGCTGATCTAGACCTTGTGTGCTGATTATCCTCTCTCAAGTCCTGAACTGTGTTTTTCTCTGGCTTATTGAAATACCACTCTTTATAAAGCATTTGGAAGTATTTGTTAAAAATAAAAGGCCATTAAAAAACACAGCATTGACTGATTTTTTTTTAGTTGCTTTTGAGTTCTCCTACTTTACTGATGCAGGATAGCAATTGATGTTTTAATCCTAAGCAACATTACTCCTACTAAGAAGATTTTCTGTCATGCCATTTCCATTTTAATGTATCAACTTATATGTCTTTCTTTTTCATCAGATTAGTCTTAATCATGCAGTCTTTTGGGTTGGAATTAAAACAAAATCAGATTTGTGAAAGATGGCACACCTGTTAAATTTTTCATTGAAAAGATTAAAATTGCATAAGAGATATATCTTCTGCTTCAACATGAAAAACAATCAGCCCCTTTTTTTACATTGATTCAGATTCTGCCACTTCAGTGTACCTTACAGTGAGAATGCAAAACCAGGATTTTCACAAAATTGTGAAACATCTGTAACATCACATATGCGAAGTCATGCACATAACAGTGCTGTTGGCATTTTTTTCAAACTTTCCACGATTTGTAGCTTCTGTAGAATGGTGTATTATGGGATGCGTGTAGTTTAATGCAGAAGATCACCGAGCTTCAAAATCCTGTAACTAAATGTGGAAAATACAAGGCCTTTAATCTTCATAAAGCAGCAATTCCACTACAAAAAATACATCTGGAAGAACTAAAATCTTTATGATTTAGGAAACAGAAAGTGATTATTTTTATAAATGGAATATATATACATACAGTACAGTATATCAATACCTCCATTTTAAAAATTGTAGAGACTTTGTTGGTAAAAAGACTGACAATTCTCATTCAATACATGCTGTCTGTACAGTACATATTTCAATTTCCAGATCTGTGTTTATAGTGTACATTCTTACAACTTCTGTAACTGAATTTAAAATGCAGAGCATGAAATTTAAGTAGTTCCATTAACTGAGAAATTCTCAATTTCTCTTCAGCCTTTTGGTTTCAAACTGCCAGGGTCGATGTGGCTATTACATAAAAAATAAGCACCCCTACTTAGAAATTACTAAGTATCTAGCTGTTGAAAGAATTCATCATTAATATTTTACCCATTGCTCTCACCATTTTCATTTCCTGGAGAATTGATCTTTTTGTAGAATAAGTGCAAAAATATAATTATTGTCTATATAGAGTCTCAAAGATGATTTGTTTACCAAATGCATTTTTAGTATGTAGATATACTATCTTGACACCTGGCAAGTCCAGTCCAATCTAAGTACCTTTAACAGAATACAGCACTCTCCTCCAAAGAAGGAAAGTTTAATTTTACATGAACATCACCTCCCCTCTTAGTTTAGATAACCAAGATCCAGTATTGTGATTTCAGTGGAAACAAACTTTCAATCTGTAAATGTTTTTCACAGTATTACTATGATGACAAAGATACTACAGTATAAAAAGATTCCCTACACTGCATATAATTAGTCACATAGCAGTGATTATAACAAGACATTTAGTAATGACTGTTTTTCATAGAACATCTTTAAAGCAACTTAAAAACCTCAATGGACTGTATCTATCAGTAGCTAAATGTGGATTCAAGACTTCAAGAGTTGCACGCAGCACATTGAAAAATCTGACTGCCCTTAATAAGTAAATGAAAAAACAGAGGTTACTGTGTTTGGGTCACAACCTTTTGAACTAAGCCAAATTTAACACTTAAGAAGTAGCCTGTATTAAAGGGCCAGTTACATATGTTAAGGACTTGGGCCAGGTCTGATGAATTTATATTAAATGCCCTGTTAACTGCATCGTCAAGAAAAAATACAAATTTATTATTACAAATAAAAGAAAACATAATTTTAAAGTATATTATTTAATAATGTATATTTTCAGCCATAGCATACCCGTCCGTGATACATAGCACAGACCTACAGTACTGTGATACAACAAGTTGTTATTTAAAATGTTAATTCATACATGTGTATAACATGCTTGGTTCTAAACACCGAAAAGGACATCTCAATTTGTTTCATTAACTTCTACGTTTCCTTTCATCAGATTAACTGCAATCTGCGGGAATACTTTGTGCCTTTGCAGCTGTATGTACAGTGTAACATACGGAGACGAGGTTGCTTGAAGTACCTTTTATTCGCAGCTTTTTTTAGAAGCCCAACCGCTTATCGTATTGGTCATAGAATGCCCCCTGTGGACAGAACTGTATTTCATTACTGGGTAACGCAAACATGAAGTGAAGGGCTCCAGGCAGTCATTGGTGAGTCGAATTGTCTGTTGCACAGACGTCAGGAGATTAGCGGCTCGCAGCTGGAATACAAGGTTGAATCGCAAAGACGGGAAGGAGGCATAGCAAGAGCTGAAAGTGGGCATCGGAAAGCTGCATCCTGTACTCTGACAGGTAACCTAATGCATGTGCTATCTTAATAATAATAATAGAAACCGTGTTTGCGCAAGTCGCATTTTTTTCTGCATTCAAAGTACAGCCTTTAAATAAATGCAGTTTTCGTATCTACAATTCAGTTTTTCTAAAAAAAAAACTATCGGGATATTTAAGTTTTTTTTGTGACCATGACCAGCTTCTCAATATTAGTTTGGCGCTGCATACTGTATACTGTACAGGTGCTTTTACGTTACAAATGTTTTTTTTTTTATCGGTGGATATAAATAATAAAAAAAAATGTTTCTGGCCCCACACTGTGCTCTGTACAAAATGAAGGCAAATCCGTGAGTGTGAGGTTTTTTTTTTATTTCCAACCTAATCCTAGTCTCATATTTGCATCCAAACTGCATTACAAGAAATTCAAAAATTGTAAGAGTAGCGACCGGTTTAAGGAAGTTGATGAATTTGATTTTAACATCTGTAAACATAGAAATTAAAACATAGAAATGTTGGATCTCATTCAGTTTCTGATCTTTATTGATTAATTTTAACTGCTAATGTTATTTCTCAGAGTTCAGTTTTCTTACTGTTTTTACAAGCTGATTTGAAATAAACAGACTCCTAGTCAAATGTAATGTACTGTATCTATCCATCATCAGATAGCTGAATGTTGGAAGCACAGGGAATAAGACAGGAACTTAACCCTGGACAGGAACACTAACTCATTGCACATGTTTTGCTGTTTTACAATTTAGAGATACCAAATCAATTTAGCCAAGGTTGAAGGAAACTGGAATGCCTCAAAAAACATGCACAGACATGCAAACACCACACAGAATGTGTTCCAGCCTGGTATTAAACATGGGATGGTGAGACAGTTGCTGTCACGTACACATTGCATTGTATGAATGTACAGTTATTTTACAATTTTGCTCTCCCAGTGAAAAAGAATGCTTTTGCTCTATGCAATTTAAAGGAAATGTTATAAAACAATTTCACATAAACAGTTTGCTAGAAGTGGAACAATAAGCTTGCATTTCAAATTTTTGTCTGACCAAGACCATTTTAAAAAGGTCCTAAATTAATCCCTGCTGGTGATTAGTACTGTATGTTTTAGGATTATACATTCTGTCAGTGTTCAAAAATGTAAAGCAACAGTTTTGATGGTACAGTAGGTTCTTTTAGTCACAGGAGTTTACATTTTTCCTCTCCTGGGCTATTGTTACCAGTCCCTTCAATCCAGGGCTGCCACTGGTCTAAACATTGTTCTGTTATTTTTCCCATATTCATTGGACTAATACTTGCAGACTGGATTTGAATTAAATACTAATTACACTTTAGTTGCTCTAGGCAATTTGGCCAATCTCATTCTTGGAACAATTTATTTCTAAGTTCATTTGTTTTTTTTCCTGAAATACGTCCTGACTTTTAGCCTGCTTGGTCATTTTTTTGGGAGAAGGAGGACTTTCATGCACTTTTCAACATGTCACCTGCCTAATTTCGCAACATTCTGAATTTGATGAATCGGTTTATTGTTTGCCATGAACAAAAACAAATGCAAATCAGTTTGCGAAATGCTTGGTGTTTTTGTGCCTTTTCAGTGGTCCTCAGTCTATATTTACAGACGTTCAGAGCAATATTGTCCAGTCTGCCTAGCAGTCTATCTTTAGCAGCTTGTGTATACCAATGGTGGAGTATTGATCTTAAAATAGCATTGTGACAGCATGCATGATGGCAGTGACAATGATGTCCTGCTCACAGTTCAAGTATGTCATGACAGATCACTGATGCAATGGGAAAATGTGCTTGAAATTCTTGTGTGGAATGATGCATTAGTGTTTATCCAATGGGTAAAGCAGTTTTACTTTTGCCTAAAGCCCATCATCAAATACTTTTGCTGCATTCATGATTTAATACATCTTATGATATATATTTGCCTTAATATCCATGAATTGAAAGGGGTAAATCTTATTTCAGTCCTGTTGACTTCTGTTAGCAATAATACAGAATCATTATATGTAACAAAGGAAAGAATGTCTATTTGAAAAATGAGGGAAAACATAAATATATCCTCTTTGCTAATCTATCCTCTGTGATGCAAATATTTAATTTGCTGACTTTTCAGAAAAATATATTGCAATTAGTGTGTAATCTGTAGACCCTTGTTAAAGATTGAGCTGCTTTACCTGCAAGTTAACACTGTAGCTCTCTAAACCATTCCATTGTACTAGTATATGGTATACACATTTAAATGAGTACCACAAAAAGTTATTTTCAATTTTCACTGCTCCTTTTCAATGCAAGCTATCCATCTTATTTACATTATACTGTAAGTGGACATTATTGATTAAATCTGTTAAAATGCAGCTGACAGACTTTATAAACCGTTAATATGAATATGTTAGAATCAAGCTCTTTTCGTTGATGGTGTCTGCAACTGTACATCTTCTAACTTTTGAGATCATTGTGTTGTGTTTAACTGCTGGCATGTAAAAGGTCATTTCTGTAGATGTGACATTTTCTGTTTAAAAAGGCAGGTCATTCCTTTCTTATTTTATTTCTGTTAAAAAATAACTAAGCAACAACAAAGCTTTTTCCTGCTTCTAAGCAGCTTCATAAGGGAAACCAGAAGAATTTAGCTGTAAAATGTAGTTTCTTTCTCTTTTATGTGACTCCTATAATTCTGCACCATCCTCTCTGTAAGAGAGTGATCTGCATTTTAATCTGTATTAATGTCAGGTCAGAAGTTTCTCTTTGTTATAAATCATTTTCTAGAGCTGGGTGTTAACACTTACATAATTCCATTCTCACTGTATACATCTCATCTTTCAGGACCCCAGACTGGAATTGTCATCAATCGGATTTAGATGACAGACGAGTTAATCTTAGACATGTCTGGAGAATGCAGTGTCATCAAACTTTGCAGTGAATAGGGGCACCATTGCCTCTTTACTCCTGTAGGCATAGAAGGTGCCTGCATAATGTAAGGTGACACAGTTGTGCTGGTTGGATACAGCTTTATTTAAGATTGTCCTGCCTTGAACCTCTGTGTCCAGTGTCTGCATCCCTTTGTAAAACAAATGCAAACTGGTTAATGTTATACTGCGGAAATGAAAGATGCCCATTAAAAAGCCTGAAATGCCATTTTTCTCTCTGCTTTCAGGAATGAAAGGAGAGCCTTTATTCCCCGGGATGAGAGACATCACGCTTTACCAATACTTTGGTCTTCTAGATGGAGAAGATCTCTTTGTTCTGCAAAACCCAGCTGGAGATCATTTGCTAGAAGCCCACTTCCATTACATCACAGACTTCAATGACCTGCCCACCTCACTGTTTGCATGCAATGTGCACCAGTCTGTTTTTGAGGATAAGGTTGGGAAGGTAAGGTCAACCACTTGCTGTTTTCAGTGCATCTACTGTATAATAATCTGGTGCAATACAGAAAAATTGCCTGAATACCGAAAAACGTCTGACGGTAGGCTGCTCCTGTACATAATGTTCCTGAAATCAAACACTGGCAGTAAAAAAAATGGTGACTTCAAGGTAAATTTAAAATATATCTATGCATTTTCTCACATTGTATCGACTGATTTCCATTTTGAATTTTGTCTGCCAATCCATAGTCCACAGCCTGCAATCCACCACAACACACATCTTATAAACCTTCAAGGAGGAAGAATGCGCCAAATGTTAATTCAGTTTTTCAGCTCTATCCTAATTAAATTGGAAAGAAGAACAAATATGCAATTTGAAACAGAATGATGTATACTGTAGGTTTTACCTGCCTGGCTCAGGGAACAACTGTAAGGACAAGGCTTTCACAACCCACGGATTGATGAGCCTGGGAGCTGGAGTGTGAAGTGCTGTGGGAGTCAGTGGAAGAGGGTGAGGATAGGGTCTGACCGCTTCCTGAACTTTTGTTCAAAACTCCAGTCTTTCATGTCTTCAGAAATTGTAGTCACGCAAATACATCCAAGTAGGGAAAAAAAAGCTTTCACCTGTTCATTGATACTGTATCTGCAATTAGGAAATGTTTGAGCGGTGGGTTGGTGCAATATAGATTGATTATATGTTTTTAAAGAATGTATAAAATTTGCATTAGTCCACAGAAAACAGATCAAGTAGGTTCTTCATTGGTCGAAGATGGGATATCTGTTATCTTCTATGCAATGTTGCTACTGGTGAAGAGTTTTCAGTCTTTCAGTGTGAGACTTCAGTCACTGTCATGCAGTAGGTATGATCTCAGATAGATTTGTTGCTTCTACCCATTGACAAGTACTGTAGCTACTGTTATGATATTTTGTACTGACTTTAGTGATTTTAGTGCTAACATGGTTGGAATCTAAGTTCCTACTTAGATTCAGATTACATGAAAACCTCGATGGCAATTACATGAGATTCTTTTCAGTTCCTAAATGACAGTTATCTCCCCATTCACCAGATGAATCATGAGACAAATTCTATTTTCAGACTCTATGAGAAAATTCCAGTGCCATTCTACGTATGAAATGAACTGGATTGGAGAGCATTAGTGTTACAGATTTTCTATACCAGCTTCTTCCCGTTGCTCATGTAGAAAAGTCTTGTATTGTATTTTACCCTTTATTTTAAGGTAAATACAGATATAATAATACGAGTATATGACATTACCACATCCTTTATATATTTTTTTATTCTATTATACACATTGGATGGTCATAATTTTGGACCTGCCGATAAAAATCCCAAACAATAAAGACATGAAAAATCAACAACCTATTGATGAAGACAAAAATATTGGTCTGAAAGAAAAGGCAGCACAAGATGCTGTAATTTGCCCCGGTCTTTTATCACTGTCATTGTCCTCCCTTTTTTGGGTACCACCCCCTTACCCGTTCTAAATACTTTGTTCCGCTGCTTTAGTAGTACAGTATATGGTTTTCTATTGCAGTCAGTGTAGTCTTAAATACACTGAGAATTTTGTGTTGGCTGCACTCTTCTTTTCCACTGCCTTCTCGAGGTTAGCCCTCAGCATTTCAATTAGACTAAGTCAGGTCAAGGTTACGGGTTTCAAAATCTGCTGTTTGTTTTTCTCTATTAGTCACTAAATGCGGGTGTTGTTCAGCTTTGTCTTAAGGGAACTAGTAAAAGAAGCAGGGTCCACCACACCAGGTGGACTCGATACAAACTTGTTCTTTAGTTAAAGTTTCTCGTCATCATACTCATATGCAGGTACGTGGTATAACGAAAATACAAAATATTTTTCCGTTATACCATAATGGAAATATAATCTCTGGTCTTTCCCATCCCTTACTACACTGTTCTTTCTTTTTCCTCTTGTGCACTAATCACAGTGTTATAACACAGTACACACCACACCGTCACACTCTCATAGGGTTTGCACAGCCCACAGCAACCTAATGTCCAGCCCTGCCACATCGCAGTGAATTACAGCCACCTCTGCGGGATAAAGGTTTGTGGATTTCTTCTCAAGAGCCCCAGTGGAGGGCAAAGACTCCTTCCAGCCGTATGCACTGTAATTATGGCCTCCGTGACATTCACAGGCCTGCAGCATTCTAGGGACAGTGGTCGTATTCAACCTGCTTCTTGTACTCACGCCTACACATCAGTCACTCCGAGCCAGCTAGACACTCTGCCACACCCCTGCATGTGACAGGTGAACATACACCACATTTGCATCGGATCAACAAGCACACCAAAACCAACACACATCCCACTCGCGGTGGCATGGGAGGGTCCTCCACTGACACATCTCTAGGGAGAAGCAATCTTCCTCCTTTCTCCATAGTCTACACAAGAGTGAGAGAGAGAGACACGCAGCCTCTATCAGAATAGTCAGGCAGGCTGTTTGACACTGCCCACAGCGGTAGCTTATCAAATCGCCAATTTGTGGGTTCCTAAAAGCACACCGGCTGATGGCTTCTCACAGGGCTCTCAAATCAAATTCACCTTCTTGAGGCTATTACATGAATTGGAATATGAAATGAATTTAGGTCTTCACAAATACAACATATTTCTTTTACTATAGCTCCTATTTGAGCACTATTTCGGACTTAACCAGTCGCAAGTGTTGCCATGTCCCGTTGGATAATGCACACCTTTTAGGAGTATAAAGTTAGGAGTTTACTGTGGCTCTTAAAAAGAGATAATGTGTGATGACTGTAGTGTGCTCTCTGAAGGCACCAGTTCTGTAGGGTTTGGGCATTTACTGGGACAATTATTAATTGTAGCAGTAAATCATAAAATTGATTCTTTTGACGGCTTTAGAATCCAACCATGCGATATAACTCAAACAACGCACACACAGGTACTAATACACGAGGATACATTTATTAATACATAGAATATGCATGTAAACCTAACAGATCTTATCGAGAGGGTTATCAGAATACAAAAAATATATATTCAGTCAGTTACGAAGAGTTACATATATCAAGAGGACATACGTTCAGTATATCATTCATTTAGACCGTTTTGTAAATGAACTTGGTTATAACTTCTACATTAGATACTGAAAACAAGTACATAACTCTTAGGAATTAAATTGATATCAACTGGTTGGGATAACAATTGAATTCTCGAGCTCTAATGCATTGAATACTCATCCAATCTCTGGGGATTCAGATCTCCTGCGGGCTTTGCTGTGCTGTGCGGCTTGCGACGGTGCACTGCTGATTCTCACTGACCGGCTAGTTAGTGTTGGCTTTAACTAGCACAGTTTGTGCACAGGAGAAAAGATGACTGTGGGTCCCAGCAGGTCAGGAAGAGGACCAGTTCGTTCCTGATGAAGCGCTAGTTCTGAATAGTGATTCAGCTGTCCACAGTTCCGACCTGTTCACGAGGCTTGCTGCTGATGCTAACCTTGGGTGGATCCTCTGGTTACTCTCTGGCAACCTCCGCTCTAGACTCCTAGAACAAAGGAAAGTTCTGGCACTCGGACACACTGGCCGTTCCGTGGTTGTCCGGGCTAAGTCTCAGGATGGTCAGGAGGCGCTCTGCGAGAATGTCCTGCCCTTGGGAGCCTTTCTGCTCCTGGGCCGTCCTGCCCTTGAAATTCTCCTTTGAGATTCTCCCTTTCAGAAAAGTTTCAGAATAGTCTCTCAGGCCCTCTGTGTTGCCTGTTTTTACCTGGAGGAGCTTCAGCTCGTTCATTGGCTGAAAGTTCCATGGGCATCAGAGTCCCACATGGGTTACTCGGCCCTACCAGTCCCTGATTGGTTGATCAAGGTGAGATATGAGTCACTTACTCCTGACACTTAGGAATGCAGTCCAGATGTCCATCTGGCACTCCCTAGACAGATAGATGCCAATGGATGACCATTGATCATGATAGCCAGGCTTAGCTAAGTGCATCCCCATTTGGGAGCTGTCCCTTATCAAAAGAAAACGTCTTTAAATCAGCCTGCCTGAATAGCTTCTCTGTGGCTGCACCACAGAGATGAAGAGGGAGATGGGGCCTCATTTGGGAAAGCACAGCAACACTTAATTCTGCCTTATTAACAAGCATTGCCGCTACATGACCATACATCCAAAATTCTTTGCGCAAGAAGTGCTATTCTGTGGGAGAATTCACTTAATACTTTATCCAACAGATTGTAGCTCATGATCAGCAATTGTTGAAGATAATGTAATTATGATGCACAAATGAATAAACAACTTGAGGTCATTCAGAAGTCTTAGTCTAATCATTTAACTAGCACTGACTTGCTACTTATTTGAATACTGCAATTAATTAGTACAGGATTAAGGAGACTGTGAAATCACTTCTTCCACAAGGTGAAATGTTAAAGACAGCTTGAATTCCTTTGTTGAGATCCATAATTCAAAAACGACACCAGGTAATGGCATTACAGATGCTTACTGTACAATTCCAAGAGGAAGCAAAAGAATATGTGGAATAAGAATCTGTTGTTTAGTGTCTGTGGTAAAATGTGTAGCCAGTAAAAGTAGTGGATACGTACAGTACCTGGTATACAGACTGGAAATATAGTAAAAGTATTATCTTTGCTCCACCTTCACGCAGTATCCTCAGAAACGTGACTTGTAAGTGAAAGGTTTGTTTTTAGTCATGGAAATAACTGAAATGTACTTAAATGGTAAAGAAAAAAGAAGGAAAGAAAATGTGTCTGTAAGAAGGTTTAGAATGAACTGTAAAAGTAAGAACAATACTGCACCCCCAGCATGAATATATTCTGAGAGATAACACAGACTAAATGGACAACACAAAATACTGAACTGATGCAGAAGTGGGATGCAGCTCCTTGAGTATACTGTATGCAGCATTAATTGCTAACAAATTGCTATTTTTAAGATAAATATTTGCTGTAAAGCATATTTTCTGTTGATTTTCTTTAAAACAGTTAATAAGGTGTAACATCATTAGGCAATTATAATAATTCTGCTTTTTGAAATCTTCTTTTTTTCTGTTATGTCTTTATGTTTGGCAACAGGTCATTCATAATCTCCAATATTACTATAATACCATATGGGTATCACTGTGGCGCAGTGGTTATCATTGCTGCCTTGCAGTGCTGGGGCCTGATGTTCAATTCCAGACCTGTGGCATTATCTTTGTGGAGTTTGTATGTTCTCTCCATGTTTTTGTGGGTTTCCTTTGGGTTTTCTGGTTTCCTCCCCCATACCAAAACAAACTGGTCCTGTAGTTCAACTGGCTTCTGGAAAAGTAGCACTAGTACTGTAAGTCTGTGCCCTGGGATGAACTGATGTTCTGACCAGAGTGTACCTTATCCTGTTGCTTGCTAAGAGGGCTTCAGCTCCCCTAAAATCTTAAATTGCAAGATACAGTTAGATGGATAATATTATATTATTTCTACTGATGCTCATGGAAATAGTAATACCTCTGTTGATGATCTGTAACGCAAGGCATCTCGAGAATGACTGCAAGTATTTGAAGCTGTCAGCAGCACGCTGGTTACTGACTATAGGGTTGAGAGGTTTTTGTTACCCAACAGTCAATGCAATCTAGCTCTTTCAAGGACAATGATAAGAAAGGCTGCCTCCTTTTATTAAGTATTGCAATGAGTCAGTGTCTATAGTGTCTAGAGCCATTAGATAAAATTCAACCTAGGTAAATGATTCAGACACATTTTCAATTGCAGATTCTAGAACTTGCACCTGTAAGTGTGGAGTTTGTTACTTTTTGCCTGAGAACAGCTTGACTTGTTTCCAGAGTTGCATTTGGAAACAGTGTGACTCAACCTTAAAAAAGAGAACTTCAGAGCCCAGAGAAAAATGACTAGAGTATCAAAAGCAAGTACATCGTGAGCTCACTGCTCTGCAGTTTTCTTAATTAAATCAGATCATTACACTTAAACTGAACTTAATTGCAAGATTAGCACATCGTTTAGGACATGGATCAGAAGAGAAAAAGAAAATGAGCATTTCCCAATTTAATCAAATATACTACATTTTGCTCAAGATCTTTTAAATTATTTTTAACAAGTCAAGATTAAACTGTAGTTGCTTTACACACTTGCTTTCTTATCTTATTCAACATTCCATAACTACTTTATCCAGTACAGGATTGTGGAGCCTATTTTGGCAATCAAGTGGTACAAAGCAGGAAACACCTTAAATGTGACACTAGGCCATCACAGGGCACACACAGACACGCACTCACACCAGGGCCAGTTCTCTATGCAAAGAACATATGGTACACAGACGTAGCATATAGCACCTCACTAATAATTGAACCCAGGGCCCCAGCACTGTGAAGCAGCAATGCTTAAATCTGAAATCTAAATGATTTTAGATTTTTTATTGTGACACCTTGATCGATTGCTATCCGTGACACGTCATTGTCAGTGCCTGCATGAGTTGTCTGTAATTACAATCAAAAAATTAAAACTGGACATGACATTTTGAACATTTATTTCAGACATGCGACATTTTCCCATTTGTCTGTCATTGTACCATTGAAATGTTTTAAGAACTGTCAGCCGATAAGTAGGGTAATGATAATGTTTTAAGTAAGGAAGAAGATCACAGTCATTTTTCATCAGGTCCCCCATTGAATGTCTTTTACTGTTAGGAGCTTGGAAAAGGACTTGTACTTGAATTGTGTCCATATCTGTGAAATATCTCTAAGGTGAGACCAGGTGCTGGTGTCACTAGACAATTACCAGCCATGAAATCAAATTTCTATTTGCCTCTTGCGGTTCAAAACATTTTAAGCAAAAATAAATGAAAGCAAAAATCTAGGGCCCAGATCAAATCAAAATTTCAACTCTCACTAATCACAAATTACAAATTTGAATGACAAGTGTTTCTTCATGGCAGCTTTCTCTGCTTTCTCTTCTCAACTTTCTCAGAGGCTGTCTTGTGTCTATGCATATGAAACAGAAATATTTGACTATGGTATGGATAAAAGTCTGAATTTTGTTGGGGCCCATATTTTGTTTTCTAGATTCTAATGTTTATCACATTTAAACAGGAATACTTCCACTAGAAATAACAGGAAACCATTTATAGGAACTTGTAAAATGTCATATTTGGCTTTCTTTTTGTAGCAGTCTATTGTAAAGGTAGGTTCTTAGAACTGCATGGATACAAATGTAAGTTAACTGGAACAGTAAGCACACACTTACTGGCAGTTACAAGCAATGGCACGTTAAATTTTGTTTTATGCTCATGCAGGATTCCAAACCAGGATTTAAGTTGTCTTTTTTTCTCATCTCCTGATTTTCAGTGTTACTGTATGTATTTAAATTTTATGTAATTTTTTTGTCATCAGTTCATCAAATCATTGCATTGTACTTGATATGCACTAGGGTAAAGTTACTAGAGTAAAGGGCACCGTTCAAGTTACAATAAACCCAGAATCAATATAGTGAGCTCCGATATCATTACCTCATTGAAACCTCTAAATGATGAATCATTTCTATTTTTAGATATGTACAATAGTGTTTGTGCTTGTCTAATATTAGCGAGCATGTCTGGGGAAGTGTGCAACATCACCTCATCTAATGATGATGTGATTGTAAGGGGCGGAATGGAATTTATATCTCTTTGTTCTGTTCCTGGTATTGATAACACTACCTCATCTTGCCTCTTTTATGACAATTCTATATTGTTCACTGTTATTTTCATAATATCTCAAGTAGAGCACATTTAATTTAATTCAGAGAACAATTTTTGTTGCATTATCATCTGCATTAGCCTAGCTGAGACTGTAAAGTGTGCTGTACTGTGCAAATACTTACAGCATGGAAGTTTTTTTAAGCATTTATCTTCTTGAATCATCTTATTCTTTGTTTATTTTCCTTCAGACCTGCAGACATTTAATACACTTTTATCTTGAAAACATCGTACCAGGTACCCGTTGTGCCTAAAGGCCATTCACAATAATGAACACTCATTTAGAGCTGAAAATGTTCTTGAAAATGTGTGAACAGCAAATGTTATTGTGGCACAATGCAAAAGAAAAATTGATCCAATTAAGTGCTGCTACTGGGGGTTGTTTTCATCTAATGTGGCAAGTTTTTTACTCACTGAATGACAGAAAAAGCAAACAAAGTGGATGGAAGGAATAACAGTGATAAAATATAAACGTATAATCTACTACATTATTTGTAAGACATAGGTATATTTTCTAAACAGAAGGAACACATACAATTATTTTCTATTTTTTAAGAAAAGTTGTCTAGTCATGCTGTATCTATTGACATTTTAGGAACAAATATAAAAAAAACAATAGCTTGCCCTTTCTAAACAAGAACTAGATTGAATTTCCATCAACCTAATTATATTGCAGACTCCTTTCTCATTTATTCCAGTTTATATGGGTATATATTTTGTATATATGTACTCTATGCCAAAAAGTGTTATATGGCTTTTGGTCTTTTAAGATTGTTTCCTTTTTCCTAACTTCAAATAAATGTCACTTGATTTCTGAAAATGAAAAAGCAAAACAAAACATTCCATATTTATACAGTCTTTACATCCAGAAAAATTGAAATTGAGCCTAATTTCCATTGTCAGTAAAAGCTAAGGATTTTGCAAACAGTATACAGTACATACAATTGAGTGTTTGCCAATGAAAACTTAATTTGTGGATCGAACCCAGTGACCGAGCAGCAGCAGGCCAAAGAGACATGAAGCCAAAACCAAATGTACAACTTAATTACCTAGATCCTGCCTATTTTGGTTGCCATTCAAGTGTCAGACATTTTCAAGAGTTTAATATCAGTCAAAACAATAAAAGAAGAACTGATTCTCACACCACTTACCTTCTTTACTTCGCTTCTATAGTGTACTGTATGTCCTGGTCAGCATGTCTAATATGAGGTGTTAGGGGTAGCTTACCCTTTAAGAAAAAAGACATGCAGTAAATAGCTTCTCAGAATAAAAGACAGAAAAGAATCGTGACTTTATAGCAATTCAAAGTGCAGAACGGTTGTGCTAAGGCCATTAGGCTTCCTAGATTTACTCCAGATTTGAGTGAAAGTGTCTTATTGGAGGAGTCTTTGCTCAAAGAATTTCTGTAACTTTATCAAATTTGTTATCATGAAAAGATCGTTATCATGTTTTATGATCTGAGCAATGACACAGGGATTTACATTGGGCTATTTGTTTTCCAGTGAGCAGCTTGACTCTCAAGGGCTATCCCTTGTAATGTGTTTAAAAGCCTGCTAATGCGAGATGTGCTTTGATCTAACTGACAGGATGTTATAGCTGTCCTCCCAAAACAATATTTTCCAAGTCATTAATTGAGAAGTTGTTTATTCTCCTACTCTGACTATAATTAATTTTAAAGCCATGAGTGGCAGGGTTAATAATAGAACTGAGTAAAGTTATGGGGCTATTAAAGCTACTGTATATTAGTGGTCTTTGATTTTTAAATTATTTTGAAAAACTTTGATATCAAACAAAGTTCTTAATTGTTTTTATATCAAAGATTCACCATCTTTTGGCAGTTTGTAGGTGCAGAACATCTCATCTTCCTATGATATCCCAATCATATCATACATATAGCTGGACATTTTGTAAATATGATTCATTCTACATTTTAATTTCTAAATTCCCTTTGCAGTGGTTGATAAGCAATAGTGAAAGTCAAGTGGAGGAGGTCTGTCAGTGTCATGCCCGACATCCCTCCCTAGAGGGCGCTCCACTGCTCCCAGTGATTACTCGCCGCTGGACTCCCAGCCTGTGCCCTGACCTGCCTTTGGACCTGTTTAGATTTGGATGCCATTCTTTGTCTCCCCCGCTCACTGTCTCACAGACGGTCGCTATTATTTTGTGCACTATTAAAGCCCTGTGTGTTTCCTTTTACCACGCCTCCTGTTTTCTCCAGCTCTTACCGCATTGCATAGGGTCTACTGCAAGCCCTGAAACAGATCTCAGTCCGTGTTCTTGATAGTCAGCAGTGCTGGAGCTGGACATAAAGACTCAAGACCAAGACAGCTTCAAAGAGTGTTGCATCCATTCTGTCACAGCTAAGTCAAGCAACTTTGACAATTTCAGTTTTAAATAGCTCAGGCTTAGCGAAACACAGCCTTCTTGTGAATTTCTCTCAGGTTTTGTGCATTTTATGACATAATTCATTTGTGACTAGATATCAAAGATAGCACCATGTCCTGTTATATTATAATGTTGTTGTCCTACAGTATATCATTCTTTACTGCAACCAATTTAAATTTTGTGCAGAAAGCACATGTACTGTATTGTAGGCATGTCTACCTCCAAAATGTGGCATCCAGTGATAAAACATTGTGATAAAATTTGGAAATTTTGCTAATACCCGGATCTCGCATGAGAAGACATTCACAAGCAGGCATTCTGAAGAAATGAGACCCAATGAGCTGCATGGGATTTTTATACCACCTACTGCGAGTGAGGAGCTCCATGAACAGCCATTCTGAAACGAGAAGATAACCTGCTAGGTCTTCTGATCTGTAACCAACTGTGTAGAGTGAAAGAGCAACAGAAATGAATGCATGGCAGCTTTTAATTTCTCTCTCAGATGAGCATCATTGTCCTCAAGTGAATCAGCAAGACAAAGCAATTAAATGCCATTTTCAGTTTGTGGTAAATTAAGTTTGTGCTGACGTGCGGAGAATGGTGACATTTCATTCTGTATTCTTGGTAGATCTTAGTGGCTGTGAAAGGCAGGCAAATTCTGTCGAGCAGTTCAATATCATTGATAGACTGTCTGTGACGGAATTCAAGAGGATCTGTTACATCACAATGTGGCTAAATCTGTAGGCTCCATCATGCCCACATTGTTTACTCTGTGAGAAAGAAGGAGACCAGTAGACACCTGCCAGCCTCTTTCCTGTAAAAGGAACATGTCTACAGGATGCAGTCTTGTAAAGGGTTATTGAGCATTCTGATGTTATTTTGTGCATCGTCTTTGTTGTGACTTATTGAAAGCTAAAATGAGTCACATACAAATAATGCAGTCATAGCTAGTGACATGACATCTATTAAATTTACAGATATTGTTTTCGCTAGTCTTTTAAACAAAAATAGTTTGTTGTTCAAAAATTATGAAGCTAAAATTACAGCATGACCAAACAGTATTTGTTTAATGAACACTAAGTGGAAGACAAAGAGATTTATCTTTACTCCATACTTTTTTAACGTACAGTATACTAAAATGTAATTTCAGAAATGTAGATTGAACTACTCCCATATATTTGGTCATGTTATGGAAAAAATTATGGAGTTTTTTTGTCTGTATTAATTGTTTACCAGTATACTGTATTTATTATAATATTATATTTTAGATGACAAAAACTGCTGGTGTTCAGCTTCACTAAGACGATAAAAATTGACAGGATAATTTAGCACCAGATTTACAGCTTGGAAATTCCAAGTGATGTGATGTTTATCACTTCACTAGATATTTAAAGCTTTTTTATCAGCAAATGAAGGTTATTCGGAAGAGTTTTAGTTGGGAAACTACCTTAATAAAGTAAAACTAAAAATTATATCATAATTGATTCTTTGCTTGTAATTCCACATCTGTTGTTTGGATAAGACAGTACATGATTCAATTTGTTATTACATTTCTGTCATATGACTCAATGGCCAACTCTCATTCATTGATTTTAACATAACAATCTTAGTTCTAATTGAGCTTTAATGGATCAGTCGTTGTTGTGTGATATGTTAGATATTGATAGCTTTTTAACAATAATTGCAGTATTTTAATTTGGCAATAAATCTTGAATGTTTTTTTTTGCAATAGAAGAACAGTGAGAAATGTAGACAAACAGTGAAAGTGTAGTAAAAGGCATTTCATTGCCTGAAGCCTAGAAACATGTATTTGATTCAGAGCAATGTCCCCCTCAATACACTATCTGGCATTACAGTTAGCCTATTTATTATCAAGGATGTGGTTAGCATGGATACCAATCAGTGTTAAATAATCCAGTGGAAATACAATTTGCCTTTCAACTAATTCCCACTTGTGCTTCTGCTGCAAAACTTCATCTTATTTTCCATTGCATTGCAGTGGCTAAAGCTGAGCTGCCACCTGTGTGACGTGAGGTAGCTGCTGGGGTTTCCCAAAGGTGTGAGGCCTGTACTCTGAGGAACACAGACAGGGATTGTTCAGCCTGGCTTCTTTAACATAATCTACTTTAGGCAGCCTTCCACCTGAGCTGTCGGATCAAGTGATAGGGGAATTTCCTATGTTTTGTGTGGAGAGGAAGAATAAGGGAAAACGAAGGTTATAAAACAAGATACAGTACATTTTTTTTGGTCTCTGCCCTGGCTAAGTACAAACAAAACAAGGGAAAGAACACTGAATTTCATTACCTTCTGCATAAGAAAACCCGACAAAAGCCCATAACGCCTGTTATAACTTCAAACAAATTTGGGGCTGATCCTCTTAGAGCAGGCAAACCAAACCAAGCTAAGGGGTACCAGATAAGAGCAGACCCAGATTTGAATGTAAGCTGTGGAACACTGGGAAGATTCAGGTTGCAACACTGTCACAGGCTTACCACGGTAAATCTACAGGCTATTTTTGCTGTTGGTTTTTTCCTCTGTGTTTGTATATAAGCATGTCTTTCTATGGTTTACTATACCTCCCCATGGATCATTTTACTGTTATTTTGTACATGTTTTGGGGAATGATTTTATAGTATACCACATTAACCCTATATACTGTATATTGATATATAGTGGAATTATATATCATGATATATATACTGTATATACAGTATATAGTATGCATTCTATTCTAATGGAAAATATGTAGCCATATTTTTTGGAAAATATTTTTATGGTAGTAAAACCAACTTTCCTATAAAACCACCCATTACTGAACAAAACACCTCAACACAACAATGGAAATGTGTACTTCAGAAAACAGACCTTTTCCCTTTGTATCTCTGTCATAGCCTTGAATCTTGCATGTTTTAATTTACTGATTATCAGCTTTATATGTTGTATACAGTTTTAAGACTTTTTTTTGCTACTGTATTATGGCTAGAACAGTGTGTAGAAACACATAGCACTCAGCTTTGAGCCAACATGTGCACAACCTCTGGGGTTAAGGGGGTTCTTCAATATTTGTCAAACCCCAGTTCCCATTTACAAAGTGTCCCTGAAAGAATTCCTCTGGAAAAACTCAAGAGCAATATTTTACGTCTTTTAAGGTGAAAGTCCCATGATATAGTAGCCATGGTTTGAAAAGGAGACAAATCTTTGTATCCCATTCTCCCCTGAGTGTTATCCCACTTGTGGCCATGAGTGTGCTTTATGGAAAAAAGTTCACGACAAGGAAATTTATGAGCTTCCACTTCCTGCCCGTTGGCTGGGTATTTGTGATGGAAACATGCTCACGCAGGCTGAGGTGGAAACAGCCTGTGAATGCCCCCCGGGGTTTAGTTGCTGGAAAAAAAGGTAATCGCTTCAGCTCCAGAGTGAATTGTGTGGCTTATTCCTCTCGCCTCTGGGTGATGCTTATTGTGCACACCTGCTTCTGCGAGCTCTCCGAGGTCCTGAATCGCTGCTTGGAGTTCCATGTGCACAGCAGAATCAGTGATTTTGAGGTGTTTTGTGACAGACCCTCTTTATCTGCTGGGTGAGAATAACTGCTTAGAAACCAAGTTTAAAATCTTTCCTGTGCAAGGATCAAATGTATTCTATTATATATATATATCAGATTATAATAGGGTTTATAATATAAATAAATGCAATTAATACATTACATTTATGGTATTACATTTAATGAAAATACAAAGTTATGTGAATTATATTTACAAAACCATTTTCCGGTAATATTTGAAACATTTTGAAATCCAGATCAAAATGACAATTAATGATTTATAAATGATTTATGATGAAAGGCAGTGAAATATACAGTACCAACCCAAATGTTTGAATGGGTTGACAGAGCAAGTTTATCTTGACAGAACTGCTTTGTAAAAGGAAACAGCTTGCAAAATGTTTGGACGATAATGATGAAGCCAGTCTGTGAGGCCTTTTTTGAGTTTTAGAGCAGCAATGGCCTGAATTTCAAATTGTTTTTAATGAAAACAGTGAAAGAGACAGCAGAGATATTGAATAGAGTGTGATGGTTTGAACAGGCAAGTCTTTAATTTATAACAGCCCACTACGTTAAAGTCATTGCCATGTGCTGTTGGCATCATGATCTCTGGGATGAGTTTGAAAGTTTCTCAGTGATTATAATGTTCCCTCTAATGAAAAATATCTACATACTGCTGAGTAACTTGGTAACTTGACTAATTGGTAGTTTAACATTGATATGTTGATGCTTTCAAAAGATGATGCCACTGCTCTTTGGAAGTGATCCTGGAGAGTTTGATTAATCTATAGTCTGCCCCTGCATAGTTTTCTGGTTATTTAAAGCAAATATTAATAGAGGCAAAGCACTTATTAGTAGATGCAAATACTGTATATTTAAACTGTATTTATTTTCAAGAACTTCAGTCCAGTTCTTTTGAGTTTTCATTGTAAAATGCTATAGATTGAAATTTATGCATGACATTTGATCTCACAAGGCATTTAAGGAAATATCTTGCACAGTAAAATAACAAAAAAACAACATTTGTCGACCTTCATCAAATTTGATGTTGATTTTTGTGTAATAATTTTGGACAGAGAGTTTACTCTTATCATGTACAGTATGCCAGTAGATAATGAAAAAAGCAAAAATACCTCATTCATATTGCCTGATTTGAGAAGGAAATTAACTAATCCAAATACATGCTGTAACTTCAATTGAAGACTACTGTATATAACAGAATAATCTGTACCATACATGTATCTTATATTATGTTATTTTATTGCCTTGCGTTGATATTGGAGAGATAAAGGTACAGTATAAGAGCACAAGTAAGTAGCTTTTGCCCAGATGTCTTGCTAGTAGGCAAAAGGTACATCTAAAATTCAAAATTATTTAGGTAGAATTCAAGATTGGATGAACACCTGGTGGATGTGATTTAATGGAGAAAAGTTCAGAGTATTGCATCCAGGTTTCAAAGCCATTAGATATAGACTTGGAGAAGCTTCATTAAGTATTTATGTTGACACATTGTTCACATCTCCTAGACAATTTGGGGACTGTAATCAGTAAATTCAAATATGCAAGCAATAAAAAGTCGATCTTAATATTAGGATATGCAAATATACAGTACGTATAGTAAATATACTGTAAGTGTAGAAATATATTGAAGCTTTAGAAAGTTCTAGGCTTAAAGGTGTGCACTACTGAGACAGGCTAAAAGAACTTCATAACTGAAAAGACTACATTGATATCTGATTTCAAATCTTAATCAAAATCTTTGGAGGTGTTACAAAGTCAAATTGTATAGTCAAATCTGAACCAGAGGCGTAAGTTGAAACAATGACAAATTGCCTTTTAAAACTGAGAACATGAGTCAGTTTTTTACACAACTGATTGTGAGAGTCTGGAACAAACTACCCAGCTTCACTGTTAAAGCTGATACCTTGGCTTCTTTCAATAAACTGCTGGATGAGTTTCTTGAATCACTTAGCTACTAGACTTCGATGGACCAAATGGCCTCTTTTAATTTGTAAAGTATCTCATGTTCTTATGTAGTCAATAATATGTAGTCTGGTCAGTAAAAGAAAAAACTTTCACAAGGGTATATTTTAACCATGCTTTTAGTTCAGGAAATGCAGCTACTATCAGCTCTGAATTGTATGCATAAAATGTGTTTTCATAGGACTGCAAGGCGTTTCTGGAGAAGCTTGTAGGAGTTTCTGCTTGTCTTGAATTAAACTGGAATGTGTACACTGTTCATTGTTCATTGTGAGTAGCAACCCACTCCAGCTCTGGACTAAATCTATTGCATCTCTCTGTGACTTTGCTTTGTGTGTCTTCTTGACAATTTCTTTATGACAGAAAAACGATGCAGCAATGTGGTATGTTATGTGACGGATCTCCAGGACTTTTTCTTGTCATTTATAGTGTTGTAAGATTCAAATTCAGGCATCAAACTGTTCAGGATACCTGTAACGAGTGAGTGGGCTAGAGAGATGTTCATCAGAGTTATGACAAAATATACTGTATGTACTGTGTGTGCTATGATGAACAACAGGGTGATAGTGTGTTGGGAGTGAGGCATTTGTCAAAGGATTTGCTAAACCTGAAATATTAATATAACCACTATATGGATAAAAGTCAATGAAGGATCCCAAGCCCAAAGAAAAAAGGAACAGCTAATGAAAGTACAGATTTTTGAAAAGGAATCAGTATTTTGCAGGCAAGTTCTCAGATTATATTTCATTCTGTCAGAAGAAGTAGATGCAAAAAAAAAAGAAAACTTTGAATTTAAGTGTTTCACAGAATTTCACATAAAGAAATGACATAGGTAAATGATGTCTGGAAGATATTCTTATTCTTTCAGACTTGTTTTCTTTTTCCTTGTATCCAAGGAAGTTCCCACATTCCTAGAAGTGTAGCTTGTAAATTTTCAGCCGAAAATGGCAGATTGATGTACTGTCCAGTATCTACCTGCATATAATAGGTTTCCTGGCAGTCAGAAAATCCCCAGTTTTCCAGACATGGGGTTTGTCTTAAGTTACATTAGTAACTATGCTGGGTTCCTTTATGCATTTGAAAATTAGTACTGCAGTCCATGTCATGGTAAGAGTTCATTGGACCTCTTCTGTTCTCTTCCTACAGTATGCTACTTAGAAAACCGTGTTTATATTTAATTTAAACCTGCTGTTTTAAGAGTTGCCACCTAATAGGGATTGTATTTAATGTATTACAGTAACCTTTTTTTTCTCTTTTTCTTTTTTGGTGCCAGAAATTAGATGTCATTTTAACAGTTTTGAACTTGACCCAGGGTTTTCAGAAAAGTGATGCTTTTGCATGAACCCACTTCTCCACTGGAATGCTCACTATAAACATGCATTAAATGGGGCCCTGAATAGCTAAAAACTTCAGGAAGCTTTTAAAAGCTGTACATTTGTTGTGCCATTAAGGATGTTTAGAGTCATGTTTTAAATGGCTGCATTATTAAATGTTTAGATAACATTAGGAGCCGTGATATTTAGCACTTAATAGCTATTAATTGCATACTATCTCTAGAGCTGTGCAAAAGTTCATGGATTAAAGCTGTAGTGTAAACCTGTCAAAAAGAGTTCTAGCAAAGAAAGCTCACAAATATTTCAACTTTTTTCCTTGAAGGAATCACTAGATGGCAGGCTTGTTAGAAAGTGTTTGAATTGTAGAACTAAACAACAGTAATATTAGGTTTTATTTGATGTTTTAATATAATGAGATTAAAAGCAACATTCCTTTTCCTTGAAAATTTAAACTCGTACTGTACAAGTTGCAGTACATACAATTCTGTGTAATTTTAGAAGGTGTGAAAAAAGGCATTCCAATTGTAATGAAGCAAAATACAGATATCTATTTGCTTCCAATTTACAGTACTGCAAAAATATTTACAGTTTGTACTGTAAGCTCTGTACATTTGTTATGTGATTTAGCTCAAAAAGTGATTTGCTTTTCAAGCAGAAGAGGAATCCCTTCTACTGCTGGATGTTATGTGAATGATCAAGTCAAGACATCAGCAGGACCAGACAAAGAGGAGAGAAGAGAATGCAATATGAATAACTCTTCACAGATGTTTAAATGCCTTTTGCAAAACCTGCTGTAGGCTGCGTTGTGAAATGCCACCACTTGCATAATAAATAATGTATAATTGCAGTCTTTTTTAAATGTGCTTAATTCTTCCTTTTGCCAGGCTATTCTTAGTTTGTTTTGTAAGTTAGATATATTGCTTGTCTCACTTATTACTTTTCCTCAGTCTCATGCAAACGCTTGCCTCAGTGGCTCTCATTTTCCAGTGTCGCATATCTCTCCAGGATTCTCCGGTTTCATTACCAGCTGTCAGCTTTATGCACAGATACACAGAGAAGCCCTGAGAGTGGATTAATTTTAGATTCCAATCCAAGAATCTCACACATCCACGATTTCTACATTTAGAGTACACCATGCGTTAATGACCCTTACTGTGACTGTGTCAGTAAGCTGTGTCGTATTTTGATATTTTTCCAGAAGTGTGAGGTTGAGGAGCTGAGGAAGGGTTGCTCAGACTAGAAGTTCTGTAATTATATGAAATTATATATTCAATTAATATTAAATATTAGGGTAGGGACATCTATCCCTTAAAGTTTCAGCAATTACTATAGGAAGGCCCTGAATGTTGTTTTGTATTATTGTGTGAAACTGAGTGCTCTTCAGATAACCTTGCTATCCAGGTTGAACAGACATAGGCTGGAAGGTACAGTATCTGACTTACAGTTCCTTGCACATTATTTAGATACTCTTCCTATGAAGCATATTTTTGTTAAATTACAAAATTATGCATTTTGTTTTAATTAAGCATATATTCAAAACTTGAATGTTCAAACTAAAGTCTTCTATGGGTAATATATGGTATAGTAAATATAAGTTATAGTAAATATTAGCAAAAACTGAAGAGAAAAAAGTTAAATGTACAGTATTGATTGCATAGATATTCAAACCATTGGATATTTGATGGAAGCATCTGTACCAGCAATTACAGTTGCATGTGTTTCTGGGTAAGTCTACATCGACTTTGCACATCACTTTTGTGCAACTTGTGGATCAGAGATTTCAAGTGTTTCCACTGATTCTCAATAGGATTCAAGTCAGGATTTTGACTGAGCCACTCAAAGACATTCACTTTCTTATTCTTAAACCAGTCTAGGGTAGATTTGGCCTTGCGCTTTGGATTATTATCTTGCTGAAATGTGAATTTTTGCCTGGGTTTTAGAAAGCCTGAAGCAGGTTTTCCTCTATTATTTGCTCCATCTGTGTTCCCATGAGTCTTGACAAGGTTCCCTGTCCCCGCAGTTGAGAAATAGAACTATGACATATAGCTACCACCACAGTACAGTACTTGACATTTTGCTTGATGATAAGGATGCACTTTTTTGGGTTTACATCATACAGTACAGTATATAATTGTTTGCATTTTGACAGAAAAGTTCCAATCTGTCTCATCTCACCATACATTCAGTTGCCACATATTTGCAGTATCACTTAAGTATTTTGTTGAAAATCTCATACAAGATTTGAGAAGGTTTTTTTTCAATTGCATGAAGCCCCTTTTGTGGAGTGACTGATATTGTTGACCTATGGACATTTTCTACTATTTGAACCACTGAATTCTATATCTCTTTCAGCATCAATGTTGGCCTCAAAGGCTGTTCAATTTGGAGGGACAGCCTGATAAATTCACTATGCTCAAAAAGAAATTAAGGGTCTGTAAAGTGTTTTATATGTTTCTACTGATCTGTGCCTTTGTACTGCTTTATCCCTGTGTTGTTTGGAAAGATCCTTGGTATTCATGGTTCAATCTTAGCTCAAATTCATCACTGGACTGACAGACTTTGCAGAGGTGGATGTATTTATCTTAGCCACTACTGTTGCACACAGTGGCACTTAACTCATTTTGTGTCTTATTAAGTTTATTTTGTGCATCTAAATTAATATTCCACAGTAAAACATTTAAACATGTATGCCACTGACCTTTCCATTTTTCTTTCATATTAATTATCTATTTACTTCTTTCTTTTTTTTTTGCTTCAAATGTTTGGTGGAAGCTGTGTATATAAAAATATTTACTTCTACTTTATGCATTATGACTCCAAGCTTTAAAGAAGCAAAAGGTGGAAAGGATATGAATACTTTTTCAAGTCTACTTTTGGCTATGAATCTCTCTTTGGCTCTGCTAAACAATGTGGACATTTTAAGTAAAACTGTATATCACCTTGTAAAATGAGAACCCTAAAGTAGGTGTCAAACAAAAGTGAAAACAAAATGCAAAATAAAAAATGCATTAGCTGTCATAGAAATTAATAACACAGCTTATTTAAACATAAAGTATGCATACTTGTTTTTATGGATTAGTCTCTTGTTTATTTGTGAGCTAAGATAAATTCTTTGTGTTTCCATATCCATATCCAGTGGCACTGTAAACGCCAAATGTGAAGTTGTAAATATATATTGCTACATCTTTTATCTTTCCCTCAGACATACATTTAATGGCAATTCCAAGCATGGATTGCTTAAGGATCAGCTGCAAGCTATTTCTAAACTACAGGCAAACTAGGAGAATTGTGGTCCATAATAGTAATGTGGTAAACTAGCTCTTTGAGATGCAAATATTATAGAAATTTCTTTAGGACTTTCTGCACTTATATTGCAAAGCAAGCTTTGAATTTTCTGTATTGCCCTGGAACAGCCTTTGTGCTTTGAAGTGTGAATATAGGTCAGTATCTACAGATAGAATTACATCCAGGCAAAATAGGTGCATTTTGAAGCATTTAATGTACTGTAGTAATCAAGCTCTTTGAGATTTAACCTCTACAGAAAAAGAGAATTCCTATAGGATTGCTTTCATTCTGATTGCCCAGCAAGGCTTATGTGTTTGGACCCTAAAGAACCTTTATGCTTTGAAGTATGAATATAGGTCACAGTTCAAGAAGGCAATTGTAATAACTATGAGGGTTCATTATTTATGGTGTAGTTATTTTGGTTTATATGCCCTGGAAAAAATAAATACAGTAAATAAAAATGTAAATTCTGCATGGAGCTGTCTATTCATGGTATACATTTAAAAAAATTAAATAGGTAGTGGAATATAGAGTAGAATGTCAAGAGCCATACAGTATAAACCTGCCTACATCTTTTTTGCAAACAGCATATTATATTTATAGTAGACGGCAGAGGAACATGTCTCCCTTTCTCCTTTTCACTGTGCAGAGTATAAAAAGGAAAGAAAACTGAACATAAATGTTCAAAAAAGAAAATAAAAATTTGCTATTGACATTAGGTAGTGCTCTACAATATGTGGAACCGAATTGGAGCCAAGCGGAAATGAAACTGTCGATTTTGCTGCACAAATCATAGAGTTAATGCTTAAATGAGTTTCCGAGTTCTATGATTTTTCCGCAGACGAAAAGAAGTATTTTGTCCATCCCTGGTAAAATCCATCTGGGCACTAGATTAATACACAATATGGGATTTTCAGACTCCAGCATTTTCAAAGTTTCATTGAATTGGATTTTGAATGATACGTGTGTGTTTTGTTTCCATGATCAAAGAAAAAGTAGATAAGCTGGATGTCTTAAGGAATCTGCAACGGGAGTATCTTCGCTTTGGGGATTTTCTGAATTGAAATCTTGCAAGATTTAAACATGCCTTCTCAGTCTTTTTTATTTGTTGATAGTTTTGATAGAAAGTGCTGCTTCTCAGACTATGGTATTGTAAAAACCGGCCTCTATACCTTACACAGATGAAGGGCTCTATGTGTCACCCTTTAAACAACTATCCTAGTATTATTTTTTCCGTATTTTTGGACTTTTTTTTTTTTAAATGTTCAAATAGAAATGTCTGGTGATTCAGGGAAGTACAGTATGAGGAGCAGTCCAATACTTTACATAGAGTAGGATGAAAAAGAGGCACAGTCCGCTTTTCTGTCCCTAATACCTTTTCCATCTCCTCCAGTTATTAGCAATATAATTGATAAATTCATGGCAAGCAGCCTTAGGGCCTGAGGTTAATTGCATTTTAAGAACGGACAAGATGACAAATTATAGAATAGCAAACCTTTTGAACTCCTTGCATTTTGTGAGCGTCACACTTGTTTCCCTCTAATCTCCCCTCACGCACATGCCTCTGCCTGGTGCCGGCATTCTTTCCATGCTGGTCTAAGCATACAAATCTGTAGTGCCACCATTCCACTCAGCCTAGTTTCCCCCGTCAAAGTGAGGACCGATCACGTGTAGAACTGGCCCAGCGTGTATTACTACTGACTTTTATGGGCTGGAATGTGCCCTAAAAAAGCATTACAGTGGATATTCACATCCTTCATGAAGTAAGAACAAAAAACGTTTTAACCGACAGATTTATGGATTCATATGTTTTGCTTGAAACAAATGTAAAAATGTCATTCTGTCATCTTAATAGTGTTGCACAGAGTAAAGTCATACAAAATTAGGTCCAGAACATATGAGGGCCTCCTGTTTTCACGCCCGCTGGCATTCCTTATACTGACAAGATTCTTTCTGTAGTCTGCTACTTTCTGGTACGTTTGAGGGGGTATTTTTGATTATTCCTCCAGGTGGTTACAAAGAAAAGCTATTCATCCTATTTAGCCTATTTGATAGTGGATAGCTAACATACCCAAGGATCTCATCCAGCTGTTTCTTAAAAAAGCTGTGATATCAGCTTCAACAATATGGCTGGGTATCTTGTTCTTACACCTGCTGAGGTGTAAGATGTATATAGTACATCTTATATATCCTAATCCATGTAAACCAAATGTTAACAAAAACACTTAACTTTTTCCTAAGCTTCTACCTCAGTGGTTTCTGTTTTGGAGTTCTAGTTTGTATTTAGTATCTGCATGTAAAACCTTGCACTTGTCTACATTATTCTAACCCTAATAAAAAAATTATTTGAATTGAAGTGAGGCCTGGGGACCTGTGGTTTGTTGAGAATGTTTACTTTGTATGCAGTTAACTGCTTTTTTTATTATTATTAGGTACAATATATGCTTTCCTTCTCATGCTGGAATGTTCATTTTTGGCCAATCTCCAGCTTTTTGGCATGATGAACCAGGTGTCTCACCAAAATGTCCTTGGACCTGTTAGAGTTCAGGATTCAAAGTGTCTTAGTAAGGGCTCAAGGACGTGTATATCCAGAACAACCCCCAAACCTAATAAATCTTGTGCCATATTTCGTGGTTGGCTGGAGTTTTTTCTCAACATTTTTACACAGAAGATAACAAAATACACAATAAATGTAATGAACGTACTGTTATACTGAAGAGCATGTCCTAAAAGCCCAATTAATGTTTCAACTGTGGCACCATTTGTCATTCAGGTGTATCTTGACATGTTCAATTTGCCTCTTTTTGTGGTTTGTCATTAGTAGAGGTTCCTTTCTTGCAACCCAGCCTTTAATGTCGCATTCATGGTACTCTAGTTTTATTTCGACACATTGAATCCTGAAGATGCCTCTTTGCTGTCTAAATCTGTTGCCTTTGGATTTAAGGTTGTCTACCGAACCACTTGTTTCACAGCTTTTTTTGCTTGTAGGGTTGACAGTGTACCAGTAGCTTAAAATTTCTTGCTAATGTGCAATATGGTGGGAAGTGCTAGATTCAGCTTTTTGTGGATTCTTTTATATCACACAACTTGTGAGATCGATGACCATTTACCTGTTTTCTTCTGTCTGCTCTCTGACCTTAACCATGATGATGTTTGTTGCTGATGAATGACTAAAACGTATTATCTACTTTTATACCCTAGGGAAATAGGACACATTGAGACGGCTCCATATACTGTACTTCTTGGGGTTTCATTGTATTCCACTGCAGAGCAATGTTGGATTTTATTTGAAAGAATACACAGCGGTGTGGATAAATGTGACCCTTGTGTTTGCTGGAATTCAGTTAATTATTTATGACAAATATTACATCTGACAATATGATTATGTGACATAATTTATTCTGTGTTTTTTTTTGTTCCTATTTCACTAGGTATATAAATAAATCTGTAGAGCACTGTATATTCCAAGAATAAATGTTTTTCATGGTGTTTGCTGGGCTGCTGTCATGGTCTCAGTTTCACATTTCCATCCATAATAGCTGTTCTTAGCTGATTTACTCAAAAGTGACAAACCATTGTTCTCAGTAAACGTGAGTACAGTAAGTCAATGCTTCAGAACAATGATAAGTAGAAAACAAGCAATTCTATTATATTTATCTTGTACATTTCACCTGAAAACTAAAAAAAAATCCCTTTCTACAATTAGAATAGTATAATTCTCTATTATACTATTAGTATCAAAGTATTAGAATATATCATTATGAATAATGCATAATGGCAGTCCATTTATCAGGCTATAAAAGGACTACATGTTTTATGCGGCTACAATAGTCATGTTAAATAATTGTAGGAAACCTTACTTATATTCCTTATGGGATGTGGCTTAGAATTAAACATTTCAGTGAGGTTGTTCTACACTTCCCCATGCAGAACACAATATGCAAATTTAAATTAATCAGTAACAGATTTAATAGAGCACCCCAAAACAACAACAGATACAGCATGCTGCACTCTAGTGCTGTAGTCTGTGGGGTCTAAAGGTCTCTTTAAAGCAACAGCAACTAAAGAGCAAGAAGATGCTGTTGAATTGGTTCAGTTGGTAACTAGCTAGTTTAGCTTAGTTAGAACAAAAACCTGTGGACACACTGACTCTCTAGAACCAGGACTGGATATCCCTGCTTAATTGTGGAGTATATAATTGCCTGGCTGATTGTGAGCCATACTGGCCTGTCTAGCCAGGCAAGCGGATAGCTTTTCAGATCAATCAGCTACAGTATATGACTCAGCATTGAGCATCACCCTCACGTTTCAGGGCCTGCCCTCATTTGATGATGGTATTTAAAATACATATTTTTTAAATTATAATTACAAAAAGATTGAACTGTGCTAAATAAAGATATGAGGCAGACTGATCAATTTCTAGCGTGTAAAATGCTTGAAATGTAAGCTCCTTTATTCAGTAAAGCTGGTGTATTTTAGGAGCATCTCTGTAAAACGTTAAGCTTTAAATGACAGTTTATAAATGTATCTGACACTTAACAGTGAAATGAAATGCAAGTTAATGAAAAAGCTTAACTAGCTGCCTAAAAATACATCAAATTGATTGTTTTGTATTCTGCAGTGGAAAACATACTGTAAGTGAATTAAAAATAATGTTGTCTGTATAACTGAAAAACAAAGCTAGGATCTAAAATAAAAGACCACAAAGTAAAAGTCACATGCATTCGTACAGGTTTAATGTCAAATACAGTGCTGTATGTTCTGTATGTAACCCGTGCTTAAAAGGGACTTCATATTTGTATAAATTATTGAGATGCACTTTTCCTTAAGTACTTTACTGTACTGTACTGTTACTGTGACAGTGTTACTGTATGTCCAGCCTGCACCATAGCATTATATAAAAAACACTTTTTTTGTGCTGATTGTCTTAATGCTGCATTGCTTATTTTACATCTCAGTGTGTTATGTGGTATCATGTTTTCATATGGAACACTGCTTTTTTCTTTCCTTTTGGGCATTTTTGGCATAGCGTAACGTTGCAGTTAGTTAACCTTTAATTGGGGTGTTCTGTGCTTGATCTTCATATTTTGTGTATGCCTAATGTTATATATCTATGTACTGATAAAGATACCGCAGAATGGCTGTAATGCTTCCACTGTCGAAATTATGGCTGGCTTATTGCCAGCTCCACTGCAGCACTGCTTTGGCTGAGATACAGACATGACAGTAATGTTAATCAAATCATTATTTATTAAATACCTCCGCAGTCTATCCAGTTTACTTTCATCTTCAGCATTTACCGGTCCCCATCCTGTTCTTTCACACTAAGATTTTGTGGTGCTTTATAAATATTTTCAAATATACTAGTTGAATTACTTTAGTAATTAAGTCCCTCACTTATTGAAGAGATAAATGAAATTGCTATGTTCTGATGATCCCATAGGTTTCTTATACTTTATTACATTCAGATAGAAGTGTGCGTATATAGAAAAATAGAAAACTTGTAGATTCTGCAGTGGACGGGCACCCTGTCCAGGGTGTTTGCTGGGATAGGCTCTGGCTCCCAGTCACCCTGAATATGAAGAAACGGTTAGAAAGTGGATAGACGGATGTTGTGGGTTCGTTGTGCCTCAGCATTCGACAACATAGTACAACTCAATGATACTTTTTATCAATAAACTGATAGTGACTGGAGCTAAAGTGGCTGAATGAACTACCCTGTGTGTAACCTTTCTCATGTTTGTATGCTGTATATTCTTGTACTGTACAGTATGTTCATTAGGTTCCTTTTATTGACGCATTTATTAAATGAACCTTGAATGAAAAAAAAAAACATTTTTCGTGATCTGTAAGCAAGAATTGATTATTAGTCTGTGGAAAATATCTGGCAAAAGATTTTATATTATACCTTTCATACTCTTGATTATTTTGTAAGGGAAGTGCAATTTTTTCGAGCCGCAATCTTCCAATTGCTTTCTGTCAGTCAGTGGGATTCATTTCAACATTCTTTCTCGGTGTAAAAACTTTCATGCTTAAGTGCTTGCTGCTAGGATTGTTTTGTCACATGCCTTCAATTAAATTTTATATTGAGGCTTGCTTTTCAGGTTTGATCGATTCGTTAATTGTACTATGTGTGCATATGCGGACAAGTGCAAAAGACTCTGATCCATTATGTTTATTTAATCTGTAAATCCGTATCCTTTTAAAAAAATAAATATATGTATTTATATTGATCAAAAGTGCAGTTTTTATGAACTGTAGAAAACATTTACCCACTATTTATTCAAATTCTGAAGGACATTGAATTGGCCCGATGATTTTCCAACACAGATTTTTTTTGCATTAAAAAATAGAAACTACACTTCCTGGATCTTGAATAATAGAGGTCATTTAGTCTACCAACTACTGTTGAATTGTGTTCTCTAAGTTGTAAGGAAGTAAACTAAAAAAAATCCTTTAACCCATCCATTTTTTACCATTTTTCAGTGTTACGGGGGAGACAGAGACTATCCTAGCGCTGTGAGGCAGCAGTGCTATCCACTGTGCCACCATGCAGTTCCAAGTAACTTCTATATAGTATACAGTGCCTTGCGAAAGTATTCGGCCCCCTTGAACTTTTCAACCTTTTGCCACATTTCAGGCGTCAAACATAAAGATATAAATTTTTTATTTTATGTGAAGAATCACCAACAAGTGGGACACAATTGTGAAGTGGAACGAAATCTATTGGATTTTTGAAACTTTTTTAACTAATAAAAAAATGAAAACTGGGGCGTGCAAAATTATTCGGCCCCCTTGCGTTAATACTTTGTAGAGCCACCTTTTGCTGCGATTACAGCTGCAAGTCGCTTGGGGTATGTCTCTATCAGTTTTGCACATCGAGAGACTGAAATTCTTGCCCATTCTTCCTTGCAAAACAGCTCGAGCTCAGTGAGGTTGGATGGAGAGCGTTTGTGAACAGCAGTTTTCATCTCTTTCCACAGATTCTCGATTGGATTCAGGTCTGGACTTTGACTTGGCCATTCAAACACCTGGATACGTTTATTTGTGAACCATTCCTTTGTAGATTTTGCTGTATGTTTGGGATCATTGTCTTGTTGGAAGATAAATCTCCGTCCCAGTTTCAGGTCTTTTGCAGACTCCAACAGGTTTTCATCCAGAATGGTCCTGTATTTGGCTGCATCCATCTTCCCCTCAATTTTAACCATCTTCCCTGTCCCTGCTGAAGAAAAGCAGGCCCAACCCATGATGCTGCCACCACCATGTTTGACAGTGGGGATGGTGTGTTGAGGGTGATGAGCTGTGTTGCTTTTACGCCAAACATATCGTTTTGCATTGTGGCCAAAAAGTTCGATTCTGGTTTCATCTGACCAGAGCACCTTCTTCCACATGTTTGGGGTGTCTCCCAGGTGGCTTGTGGCAAACTTTAGACGAGACTTTTTATGGATATCTTTGAGAAATGGCTTTCTTCTTGCCACTCTTCCATAAAGGCCAGATTTGTGCAGTGTAAGACTGATTGTTGTCCTATGGACAGACTCTCCCACCTCAGCTGTAGTTCTCTGCAGTTCATCCAGAGTGATCATGGGCCTCTTGGCTGCATCTCTGATCAGTCTTCTCCTTGTCTGAGCTGAAAGTTTAGAGGGACGGCCAGGTCTTGGTAGATTTGCAGTGGTCTGATACTCCTTCCATTTCAAGATGATCGCTTGCACAGTGCTCCTTGGGATGTTTGAAGCTTGGGAAATCTTTTTGTATCCAAATCCGGCTTTAAACTTCTCCACAACAGTATTACGGACCTGCCTGGTGTGTTCCTTGGTCTTCATGATGCTCTCTGCTCTTTCAACAGAACCTTGAGACTATCACAGAGCAGGTGCATTTATACAGAGACTTGATTACACACAGGTGGATTCTATTTATCACCATCAGTCATTTAGGACAACATTGGATCATTCAGAGATCCTCGCTGAACTTCTGGAGTGAGTTTGCTGCACTGAAAGTAAAGGGGCCGAATAATTTTGCACGCCCCACTTTTAATTTTTTTATTAGTTAAAAAAGTTTCAAAAATCCAATAGATTTCGTTCCACTTCACAATTGTGTCCCACTTGTTGGTGATTCTTCACATAAAATAAAAAATTTATATCTTTATGTTTGAAGCCTGAAATGTGGCAAAAGGTTGAAAAGTTCAAGGGGGCCGAATACTTTCGCAAGGCACTGTATTTCACATTAAGTACTTTTTAGGATTTCTCACCAGGGAGACAGTGGCACGGTGGTTAGCATTGTTTCCATCATTAGTGATTAGAAAATGGATGGATATATTGTAGTAGCTACTGTACACTGTTGGTAAACACTTGGAGGTCTTCTGGAGAGTGGAGAATGAATTAGGCGCAGTGAGATTATGGTTGAATTAGTGTACATCACAATAAAAGCATTAGAGATGCTGTTGAGATATACAGTACCATGATCAATAGTTGTGGCTGCAGGAGTAGGAGCCCTTTTTACTGAAAAGCAATGATCAGGGGTAACCTTAATTAAACGGCCCTTAAACTGTTTTACATGAGTGAAAGAATTAATTTTGCCAATGCATTTTGTTTTTTGAATAAAGATCTTACAATGTCAGTTTTCCAATAGGACATTTGATGTCTACAAATTATGCAATACAGTATATGCACCTTGCCTTACAAGTTTTACAAAAAGAGCATTGCAAACTGTTCTCTTTTATACAGTACAGTATATACACAATATCATTCATACAGTTAAACCATACTGTATTCTTGCTGATATGAGCACTGCAAAGCTGACCTCTCCATTTCACAGCATTAATAACAATGTAATCAGAAGATTCTTGAGTGACACTCTGAACATGGAGTCTTGCTAGTACTGCAGTCAGCAGTGAGATTTACAGATTCACAGTTAAATGGGTATGGCATAGCTGGTTCCAGTTCACACGGTGCTAGCCTGTGATAAATATCTTCAGAGGAGTTTTGACCAGATCAATCTAGACAGTTGCTTTTATCACTCTCAGAAATCCATTTGAACATGGGAACATTTGTCTGGTCTGAATTTATAATGTGATGCATTTAATAACAGTAGTGTTTATAACACTCAACATCTATATTCTGAATCTGCATGAAATATCTTGAAAATAGACTTTGCCAGGAAGTGTAAAGAATTGTGAGGTGAATCTACAGTATGTGTCACTATTTATTGGCTGAAATACTGCTTCTGTAATCGGTGTAATGAAAATCATAAACAAAAAAGGAAAGGGAAAAGGAAAACATCATAAACAAGGGCACTGAGAGAACACAATATCTAAATAATTTTTCAAGAAAAAGAAAATATGAATTGATCTGATTGGATCTTAATGAAAACTAAGTGAGTTGCACCAGCTGTAGTTTATTTTTTTAAACTTTGTCTCTTATAGGAGACTCTACTAGAGACTCAAATGGACTGTTAATTGTAACGATGGTTCAGGCAGAAAATACATTTTCCAACATAACAACACAAAGCAGTACTTCACTGCTCTTTTCCCCAGACTTCATGGGTCCACATGTAGATTAATGGCTCTCATTCACTTATTTATATCAAAACACAATAAATGGTAAGGAATGATATATAAAACTACCTTTAGTAATCAATAGTGCTTATATCTTGGATTTGTCTGACAATTGCATTTGGCTGTGCATGCTGATCTCAGGGGTGGCTTAGGGACAAGGGTATCTTGTAAGACAAGGCATAAAGCCTAGTTGTGCAATGTGACCAAATCCACAATAAATGCTTCTCTAAAATAAATGATCTTTCCTGATTAAGTATTTGTTTTGCTTAAAAGCTTTGTGTGGGTAGATTTGTTTAATGTATTTTCCCCAGGCCTTTAAAAAAGACTAGTTCATCTGAGTCCCTAGTGCCTTTATACTCTGTAAATATATGTGAATTTAGCCTCAAAACCACCAAAATGTAACAGATACATGGTCTTCTAAATTCCAATGGAAGAAACTTTAAAGCAGTAAGACTTCATAATTCTAGGACCGCAGAAAGGTTTATTTATTCTTTAGATTTCTGAATGAAAGTCATTTAGAAATCTCTGTAAGGAGAACCTTTTAAAATAAAATAGAAACATTTATTATTTTTTGTAATCAGAACAAGCTAATTTGTGGTACACAATAAAAATGAACTTGCTTCCTTTTTCATTATCATACAATTTAACTTTTATAGTCTTTGACATTTATTATTTTATAATTTAAAAAAATGTATTGCTAAACTGCTTCCAGCTATGAGGAGGGCTTAGAGACTGTGCCTTATTTTTTTCACAATAGAAAACTTCGACTCTATTTCAACTACAAACCCTAAAGCCCTACAATCATCTACACAAGGAAATGCATGAGCCGGAGTTTCCCTGACACTTTCAGGTGCCCAGTAACTTAAAGGGGTTGCTGTTGTGTTACAAACTGAGGATGTCATAACAAACTCCATTTAATCAGCACATATGACTGTTTTCTCAGCAAAATCTTTATCAAAATCTTTAATAACTCAATATTTCCGTAACTGTTGTGTATGTTCTATTGGCCACAAATCTACCAGTTGTATTTGTGCAGAAGAAAATTCAAGTTTGCTATTCTTAGTTACAAGGAAACTAAAAGCACTTTCTTTCAGGGAAGGAATTGTTGGATTTGTGCCCTAAGCCTTTTCACAGCTAATTAAATATGTATTTATCTTCCAGTATGTGTAGCTAGTTTATTTAGAGGTGGTTTATTTTGACTCATTTATTACTGCATTCATCTTACTTTTGTCTGTGTTTTAATACCAATGTATTTTTAAATGTTAATTGCATAGTGACATACTGTAATTGCCATTTGTACAACAGAGATCCATTTTGAGGCAATCGGACATTGGTGAATATAAAATAATCTCTCAGGAGCTGCCTGCGTTTGCATCACAATAAATTTTGGTTTATTCTGAGAGGCACAAATGAGATGCTTGAGGTCAAGATTTTTCAGGGTTGAAGTTTCTTAAAAAGTGAATTTTGAAACTTTTGAGGAAAAAATTGTTAATGACTGGTATCAACTCTTCCAGTGTTTCATAGTTCATATCTTAGAGCTGTAGATGTTACTGTAATAAAACACTGGCCTTTTATTCTAAAATGTTTCTTGCA
This sequence comes from Lepisosteus oculatus, assembly GCF_040954835.1. Lineage (NCBI taxonomy): Eukaryota > Metazoa > Chordata > Actinopteri > Semionotiformes > Lepisosteidae > Lepisosteus > Lepisosteus oculatus. The sequence goes on along the minus strand of NC_090697.1, from coordinate 58,343,108 downwards.
GGTTATTACTAAAAACATGGTAACTGTCCAGCAAACCTGATTGCTGTGATATGTAGAATTGGTGGACCACTTATTTGCACTGTCCCCTTTTGACCAAAGTTTCATTATGATGACCGAGATACTATCATGATTTAATATGACATTCTGATTACTTAGTCATTCAAAATACCATGTCACTGTTTGAAAGAGTAAGCGTGATATGCCAGGCAGCCTGGCAAAATTCCACTCTCAGTTTAACCATTCTTGATGCTCTTAAATTCAAAGTGTGAAATAATTTCTCTCTTCCACTTGGTTTGCTAATGTATGTAGTGGGGCTGCTAGTGCATAATGGCTGTCACATCTCACCCAGGTGGGTGCTGCATTTCAGCCCCTCCTGTATGTGGACAATACCTTGGGATCCTGTGTTATAATTAATAAATAAAATGTAATTATACCTGCAATTAATTACTAATTATGACTAGAATTCTATTTGAGTGCTTACATTTTTTTGTTTTCCTGATAAATGCATTGCCACAGCAAAAAAGTTCACTCATTAAGACTATTATGCATGTACTGTACCTCTGTATAGTATGATTGCAAGAAATCTCCCTCCATGTAGTATTTTCAAAAAACTCTTTAATGAACTGGTAGCTTATTTTTTTAAAGTCAATAGTTAAAAAGACAATAGTCAAAAAGACTATATCTTCCAATACAGGGTCTCTGGGGGCTGAAGCTTATCCCAGCATGCAATGGACGCAAGGCAGGACACACCCTGGACAGGAGCGCACATGCAGACACACACACATTCACTCCAGGAACAATTTTCCCACAAATCAATTAACCTTCAGGTGTTATTTTGGACTGTGGGAGGAACTTGGAGCACCCAGAGAAAACCCACACAAACATACAAACGGCATGCAGATAGCACCCCAAGTATTGAATCCGGGGCCCCAGTTCTGCAGAGCAACAATGCTAACCACTGCACCCCTGTGCTGCCCACAGCTGTCCTGTTCATGAGAACAAATTTCCCTTCTCTTCTTCTGTTTTTTTAAATGAGCTCTTCACAAGTATAAAATATCCCAGACAAGATCAAATTTGCTGTCAGCATTCAAAGCAAATAAATAAATGCTCAGAAGAGTGCTACAGTGCCTTGCGAAAGTATTCGGCCCCCTTGAACTTTTCAACCTTTTGCCACATTTCAGGCTTCAAACATAAAGATATAATTTTTTTTATTTTATGTGAAGAATCACCAACAAGTGGGACACAATTGTGAAGTGGAACGAAATCTATTGGATTTTTGAAACTTTTTTAACTAATAAAAAAATGAAAAGTGGGGCGTGCAAAATTATTCGGCCCCTTTACTTTCAGTGCAGCAAACTCACTCCAGAAGTTCAGCGAGGATCTCTGAATGATCCAATGTTGTCCTAAATGACTGATGGTGATAAATAGAATCCACCTGTGTGTAATCAAGTCTCTGTATAAATGCACCTGCTCTGTGATAGTCTCAAGGTTCTGTTGAAAGCGCAGAGAGCATCATGAAGACCAAGGAACACACCAGGCAGGTCCGTAATACTGTTGTGGAGAAGTTTAAAGCCGGATTTGGATACAAAAAGATTTCCCAAGCTTCAAACATCCCAAGGAGCACTGTGCAAGCGATCATCTTGAAATGGAAGGAGTATCAGACCACTGCAAATCTACCAAGACCTGGCCGTCCCTCTAAACTTTCAGCTCAGACAAGGAAAAGACTGATCAGAGATGCAGCCAAGAGGCCCATGATCACTCTGGATGAACTGCAGAGAACTACAGCTGAGGTGGGAGAGTCTGTCCATAGGACAACAATCAGTCTTGCACTGCACAAATCTGGCCTTTATGGAAGAGTGGCAAGAAGAAAGCCATTTCTCAAAGATATCCATAAAAAGTCTCGTCTAAAGTTTGCCACAAGCCACCTGGGAGACACCCCAAACATGTGGAAGAAGGTGCTCTGGTCAGATGAAACCAAAATCGAACTTTTTGGCCAAAATGCAAAACGATATGTTTGGCGTAAAAGCAACACAGCTCATCACCCTCAACTCACCATCCCCACTGTCAAACATGGTGGTGGCAGCATCATGGTTTGGGCCTGCTTTTCTTCAGCAGGGACAGGGAAGATGGTTAAAATTGAGGGGAAGATGGATGCAGCCAAATACAGGACCATTCTGGATGAAAACCTGTTGGAGTCTGCAAAAGACCTGAAACTGGGACGGAGATTTATCTTCCAACAAGACAATGATCCCAAACATACAGCAAAATCTACAAAGGAATGGTTCACAAATAAACGTATCCAGGTGTTTGAATGGCCAAGTCAAAGTCCAGACCTGAATCCAATCGAGAATCTGTGGAAAGAGCTGAAAACTGCTGTTCACAAACGCTCTCCATCCAACCTCACTGAATTCGAGCTGTTTTGCAAGGAAGAATGGGCAAGAATTTCAGTCTCTCGATGTGCAAAACTGATAGAGACATACCCCAAGCGACTTGCACCTGTAATCGCAGCAAAAGGTGGCTCTACAAAGTATTAACGCAAGGGGGCCGAATAATTTTGCACGCCCCACTTTTCATTTTTTTATTAGTTAAAAAAGTTTCAAAAATCCAATAGATTTCGTTCCACTTCACAATTGTGTCCCACTTGTTGGTGATTCTTCACATAAAATAAAAAATTTATATCTTTATGTTTGAAGCCTGAAATGTGGCAAAAGGTTGAAAAGTTCAAGGGGGCCGAATACTTTCGCAAGGCACTGTATCATGCCAAATCAATCTTTTTAAAACAATTCAAATTCAACTAACTGTTTCTAATAGTGTTGGCTCTTAATATGCCATTAGGCTTTGTATACATCAGCACCAGAGAATTGTGTCTTCTCTTTTCAGGATCACAGTTTAATACTGTATATGGTTCACTATTATATTGATACATTGATAACATTGAAACTGGAGTATTTTTACCCATTTCGCTGGCATTTCGGTATCTAGGAATTAGACATTAAATAATGCTTCACTTACTGTAGCTAAACAATGCTTTGAATCATTTTTTACATACTGTGAAGAACACTATATCATTATTTACAAGATTTACAGTAAGCGTTTTTAAAAGATCTCCTTAGGTTTTCCTTTAAATTAGCACAGTAAAAGAAGTGGGTCTTGATTTATTGCCACATTAGCACATTAGCTTTTAGAGCTTTTGGTCAGTGAGTTTGTTTGTGTGTTGTGTGTTCCTCTGCTGTGTGATCACTTATAGGAAAAATGGTGCAAGGTAGAACCTGAATTGTTAAATTTAATCAAGGTGTAACAGGGTCTATTAACTGATTAACTTTACTTCCACTGGAAATTAAACCAGATCAGCTACAAGCTCAGAAGGATATGTTAAAGGAGAAACATCATCTTCAAAAAACAATGAAGTTTTGTCAGTTTATTCAATTAATGGTTTGTTTACTTCAAATGCACTGTCTCTTTGGCTGTGCCTTCTCAATGTGCAGAAGAGATTAGAGTCACATTAGCGTAGAATGACTGACAAAGACACCAAGTTGTTGCTCCGATTTTTTCTACTTTAAAGCAACTACACAAAAAACTCGCACTTAACTGTGAAAAACACCTCTGATAAAGTTCTTCCTCTTTAATCCTGAGCCTGTTTCTTATGTACAACAAACAAATATGAACTTAATAAAATCAGACCAACAGTATAGAAATAGAATAATTAAAAGTTAAGTTTTGTTTGACTCATTAGTAATATGAAAGAATGTATGGAATTTTGGAATGCAATAAAAAACCCAAGAGAATCCTTGGTTGTATTTAAAAACACTGCTGAATTATAAACCAAAATTATTAATATTTTTTTCTTATACCCGGTATCACCAATTCAAATTAATGTGGATAATATGAGCTCAGTATGGAAAACATACTACCAAATGTGAATATAATTTTAAACTGTGCCCAGTTAAGAACTGTTTTTTGGTAATATACCATACAGTCATGCAGATATTTTCATGTATCTTTCTTTAATTAAAAAGACAGATACATGAAATTGTATCAAATTCCCCATTGTGTTGCCAGAAAATGCAGTAATAATTTCACTATACTGTACAGTACATACTGTATGTTCATTGATTACCCATTCCTCATGGATATTATTTATGAACATTTGAATAAGCTTTTATCAGTGAATTCATGAAGAAGATAAATTTATTTGATAATTTACAGGCTTTTTATCATTTTAGAATTTATGAGCTGCTATGGTTGAAACCATGCTGAATACAAAGCTTAAAAAATGCATTACACTGTTTGTCATGCCCTCTGCAGCCAGAGGGCGCTCCTACTCTGTCCTGCCCCTAGTTTCCTGTGCCTTGCTGTCCTTCCGGTGTCTCTCTCTCTGGGGCTATATATTTCCGGGTCACTCATTCACCTTCATTCAGCATTGACTTTCGGATGTCCCGAGACCCGCCTGGCACCAGGTTGCCGCTCCGTCCGTGGCCTGAGGGCATAGGTTTCTATACGGCAATTCCTGAACTCTTTGCACTGCTGAGCCCGGGCTAACTCCCCGTTCCGCCGCTTCGCATAGGGTCTTTTTACGTTCTCCTGCCATTCCACGGTTCGTCTCTTCCAACATCTGTGACACTGTGCAGATCTTCAGTAAAACAAGAGAACTATAGGTTTGAAGGCTTCCAAGCATACTGTATCCCTTAAACGCTCACTTCAACAAGTGTGTGAACTTCATGTAAACTAGAATGATGCCAAGTGTTTAATGGAAAGCATTTACTGGTACAGCTTCTACAGGTTCCACAAGCAGATGATGACCCATTGTGGGTAATAAAAAGTATCACTGCAACATGTGAACAGGTATGACACAATATTCCAACCTTGAAGTCAATTAGTGTAGGGGTTCTATGACTTGGGTACTATAGGTTGTAAATTTGAGAAAAGAAAGATGGTTAGGCATCCATCACTATTTAAGTAAGAGTCTTATTTCAACATACTGTATATGAATCAGATTGTCACTGATGATGACGCCTATCAGGTTTGGAGATGATTGATAAAACAGTTTGTGCAAGAACCTTCACCCACCACTTGAACAGCTGCTGTGGGTGGTAAAATTATTGTGAGAAGTGTAAGTTAGAAATGGCTTTTGTTGTTCATGAATTGTGCCCAACCTCAGTTTAATCAGTTTATTATTTAGCAAGACAGAGTCATTTTAAAGTAAAGAACAAAACAGTGGTTTCCATGTGCCACATCATCCAGGTATACTCACAGCAATAGTGAGTGAGAGGTCTACAGTACTGACTAAATATGGGATTAAGTGAACAAACTTAAACCATGGGAGTTAGTGTTAGGGGTTTCTTATTGAAAATAGACAAAAAATGGCAGATAGTTATCCTGGTTTATGCAGGAGTAGCCAATACCTGGAAATCTAATAATCAGGCTTACTGTATATGTTTTTATAGTAAGTAATTACCTGATATAAAGGTGTCTGATGTATCACCATGGTCCTCAGTTTTGCCAGTGTCAGCTTCTGGCATCTGTGATTGAATCATGAATAAAAACAACTCCAAGCTTGTGACCGACAGTTTGATCAGACAAAAAGCCTTTCCATAAACAGCCAGGCCATGAAGTAGTGAAATACTTTTTTCCATCATTCCATATTCAATTGCATGTGCCAATCACTTTATATTTATAGAGGCGTAATGGATTGCAATGAGATTAATTGTACAGCTATACATATTGGCTTTTGACTTCTGAGATCAAGGCCTGTATCGTGCTTGGCCCCAGACAGACAGATAATTACGATTATCTATTACCATTGCTTCCACTTGGAAAGATGGACACCTTCCAGTTCAATGCTTAAGGTAGAGCACATCAAAAACTTGCCATTGTTTTGTTTTTTTTTGTGGCACAGGCTTTGTCAGAGTTTTGTGCGAAATGTCTGCTTTCTGGTCTTTCTTTTACTTGGAACTTCATTTGTGTTGTTTACTGTGGAAATTCTATGTGATTAATACTACTTCTTTTTTATTTGTATTTTTATTTTTGCATTTCTATTCTATGTGAGGCATAGTGGTGCAGGTTTTAGCATTTCTGCTTTGCAGCACTGTAGCCCTGGGTCCAATTCCTGGGGAGCTATCTGCTTGGAGTTTTGTACAGTATGGTCTCCCTGTGTTTGTATGGGTTTCCTCCAGGTACTCTGCTTTCCTCCCACAGTCCAAAGATATACTGATAGGTTAAATGACCTCTGGGAAAATTGGCAGTGGTGTGAAAACAGTATGTGCATGTTTGTGTTTGTTTTATTCTGCCTTGCAATGGGCTGGTCAAGGGTCCTGTCAAGGGTGTACCCTGCCTTGCACCTGTTGCTTGCTGGGATAGGCTTCAGCTCTCAGAGACCCTGAATTGGAAGAAGCAGTTAGAAAATAAATGGATGGGCAATTCAATTCTAAATTTCAGTTGAGCTTTTGAAGTGTTTTTCTGGGTTTTCATAATATGTATTTTTAGATTATTAAACTAAGGGGCTTTTATACCCATGTAACATTTCCATTTAATCAATAACATTATCTGTAAAAAGTTAACTCATTGTTAACAAAGTTAATATTACAATTGTGTTTCATATACTGTAATCAAATGTGCACTCACAAGGAACTGTAAAAAAGCCACATTGTGCAATAGTAGAGTGGCCTAACAAAAATGCACGATACATTGCAACAAAGTGTTTTAAGTTACTCAGTAACTTAACAGTATACTTGAAGCATGGACCACACTAGGCAATTCAGCAGTAGTGCAGGGTTGATGATCACTTGGATAGCTGACTGAAATAGAAATTAAGTGTCAGATTTGTGTCAGAAAAAGAACAAAAGTTATTGTTTGCATCTTAAAAATACTGTGTATTATTGTATTGAATCTTTCTATGTATTTTGTATGTGTGATCCTTTGTGGATTCAGCATGTTATCCTTCTGGGAATAGAGAGTATTTTGTCCAATCTTTCATGGTCACAGTCTGCCAGGAGTGCAGCTCGTTTAACTCATCAGCTGCCTATGACCTGAATCCTAAACTCCTTAAATTGTTCACTTAACTAGAAAGCCTAGTTGAAAACCCAATGACTTCCCTCACCAAAGATCTTTATCCTAATACTGTACCTCTCTTCTACCAGAAATGATTTAACATCATCCATGATATCAAACAAAACAAAATTAGATACCAAATGTTAACATAATAACATAAAGCCTTACACAGGAACTTTAATCCCTTGAAAAAGAAGTAATCCTTGCACTTAATTGATTTGCTGAGCTAAACTGCATTTATTTTGGGAAAGTGCTTGCTCTAAATATAGCTAATCCCTTGTTCATTTACTTTGAATTACTGTTGCATTAGCATATATTATTCTGTACACAGCTGTATACATATACATCAAAGGCTGCTTCTATCATTTTCTTTGTAAAGTTATGTCATACAAATCTTAGGAAAATTCCATTTTTATCTCTGTGCTACTTTTAATCGCTTATCTTTGATAAACCACAATAGAACTATACTTTATTTTATTCATTATTGGAGCACTGATGTCAGTACAAATGGATTTTGATCTGTGTTAAACGTGACTCAAATTAAAATATTAATTGTGAATTATGTCATACTGTAGATAAACCACTACAGATTTCAAAGGTGAAATTCAGTTATGGCTTTAAACTTCACTAGGCATTTCCTCACTGCTTTACAGTTTGTAAAAATATTCTGGAAACATATGTAACAATTATGGCTCAGACTTGATTTGTGGTCCCCTGTACAAAATGCATGAGATGACATCTTATATCCCACATGGAACACCCTACACAAAATGTACATTTTGTAGTTTTCGTGATAAAAATTGTATTGCAAATCTTTATTGACATACTGTACATTGTAACATTAATCTCGAATGTCTAGGCAATAGGTGTTGGCTCATCTTTCCATCTGGTAATTCTAACACCTGGACAGTATACTGTATATACAGGCTTTCTGCTTTTTGCATATAATTCTATTGACAATTACAGTATACATGAATTTAAATGTTCATTATTTTATTTTAAAATGGTTACAACACATTCAAATTGTGTTAAAGGACTAGGAGTGCAGTGATTGAGAAATTTCAATTGATTTCCAAGGCAGACAGCTGATCCTAAAATTTCTATAGGTTTTCATCATGATTTTAGTCCATCTGTAGTAAAAGATGTTGCATTCAGTCAAAGGATGATTGCTAAATCTCATATTTGCATTTCCTCAATATGGTGGAATTACAGAACATTTAATTGTAGTTTAACTCCACTTTAGGTACAGTAGTTGTTGTCATTTGTGTGCATCTTATGTGTGCATTAATATAAACATGTGTTTATATTATATAAACAAGAGTGAATCTGTGCAGTATATACTATGATGCCTGATACGCTTTGTTGTCTTGTGGACACTAAGAAAGCAATTTGTTTTCAGTTAATCAGCATGACAGATCACATCTTCCCAGGCTTTTATCCTCCGTATAATACAAAACAGATTTGATGTACAGACCCAAAATGCCCTATAAATAATTGATATCTGTCAGTCAACATAATTAGGCCAAGCACATTGAAAAATAATTCTGCCATGTATTTTTTCTGGGTGTTATCAGATCACACTGGAAATGTTTTTCCATAAACAGAAATATATTATGCAGGTTTCTGACTAACATCTACAGTACGTATACCCTCAAGGATGCTATAAGTTTAATAAACGATAGATAATGTCTGATAAAACAAATGCAAATCACTGGGTGGTCTTCACAAATAGAAAAGATGGAAAACCTGTGGTCATCCACAAATGCCGATGACTGTGACTGCCCCCAAGGTTTCAAAGAATGTGGGTCATTCTGTTGAAAGGCTTGTGGCAAAAAAGCAAGTTCACTTTTGCAGAAGAGAGAACTATTACTCTGCAGCTGACTTACAGTGTACAGATACAAGGTTTTTTAACACCACACAATATAAGTTAATCACCAGCATAACACCCAGATTAATTACTCCATGCTATTTCAGTATGTTAAAGGCAAATTCCTTTTGTGGTGAAAAATGAGCAGTTTCATTCCCCTGAGCTCCAGGTCTAAGGCATAATCCTGCTGGCACTGAGGAGCTGTTTCCATTTATAGAATGAGCAATAATCCAGAAATAAAAGTGCAGCCTTGACTCTTTTCTTTGTGCTGTGATTGACTGAAGAACTCTCATTTCCTCTAACTAGTCCAGATGGTATTTGCTAGTTCTTTATGTTCACAAGATTCATGCAGTTTCAAATACTATATGGTTTTCTTCAGGGACATCAGCTTGTCTGTTTTCATTTTATAGAAATGGATTCTTACCTGTATCACATGCTGTAAAAAAGTGAAGATAGTAGTGAACTGCAAAATGTTCTGTTTTGGATAGTCAATGAACGTAAATGTCATTTTAATTTCTAGTATTTCACTTTAATTCAGCTAATATAATAAATAGACTGCATAAACAAAACAAAATTGAATGATTCTTAGTTTATTCTTAAACATTACAATGTAAATTACAAATCATTAAACCATCTTTTCATACGTTTCCATTTTTTTGGTTTAATTTATATACTTATACAGTATCATGCAATCATTCTTTAATACAAATGCATTGTATGGGGTATCAGCATTTCAAATATATGCTCAGTGTGGTTTTCAAAAATATTTTACTGATATATTTCCTTTTTTATCTACCTCCTTGGATTTTTATAGTCTTAGTCTTTAACTGTTTATATAAGTGTCCACAATACAGGAATTTGCTACACTCTGACTTAATTGTGGGGGCAGCCTTAAACATGACTATCTTTCAATGCCTCAATTTAAACAAAATTATACACACAAAATTAGTGACTGTATTTTGCATATCTATTATTTCTCTTACTAAGATATTCATTGTGAGGGAAATCATGTTTTCACATAGGAATCCAGACCACAATAATCACATACATATGTGCAAATAAAGCTGATATTTGATATTTAAAAAAATCCCATAGAGAACACTGAGTTTTTGGAAAGTTGAAGGATAATTGTTTTCTTACCAGTACTTACCACTGGCCTTGAGTTGTAGATCCATCTTAAATGTAATTATTTCACATTATTACCCATTTCACATGGGAACAGAAGGGAGAAATTTGAGGAAGTTGAAAAATGGTGTGAGTTACAAGGTGAAAACCTTTGTTAAGAATAAAAAAAAACATTACCCACCATATTACCTTGAATGGCACCAAAATTGTAAATATCCATCAGAGAAGTAACAAAGAACTGTGTTGCATAAGGATAACATTAAATTTCAAATGTGCTGCTCCAAGAAGAAATATTGTTTAGTGTCTCAAGTGAAAATGTAGAGATGGGGTTTGATGTTGTTTTTAGAGTGGTATATTAAACATGGTACTGTAGATACAATTGTAAAGCAATAATATGAATTCTGTTTTTTTAAAGATTAAGCAGTATGTACAGTAGGTGACTGTATCCTGTTAGCAGAGAAGGTTAATGTGGTTTAATATAAATCAATACTTCATGATGATTCATCTATTCTTAGTTGTGTTCCTGAAAGTTTTCAGATGTCCTCATAATATTGATTGCCAGAATATAGATGTAGTATTCTTTAAGAAGTAGTCTTAAATGAAGCCCCGTTATGATAGTGATGTCTACTTGGAATTTGATCTCCCATAAAAATGAGAGATTACTGTATACTGTATGCACATGGATATTCAGTTCCTCTAAACTGTGTTCTCATTAACAAAGTTGTGGGACATGTTATGACCATAATAAACTAAAGTGAAATGTGGTATTGCCATTTTCAGGACAAAGACCTTATTATTTATTAATCAGTGGTAACTTGAATTGTAATCTGCACCCCAAATTGTGTGCTGTACTGTCTACAAATGTGCTATACTAAAGGAAATACAAAACGTCTTTTCAGTTTTGTGGATTGTATTGCTGAATTTCTCTAAAAATAGCCTTTTGAAGATCACGCAAGGTCAGTATGTACTTGTTTAGGAGTAGGGCTTAAAGCTACATTAAGTTACATGTCTGGTGAGCAGACATAACATTTTAAATACATTAGCCCCAGAACTGTAAGTGAATCAGTGATATGAAATGAAACTGAACTGAGAACATGTTGATAGTAAACTGCTTTTTTTTTAGTGCTCATTAGATTCTTAGATACATTGTCGATGAGTAGGATTCCTTTTTAGGAACATATCCAATCATTCATCCATTTTCAAACCACTTTATCCGAATTAGGGTCGTGAGGGAGTCAGAGCCTGTTCTGGCAAAGAGTGGGTGCAAGGCAGGATACACCCTGGATGCCTGTCCATCATAGGGCACACAGACACAAATGCACACATTCACAACTAGGCCCAGTTGTCCCATTTAACCTACCAGTATCTCTTTAGACTGTGGGAGGAAACCAAAGCACCTGGTGGAAATCCATTCAGACATGGGGAGAACACAGATAGCACCCCAGGAATTGAACCCAGGGCCCCAGTGCTGCAAGGCAACAATGTTAACCACTGCTCCACCATTCTGCCCTTAGTACCACCTGTCAATATGAACTTGATTTCCCTAATACTGGGACTGAATAAACAGCTGAAACAATAGGTTACATTAATTGTTAAAGATTGAGTAGTGACTAGATCTTTGGTTTGTTAGTTTGACAAAATCCTACTTCATACAACACATGAAATTTAGTAGGCTAATGTATTGAATGGATCTTTAACATCACTCACTTGGCTGAGGAAAGAACAACCTGTCTATAAGGATGAGGCTGACAGAACCCCAAAAGAGATCCAAGTAACCCCATGACACTTATGCAGAGTTCTATAAGGCAAAGCTTATGGCGCATTAGCTTTTGGTTGATCAGGGTGGTTTGGATATAGGCACAGTAGCTTTGGAGATCCAACAGCCTGCTAGGGATTGGGATTCCATGTTGGCCTGCAGAAGCTGCCTTGGTGATCAAGACGTAGTGACCAGAAAGGAGAGGTGCTAGGGTCAGCTTTGGTTAGACTGATGCAGAGGTATTGTAGGGACTGGTGTAGGAAGAGGTGAGTTACAACTTACTTATGCTCCTTGGTGAAGAGAAAATACTGTACAGACCTGTGTGTCTGCCTGAGGTATGTGCAGAGATTAAATAGAATGAGAGGCTCGTAAGGCTGATAGAAGATTTGAGCTTCAAGTACTAAAAGTGACTATCCTGAGCTGTTTGGTTTCATCTGAATGAATGATGACTTTTATGCTCCTGTTTGAACCTCAAAATGTAGCAGTACCTCGAGGGACAAGCAGGAGTTGAGAATGTGTACAACAGGACTGCAGGTGGGAAGTCTGAGCAAGGGGGTGCCAACATGACACCCAGTTGGACACCAGTGGGGGGTTGGAGGAGAGCGTGGAGAGGGCCACAACCAGGGGAGAAGGTGGCAAGGGTTGTGAATGAAGAACCATTCTTATGCAGACTGACACTGTGTGCTCATACATGGTGGTTAGAGTTAGTGTCAGCGACTGGGAGAGTTTATATGGGGATGGCTTGGGGAAGGATTAGAGAAGAGAGAAGAAGGGTTGGGGCAGCAATTGGGAGGTAGTTATGCTGGAACTTTGGAGAGGGTGACAACATTTGAAGAAGCCAGTAAAGTAGAGCAGACACCAGGGTTTCAATAAACCCATGCTACGGTATGTAACTGACTCTCTTTTAATGTTAGCCCACTGCATCAAGTTGGTAACATTTGTGGGTTTCCTTACATTAACAGAATGCTGCAGATCATTGTTTTGCTTCATGACCTGCTTTTGGCTCAGTGTGGAGTTCAGCTAATGCATAGATGGCCAAATTCTCCTCCAGAATGTGCTGATACAAGACTGAATAGTTCATCTTTCTATTAATGACGACAAGCTGTCCTAGTTCTGAGGCAACAAAGCAGCCCCAAACCATGATACTCCCACCAACCCATGCTGTACAGCTGGGATGAGATTCTTCTGGAAGATAGTTGGCAGTTGGCAATTGGGGGCAGTGTTTGGTTTTCACCACACAAAAGGTTTCTCATTGTGTTGCAAAGGTTCAGCTTTTCATTAAGCTGCAACATTGAGTTTGAATTTTATTCAGCAGTCATTTTAATCTTCCAGGTGCGTTTTGATCAATGTCAGACAGGCGTCAATGTTCTTTTTGGAGAGCAGTAGTGTCTTCCTGGCAATCTACCCCTGGAAACCATTTCCATTCAGTCTTTTTCTGAAGCATGAATACTGAAATTAGCTGCTGTAAGAGGGACCTGCAGATCCTTAGATGTTACTCATGTTACTCAGAAGTTTTTGTGACTTCCTGAAATAATTCTTGGCATGATTAATGGTTTTGTCTAGAGTCACTGTGGTCTTGAATATTTTCCATTTGTAGACTCTGTCTGACAGTGGATGAATAGGGCCCTAAACGTTTAGAAATGTTTTATGACCTTCTCCAGACTGTTAAGCATTATACTGTATACTCTTTTTGTGAGTTCCTCTGAACAGTCTTGATCATGGCACAGTGTTTCCATTAACCTGTATGGTGAACTCACACACTGTCTGAACATTTTTGGAGTATAAGATTGTATGTACTTGTTAACGTCTAATTACCCCACATACAATGAATTAGATTCTTATTTATTCATTTTTCTATTTCATTTATCACTGCTTCACAAAAAAACATTGAATTGGTGGATATGGTAGGAAATTGTAATTTTCATAATTATATTGCGGGTTGTATTATTCTATTAAGACTGTACATGTGTAGACAATGCTGTTCCAGTTGCACTCTTAACACTCTGTTTTATACAACTTTACAATGATTAAAACTTGGTTGGTCTGATCAGTGAATGTCTTATGCAGTATGTGTACTCTGCATTTCTTGCAAACAAAGACAATTATCATTGAACCAAAGGCAGAATTGTTGACCATTAAAAAAAATATCAACACAAGCTGACTTGTGTTGAGAGCATGGTTTTAGCCCTGTCAGGCTTCTGAGTGGCTTACCCAGTAAAGAAGAGCACTCAGCCTGCACGTTGATTATTGTGGTCTAGACATTACCAATTTGAGGGCCACGTCATTGGCTGACTGCAGCAGGATTTCCTCAAGTAGTAGTACTCTGAGCACAGCTTAGGCTGGGTGGGTGAGATTTGGCTAGGGTGTCCTCTGTACAGAATACAAGAGAAACCCCAGTGACCACCTGCGTGCCTGTTAGCTTTTTGAAATGCTAGTATTATCACATCTCCAGTCAATCCTACCACATTTGCAGGGCATTGCAAGGCATTTGTGTAATTTACAGTGAGCATGTAAACTGGAGAACACCTCTGACAGTTACACATTTTTGAGGAAATCATAGGTGGTCTTTCGCCCCATTTTAGTTTTGTATTGTATTTGTATTTATTTTTACTGTAAAAAATACATCAGGATAGATTCATTTAAATTCTTTCAATTCTCACATGTGAGATAAAACAATGGCAGAACACCAGAAATCTCTAAAGAAAACTACTATCATAGCATTCAGAAAAATGCATATAAATCTATGTTCAATTTATTATCTCCACTTTCCAAGAATCTCTTTTTTTACATCAGCAGTTAATGGGCTTCCTCTCTGTTTGTTATTGTGGTCCTCTGACATAATGATCAAAAGCCTTGGACTGTGCCAGGTTCATTATATTCCAGTTGTAGTGGATGCTGTCGTATGTCTTTCAGAAGCAACATTTTCTTGCCCTTTTATATTGAACTAAGGCATTTTTTTATGTGATCAAATTTTTTTTTTCACCTGTTTTCCCAGGTTTTGTTGAATCTTCAATTCTACAGGAAAAGAATGTTTTTGAATAAGTGGTGTTTTCTATGCTGTAAAGAGACACGGGAAGAAAATTAAAAAAACGTTAATGATACCAGCAGAAACCAGCTGGTAAAGCTGCACATGTAAAAGACAAATTAAGCAAAGAAAATGGATCTTGAGAGACCTGAACACATTAATTTATTATCTACATAATAGCCACATATCAGACTGATCAGAACAGAAAGCCATTTTGAGATATAGACCAGCACAGCACTTTCCTCATTATATTTGAACCAAATGCCTTCTCTCTAGCGATGAATTATTATTAGAGGATGCTGGCTTATTTGTACATAGCCCAGTCATCTCTCAACCTTCAATTAACCTTTGTAAATTTCCCTAGATACAGCAGGGTGGCTAATAATAGACAAGTTTAAATTGTAGATTTAAAATATAAATACATATTAATTACTAGGCCCTTTGAATAGCTGTGGAAGCCGTGGCATATCTCTTTGCCCAGGTTAATGAATGTCTGCATGGTTTCCACATCCCTGCCTCTTGCATTGTGTGCGGCCAGGCTGTTTGACGTCAGCCAGGGCCTTTCATTAGTCGGCTCATTAATCATATTCAGATGTGTGATTGCACTGCAGCTTCCTTGCACTGCAGTGACAACAAAAACGTAAGCCACTGGTACATTTGTACGCCCTTGCTGTAGTAGCTGGTACTAGCTAACATAATTATATCAGGGGCTGTGTTGACTGTTCTGCTATAAATTTACGTGTTGACTAAACTGAATGCTGTACGTGAGTAATTCTGTCAGCAGTGTTTTTTTTTTCTTTATCGGTTAATTTTGATGTCACTGAATATTCTTTGCTATCTTTTGTAGGTGGTTCCATTTGATGGGCTGATATTTGTGACATTTTCTACACATATGGCATTGTGTACACACAGGCTGTACATACAGTACATAAAGAACATGTTCATATGTGTATGTTCACACATGTACAAACACATATACAGCATTTATTTAAAATGGTTGTCCAGCCTTTTAAAAACATTCTCACCAGCTGTATGCATTCTTCCACAACATACTGTTTAATATAGTTTGATTTAATTTGATTTGAATTGAGGTGAAGCTAGTCTTAAAACCGAGAGAGCCCTGACATGTTAAAAACAGAAAAACAAGTTTTTGCTATTTTTCTAGTCAATTTAGAATTGTGTTGCTTTTACTCAACATAATAACTCTGTGAAGCTGTACTGTATATTATTTTATAATGTATCTGCCCTTCCCTGTTTCAAGTTAAAAAACCCTTTTTGGCAGAGAGTTGTGCCAAAATAGTAAGTTAGATTTGAAAATAACTGTACTATATAAATATATGACATATATAGTAATGTATGGCTATATAACATATATGACATGCTTTATTTTTTGTCCGAAGAAGCTAACAGAATTTCAGATATTTATTTTTATTTATTTCAGATATTGTTAGAATTAAGTGAGTAATGTGCATTGTTTGCGTCAAACATGAAATGGTTTAAAAGTTCACAACAGGCTTTTACTGCAGTCTTTTGTTCATTCATGTCCTTTATGTCTGAATGTTTGTCAGGGATGTTTTACATGATTAGATCGCTGTATCTTGTGTTTGAATGTCATGGACAACTTTTCTTTATTAGTTTTTTAAAGTTTTTCATAATCATATTTTATGACGTACACTATCTGTCACACTTCAGTGCATATAAAAAGACATAGGACCCTATTTATTCCAGTATGAGTAAGCCCTTTCACAAGACATTCAGTGTCAGAATTTTTTAACCTGAGTATACAGTATTTAAAGGGCATGTTTCTCTACTCTATGACTGTTGCAGTCTCCTGTTTAATACACTGTATACTGTAAATGGTCCCTTCAGAGGAAGAATTCAGCTGAAGACGAACAATCAAATCAACAAACAGTTCAATTACCATTGGAAACCATTCACATATGCAATCAACCACATGCTCTCATTAGATTTTATTTCTCCATGGAGGCCTCATGTGGCATCATTTTAAGGAGACTTTTAGATACAAAAAGAATGAATAAAATAAATGAGTCTTGATAAGTTCAGTGAAGTGAAAACTGAAAAACTGGCAAAGACAGGTAAAATATAATTATGTTTTTAAATATTTGCAATTGTTAATGCAAATGTCAGACATGGTTTATATCACAGTGCACAGTATATATGGTAGATCTATCTGTTTTTTAAATAGGTTTATGTTAAAATTATACATGTACAACATGTAGAGATTTTGTTCCTGGAGTTCTCCATTTCCTCTTAGTGATTTTCTTTGTGTCTGCATAGTATTAGCACTTTGACATATTGTATTTAAATTTAAACTATATCAGATAAAAGCCTTTGTTTCTTAACTCCAACCATTTTAATTCCGCTGAATATAACAAACATGCAGGGAATATTTGATGGAAATTGCCAGATGAAGTTAACATTTTTGGAGTATGTCAAATTGTTTTGGAAACCATATGTAAACTGGTAGCTCTTGTTCTGAAAGCTTTAATATGTATATTTCAGGTAATAAAACTATGTATAATTCTATTATTTTGAAATACAGAAGGGTCTTAATATCTGTGAATTTAACATTTGCAAATTCGCAAATTCAAATTTAACATTTGTAAATTCTAAATTTGTTCTGGCCAGCAGGGTCTTGGATGAAGGAA